>NC_060119.1:1088932026-1089237963 GCF_021461395.2 Schistocerca americana | reverse complement strand
CCACCCAATATCATAAGAATTGTATTACTTGGTGCGCCATCTTGTTTTCTCTATGCTGTTATAACTGCTAATCTATGTACTACTTTTTTGTGGACGGGAAAGTGTAATGAACGATACCACATGTAATGATCATTTTAGATGTATTCGTCATTGGTTGATGTAAATCTAGCATTTCTTTATATAGCAATCTATTGGAATGCGAGTGACATACCTTATAGCTATTCAGCCTTACATCTTCGCATTTCTTCAACGATTCAAACACAGAACGTATTGTACTAACCGTCACCAGACTTTGAACTGGCAATATTACATCTGCGAAAAAGATTTTACTTGGATTAGATCCTTCTCATTTGAATCAACGTACGTAAATTTTGTTACTGTTTTGTACTGCTCCATATTTACTGAAATCCACGGACATGTTAATCTCCACAGTTTCTGTACTGCGAACAAATAGCGGAATTTTTGTTTACTTTTCTTAATGATTATGTACATGCACACCGAATACAGAGTATTTCACAACGTTCTGACGATTTTAAATTTGAAAACCGCGCGCTAAAAATGAGATACAGCTACGATCGCACCGTTTATTAGTAGTGCAGGGTGTAAAGTTTCAACCCATATATAGGTCAGTAATCATGTCGTCCTGGTCGAAGCAACATCGTTCGTTCTCGGTGGAGTGCTGTTTTCGCTACTGTGTATTTGCACGTGAAACGTGCCTTCAAGATTCAGTCGCGATATCCAATTCCTGCTCCTGGAACAATACTGAATAGGGTAAGAAAGTTCCGCGCAACTGCCAGCGCATCTAATCGAAAGTCAACCCTCAGAAAACCGTCCGAACTCCCGAGAACACCCCTCGCTCAACCGATTTAACAGTGCCATACATTTACCTGTGGGGTTATTTGAAGGTGAGAGTGTACTCCGTCCGGCCGTGAAGCTTGAACAGTTAAAAAGTCGAATTCAGGATGAAATTTACAGAATTCCTCCAGCAGTTACGAAAGATGTGTTCAAAAACTGAGTGAAATGTCTCGAGTATTGAGTAGCATCAAGTATTAGACATTTGCCTGATGTCGTATTTGATAAGTAAACTTGAATAATATAGTATCTTGTCTAAAATGTTCATCTTTGTTTACCGATTAATTTGTGCGTCACTAAAATTCGTCAAGACGCTGTGGAACACCCTGTACAGCACATAATAATAATGCCTTACTGGCATTAATCATAGTATTATTAATCAGTGCAACAATGTACAGCATACAGAATTATATATGCAGGAAGAGAACGAATCACTTACCACACACATCATATACTGTACGCATTACAGTACAAATCAGACTTCCTTCTTTTTATGTTTCATCATACTATTCTTTCGACAACTTTACATTTATAATATGGTGGAGCTTTACCGTATCCCATTCAAAATAAATGAAGAAATGTAACTCAAAAGTAATGAGTGTACTTAATTCCTCTGAAAAGATATTGTTTGGCGTTGGGATGTATCACAGCGATCACAGGAGCATACAAAGCAAGATAAATCATAAGGAGATCAATTCTGATTAGGTTCACTCCTATTGTTGGCCAAAAAAAATTTTTCCATTACCTTGTTTCGTAGTGGTCGATTCAGAGTTGTTGTTTGCTGGTGCTTGGTGCTTGGTGATGACAGACTTTGATGATATGAAATATAAAGTGATAAAATGTTTTGCATCATACAAAAACATATTTTGTGACAAGAAATTTAGACTGCAAACTTCCAGTTGTAAAGACTGCAAATCTGCTTATAATGACACGTATATGGTGTACAGGTCGATGTGTCACCAAACCAATCGCTTGCTAATGTAACTGAAAGTGAAACAGAGAAAAATTCTGAACATATCATTACTAAAAATCTGTCTGTTGGACCACTGTGAAATAAACACTTAAGTGTATTTGAATACTATTCTTATTATTTTTAATGGCGTAATTAAAAAGAAAATGCCTCCTTACATGAAGGCAGGCAGAAACGATGTTCAGGAGGAAATATGTGCCTCAATTATTTTTTAAATCGAATAACGAAAAATTATCACGGATTTAAAATAGACGGTGATACGTGACACAACTGAATCTTTCGCTTAGCACATTAAATTAATTTATAACAGAGTGCCTTGTAGGCCCTCGTATTTTCAACTTCAATTGTATTTAGATGTGGGTCTGGCATGACCAATATGGCAACTGCAAAGAGGTAAAAAATTTCTTGCTCAGAAAGTTTCTTTTATTAGATAGTCTACAAGACCCCATGAGAACTTTATGTCCTACATGGAACGCGATTTGTCTTCTCCCTTTGTGAGTAGGTGTTTCTCTGCATTTGGCTGCTTACTGTATATTTCTCACAACGAGGTCAGTGGTAAATGTGCGACGTATAAGACACTCTTTGGCCATGCAACAGATTCCTTTATCAAACTAAGGTCTCTTATTGTTTAATACTAGGAGTGGGGTAGCTGAATGGAATCATTAGGCAGTTTATTGAGCATGTCTGGAAATGATTTTAAACATTTCTTACACGCACCAAATTACTTGTGGCAGAATAACCAAGAGTTTTTTACCATGTCATACATCATATTTTTGGTCATTTCGATGAGTGATGATACAGATTATACAGCGATGAAAACGGGTTGTGTCCCTCACCACTTCATCATTTGAACCAAGAATTTTGATTTGAACTGGGCTCATTGTCAGAAATACTCACATAAAAAGTAATTTCCGAGTACAAAATAGCTCAAATGGCTCTAAGCACTATGGGACTTACCATCTGAGGTCACCCGTCCCCTAGACTTAGATCTACTTAAACCTAATTAACTTAAGGATATCACACATCCACACCCAAGGCGGGATTCGAACCTGCGACCGTAGCAGCAGCGCTGTTCCTGACTGAAGCGCCTACAACAGCTTGGCCACAACGGCTGGCTTTTCCAAGTACAACACTGATCGTTATTCCTGTGGCCTTTTGTAGGAGCATAAGCACCACTAACTTCGATGTTAACCCAGTGGTCACTAATATGTATGGAAATTCAGAATGTGTCTCAGGATTGGTCCAAATAGATCAACTGCTTCCGACTCTCATAATCCCGACAGAATTATTGGATACATTGGGGCTGCATACGACACGCCCACTTCCTTCGCTTTTTACAAATTTTACTCCTTTCTAGTACTTGACACACTCTCCTCCACACGCCCTATAATAACAGGACTACCTCAGTATTTGAAAACACTTATTACCCACAATATTCGCACCAGCTCAGACTTGTGGAACAAACCAACTTCTTAACTAGTTTCTCATGAATGACGAGCAGCCATCTAGAGTCCCCAGGGTTCCTTCTCTTGAACAACACATTTCCCTTAACTAAACAGTACTACCACAAGGCAGCTTGATATATCTCACACCATTTTACTTTTACATCCTTTAATGCCTCAAGAGACGTTGTTACAGAATTTTGGAACGTTGCATTTTTTTAAGCAGGATAAACTAAAACTGTTGTTTTGTCCATCTCCATCGGGACAATGCAGCGAACTATCAGGTGTCCGCAACAAGGCTTCCACAGTCATGTTCTTCATTCCAGGGATCTGTTCAGTACTGAACTGGAATTCTTGTAAATACAGCATCCAGCGCACGACTCGTACTTGAATCCAAAAAGGTAATACCTAAGTTCTGTAAGGACCCCTACAATGGCCAGGACTTCCTATTCTCTCAAGAAATAGACCAGTTCCCGAACGTTTGGTGGTATTACAAAAAGATATGTTTAGATCACGGTGGTCCAAAATTAGTGCGTTAACTAGCACTATTAAGTTCCATTTGTGCTGTTTCGTCCCATCAACAGTCCTCTTCTTTTCCCGTCAGGCTGCACAACCGTGGAGTCGACAGAATTGTAGAGTCCATGAACCATTTATAAAAATTAACTAACCCAAAATATGCTCTCAGTTGTCTCTTGGTCTCTGGAACTGGATAATTTTTTACTACTGTTGTTTTGTGAGCGCCAGTCCGAATACTACCCCAGAAACAATATGTCCTAGGAAATCCATGCTCCGTTGCCCAAATTATTATTAAGATTGATAGTAACATCTCCCTCTCAAATACACCTAAAACGCTATGGTTCTCTTACCAAGTTTACTGGGCGATTAATATCTTATCGACATAAATAATTACTCTTGATTTGAACTCTTCTTTGAGTATGGAATCGAGGGCGCTAATAAATGTGGTTGACAAAATGTTAAGATCCAAGGGAAGCTGCATGAATTGACAACAGGTTGCACAACAGAATAATGCTGTAGATTGTCTACACATGGGATCTAATACAACTTGCCAATACCCAGACTGCAAGTCAAAGGAAGACCGTACTCTCACTCCATGAAATTTTTGTGAGACCTCACACAAGCGTTATGGGCTACCTGTTTCAGGAAGTATTATGGTGTGGATTTGGCTCAATTCCAAAACCAGTGTGACTGTTTCAGCGTAATTACCAATGGACATTATAGGAATACACAGCTCTTTCAATTATTTCGTGCTTTAGCAAGTCCTGAGTTCCTCTTTTCACTTTCTCCTCTTGTGCTAGATGGTTTGGTTGGTTCCCATGGAAAACTTTTCAAGTTCCTTGACTCGAATCTCTTAAACGAATGTTTAATAACACCTTGTGCCTCTGAAAACACTCTACCATGCCGCTGCAGTACTTGGCATAGCTCTGTTTGCTCCGCTTTGGGCGCACCTCTGACACGACATGTATACTCTCTTCCACTATTAGTTATTTGTATGTCTTGTTATTGGCAAGACATCCCAGAATCGTCGGCCTGGATATGACTGATAGGTTCCTCGGAATTGTTAGGCAAACTTGATTCTGAAATTGCCTTCAGACAACATATCCTTAACTATTTGCTCATCATTTGATCTTCAAACCGGATTCTTTTTTCAGCGCCATTTACATTCACGACAACTTCTTCTCCACCCAGGTTCGGTACCTCTATGTGGGCAATTAGGAAATAGTGCCTAAAATCACCTCAACATGCCTACTAAACTAAATTATATTTCCACTTCCAGACACTTGGAAACTGACCGATTCTATCGTCTTCGTATTCTTACACGAATTCCCTGCAATCATAACTCTAGTTATGTTCCCAGCATGTTGCTGATAGTGGAGAACCGACTCCCTATGTCAAAAATACTACAACGAGCTATCGAGCCAACAGAGACACTAGTCACTGGACTCAAGGCTGATACCCCTCGGCCTCTTCAAACAGAACTCCTCTTATATCTTCCCCGGCAAGAAAATTTACAACTGATTCGTCTGATTTTGCCAGTTCTCCTTCACCTTATGCCTCGTTTACTCGTCACTATGACGTTGATGGCCTATTTACCGGTGGGCTCCTCATTGGATTGGCTGAGCGAGTTCCTACCCTGCTCAGTACCACGAAGTTTTCATCTTGACTGTGGTCCATAAAGATTTACATTACCGAAATTTGACCTCTACCTGTTCCTCCTGTTTCGACTCTCCCTACAGCGACCCCAGCCACATTCTTGGCTGTTGTTTCTGTTCCAATTTCTATTGCAATATAGGTGATTATGTCTTTCAGATTGCCCTGGCATTCGTATTCTGTCACCTTCGTTAAATCTGTTGTTGCTACATCATGTGTTCTGAGGTGTATAAGTGTAGTTTTTTTTTCTCGCCACCTATTATTTAGTGGGCACTCTTCAGCATCATAATCTAACTCCTCTAGCAAATTCTCAAAGGCTTCAAGGTCGTCTCTGTATCTACCCGTCAATACAATGTGCTCCAAGATGCATTGGTAACTTAGTGAAACAAATTCTGGTAAAAGCCGATAGACAGTATGGCTGATACAGTGACTGGTTCTGTTGCAGCATGTACCCAAAAAATTGGATAGAGGTTGGCGGAACTGGGCTGGTAGAAGGTGGGCATCATTATCATGCTGTATTTCACATGATCCTACTCTGCCTTTGACCAACGCACATCGAGGAACGTCCGACAAAATTTCTTGTAATTCATATATTCTGTAGCCATTGCACACATTCTCATGGTGTTTCCTGCCTTCAAATATCTGCACAGGAGCTATACCCGATAATCATTTGGCCATGCCAGAGGTAGACCAGAATAAAATTGCTCAATCTAGACTTGTAAGAGAATTCTGTTCTAAGAGTTTCGGAACACTTGGAATTTTCTAAGTGTAAGCAAATGCTCATAATCGAATTAGTCCATATCCCTTCATGATGAAGATCCCTATACGCTCCCACTGTGCCATCCCACAATGGTTAGATCCTTGATCATAATCTCCTTCAAGATCCGAATCGTTATGATAATCGTCTCATCTTTCACTGGAAGTGTTATCTTCCCCACCCACTTCAAGACTTAATCTCCTTTGTAAGTGCACAAGCCGTTCACAGAACTTATTGGTTAAGTTTCACTGCTGCTTGTTAATCTCGCACTGCCCTTGTTTGAACTTAAATAACTACTTTATTACCTCTGTGTGCAAAATCGGAACAGACAGAGCCTTGAGGAGTTAGGTGAAAGGGAGAAAAGCAGAAATCGCTGATCTAATGCTTGACCTAATTCTTTATCATTTTCTCTTGGATTTTCAAATTCGTTTCTCGAACTTCTATTTGTCTCATTAACGGTCAATCTCAACGCCCCAGATTTATCTACTAATTCTTGGATTTGTCCCAAAATTTGCTCATGAAAGCTACCATACTTTCCGCAATTACACTGCCGACTGCCTTTACGATCTTATGCTTATCTTTCTTCTGCTGGCTATTCAGGAGCTGCAAGTCAAGTAACATTACTGCTCGTTTGCTTCTTTTCCCTGAATCGTTTCAATCCTCCTTGCTAGTTTCTTACTTTCATATACCTGTTCCTTCCTAAGTTCTTCTCTTAATTGTGTGACAAACTTGCGAAATCGTTGTACAGTGTTTTGGCCCTCGTCAGTCTTAGTGAACTTAGTGAATTGTCTTTTGCATCCATCTCTAGTTTCTTCCACGTTACCCTCCAACTTTTTACCTACTTCTCTTAATTCTTTGGCCTGACATTTCACTTACACTCCTGGACATTCGGTCTGCACTTCTAAAATTTCTTTTAACTGCTTCATTCCCATTATAAGTCCCTTAAGTACTCCAAGAGTGATCGCTGGCTAACAGATCCACTAAATGCTAGGTTGCGTGCTCTGACTTGTGCAGTTGTAATGTTGCTCGCCACAACTGGAATTCAGACCATATCATTCACTCTACTTTCTCCGCTCTGAGGAGTAGCTTGTGTGTTTAAAATTTCTACAGTAACAACGCCATCTAAAGACGTTGAATCATGATGACTAGCAATCATTACAAATTCACTGTTTACACTCATACTTTATTCCTCTATGGAGAAGCATGTTCGCAAATAATTTATTGCTTATAATGACCTTGTAACGCGACTATTACTTAGCATCTCTCTCGGTTTTTCTGGTGCTGCTCTCTGAAAGTAAACGGCAAGCAATTTCTACTCTGTTTTGCACATCGAAATATTTATTATTGTATCCTCCTCGGCAACTGTAGTTGCATATAACGAAATAGTAAGCAACCAGTAGCATAAAAAAATTTAATTTCTTTGCCATTTTCATCTTACTGTTGACATTCGCAAATAATGCGATAGGTATAACCTTCTGAAGAAGGGCACTAAGTGCCAGAAACCAGTAAGGAAACGATACTTCTTTTATGCAACTGGTTGTTTAGTATTTCGATATATACAAAGAACTATTACAAATGACTAATTATATGCAAAAAATCCTAACGTCCCTACAGATTACTTAACATAATTGAAAGCCCCAAAATACGCACTTTTTCTTACACCACACAATAAATCGCGATATCCTCAGACACTTTATCCTGCAAATGAAAGTGTCACATTCAGTTTGTCATCACAATAAGAAACAGATGACCCAGAATTATACCCCTAAATTTGTAACACAGAACAATACAAAAATACAAAACACTTGAAGGCAATGTTATACACGATGCAGTAAATCAATACAATGACTGAAAAACTGGAAAGCATAACTACTGAACATCTGTAAGGAAAATATATTAATTACACACAGAAATATTTCGTACCTATTTGAATATTTTTCTGAAGATCTCAGTGATTAATGCCCATCCTGGCAGGGTCACCATATATAAGCTGTCTGTATGAGGGAGTGTTATTGGAGACGGCAGTCCTGGTAGACTTGGACACATATAAGTAAGCTATAAAGAATTGGTCGCCACACAGAACACACTGACATGAATAAGAACGAGAGGGGTGCACTGACGTCGTATCTGGATTTTCATGTTATCAAATTTGCTTTCATCAGAGTTGAGGGTGACTGATCATTGAACATGAAAAGACAGGCTTCTCAAAGAAGCTATTGAGGATAAGTATTTCATTAATGGTCTAAAACAGAAACGAATTTGCCTTTCATTAACCACAGCTCACGAAGATAGCTCTCTTGTAATGCACCTGGCAGTTCACAGGTATGCATGTCTTGACTTCACCGAACTAAAATCAAATTCACATTTTGAATAACTTGAGATTCAGTCTTAAAATTATTTAACCATGGTAGTGATTGAGTGATGGACTCCTGAGATAGCATTCAAAGATTACTGTGAAATCCTACTTGGTGTATATTCTTGATTAAGTTGAGGAACTTCACTAGACAACTAACATACATATTAAATGAATAAAACGGGTTCCTGCTATTAATGAATAGTAACTTCATCTGTGTGGAGGGATCATACCACTATATCTACACATGAGCACAGCAAAGAACGAGAGCAGTGTAGGGAGACTGGGATTACAAAAATTTGAAAAAAGCAGACATTTGCACATGTACCTCACTCAGTCACTTAGAAACGGTCACACAACTATGCTTCTACAACATGCAATACTATGAAACAAAGACAGCGAGGCTCTAGCACACCAAAAAAAGATATGACCTAAGTTCCCAAACATACCGTTATGTATCAGAAATCCGTGATGACTAACCTATGACTGTATACGACATATTAACAAACTTGAGGGAGAATTTCGTCTCGCCATCGGTGCTACGATTTTCAACGGATTGAGTGAAACACATCTGGTCGTTCGTCAATGCACCATCACAAAGAAACCAACAAAATTTCTGACATAATATGTATATTAAGTCGTACTATACGCATAACTTCAATCACTGCATTCTCTACCAATAATTTATCCTCAATCAGTATAACCTGCTCTGCAGCATGGTTAACATGCACTCATATAAATGCTCAAAGACACTGAAATTCTAAGTTCGGTAAGACGAAAGGTAATATGAATTGCGAAATGTGTGTGTACACAACTTCACATTACTTATTTCTAAGAACTGAGAGTAGATGTATTACAATAAACGTTAATCAAGTTTCCTTTTTATGATCACTACACCTATCCAGCAGTCCAACATACAAAATAATGTCACGAAAAAACAAAAAGCTCCCCTAAATGAATGGTTTATACCAGTGCCGTAGATAGACTTGAATTTAAGGTAGGACAGTGATTGTTACAAGTAGGGCAGAAGCAACAATTTTACTTCATCTAATCTATTCAATCAATTCTCGTTGTACTGGGCTTGTGTGTGTGTGTGTGTGTGTGTGTGTGTGTGTGTGTGTGTGACTGAGGGAGGTAGTACTTAACTGTCTGGAGGAGGTGACAGATAGAGAAGAGAAAAAAATTCATTTATTTGGGTCCATATTATTTCTCCAAACATAATGTATTCAATGTAATAAAAAAATTCATTTATTTGGGTGCATGTTATTTCTCCAAACATAATGTATTAAATGTAAAAATGAAAAGTCCGTCGTTAAAGTAGCTGAATTCTTCGATTCACCATATCATTAACATGCAAAGGACTTCATTCAGGTCAAATGACTTTTTTTTTAAAGGCCAGAAATACCGTGCCTTCCATTCTTTCAGACTCACTGACGGCCTCTCATGCCTATTGATTGCTGTCGAAGTTGTAAACGTAGATTCCCACATAGTAGTGCTACACCCTGTGGTCGCTACAGATGCACAAAGTTCCTAGGTTTGTGTGAACGCATCGCTGCTTGTAGGAAATGTGTTTTCTATTTTATCCTCGAGAGGACTCAAATGGTTCAAATGGCTCTGAGCGCTATGGGACTTAACATCTGAGGTCATCAGTCCCCTAGGCTTAGAACTACTTAAACCTAACTAACTTAAGAGCAGCACACACATCCATGACCGAGGCAGGATTCGAATCTGCGACCATAGCAGCAGCGCGGTTCCGGAATAAAGCGTCTAGAACCGTTCGGCCACAACGCCTTGTCACGGTTCGCGCTGCTCGCCCTGTCAGAGGTTCGAGTCGTCCCTCGGGCATGGGTGTGTGTGTTGTCCTTAGTGTAAGTTAGTTTAAGTTAAATTAAGTACTGGGGAAGCCGAGTGACCGATGACCTCAGCAGTTTGGTCCCATAGGAACTTTCGAGAATTTCCAAATTTTTCCACCTCATTGATTCGCTAATGAATTTAGGAGATCGTCAATTCCGAAAATCCTGTTTGTACTTCAGCAACTAGTGTGTCCAACGTTTCGAAATACTCAGATTTAAAATGCTGAGCATTGTGGAGTTCTATATTTTGTCTAGTGGAGGAATAGGAAGGTCATACATCAAGTAGTCATCCACCCAATTCGATTTTTTGACTTACCTCTTCTGTTTTCGCAATCACCACTTGTCATACACTCAGCTTCATCCAAAATTTGATGATACATTCCATCTGAACTCATTTTCGTCATCTCATTTTGGACGCACTATATGACTGTCATGGCGTCTTCCAGTCCTGCGCTTCGGACTTCTAGAGCTTCATCTGCAGGCTGAATCATGGATAAGATTTTTTTGCCACAGCCATGGCCATTCGGGATTTCGTTCACAATATTTTTAACCACCAAGAATCTGAAACGTAACAGCCCATTAACACCCACATAAAACAAACATTTTCCAGTCTAATTCAGGATCGCACATGTAAACAAAGTATGTAACTCGTCATGAAAAATTATAACTAAAAAAATAACTGTTTAATCTCATTCACTTCAAAGCGTAGAAGCTCTGTAAATGAAGGGAAAAGTTCCCATGAAGGGAGTCTCTAGTAAATAATAAAAAATGTAAATGAATTATTGTATATAAATATTCGAGAAGTTATTCTCGAATAAAAGAACAGACATGTACTAATATCATAGTGTACTAGCTGTTCTGGAGTAAACATACGTTTATAGTATATTTATTTTCAGTTTTTCTATGTCAATTGTAATTGTTAATTAATCAAAAAATGATTCTAAACAATGCCAAGGATTGTTTGGGATTGTTAAGAAAGTATAAATAGTTACAGCCATGTTGGCAAAGTGAGTCAGTACTGATTCGGACAGAAGACATGTAGCTTGTTGAGCATAATTCATGTCATTATTTTAAGTATGATACAACTTATTTCAGATTGGTCACGATGCTTTTATTTACTTGGAGACTGTAATAAATATTCAGATGAAACACCATACTAGATTAAATATTGTTTTTTACTTCATAGTAAAAACCTACAGTTGCTGTTTTCCAGAACTACTGCTGCGACAGATTGCCAGCTACGATGAGTAAATTAACGCATAGTAACGTTTTATGTGGTGGAGGAGCTGGGATGCAGTGTAATTCCGTAAATAATCTTGTATTCTGTTTCAGAGTTAATTCGTTTGTTGAAATATTATTCCATTTTTTCGAAAACTCAACAACGAAGAAAGTGAGTAACACTACAAAGGAGCCAGCTGGAGTGGCCGAGTGGTTCTAGGCGCTACAGTCTGGAGCCGCGATACCGCTACGGTCGCAGGTTCGAATTCTGCCTTGGGCATGGATGTGTGTGATGTCCTTAGGTCAGTTAGGTTTAAGTATTTCTAAGCTCTAGGGGACTGATGACCTCAGAACTTGAGTCCCATAGTCCTCAGAGCCATTTGAACAATTTTTGAACTACAAAGGACTTAATGATGCTTATGTGAAAATGCAACTTGGAGAACTAACTGTAAGTACAAAAAGTATTTGAATTTTTACTTTTGGAAATGGTCTTTCGTCTGCATTGTCATTATGAAGGACAATAGGGAGGTTAACAACAGTAGGGAAGCTGACGATAATGAGAAGGTTGATGGAAACTTGTAAAATAGCGTAAATATTACTGATAATAATGTAGTTAATCAAGACAATAAAATTGGAGAGGATAGTGATCACAGTAGTGTATGTCCACCCTTTCGTGGATTTGAATCAAATGTATCAGCCTTAGAGAGGTTAGTTCAGTTAATGGAAGAAGAAAAAAGATCAATTGATGAACAGAAAACGTTTTTGAATTCAATCGATAAAAAATTAAACAGCCATGGAACACAGATTCGTGAGGCGAAGTAGAGTTTAGACAGATACTGGGGAAAAGTAGACGAGAATACCAAAAATGTGTCGACTATAGAAGGGGAAATTGTTACCTTAAAACAGGAATACCAAAAATTCGCAGAGAGGGTAGATTCTGTGGAAAATTTCGAAAAAGTTGCTACTGTAGAAGTGTCACAATTGAAAAAGTTCAACAAAGATTTCGTAAAGAAATTCACAGAAACAGGCCAAAATATACCAAATTTCACTAAAATCGTAAATGAGAACTTCGCAGAATTAAAAGTAGATGTAGGCACTTGTTTAGGTGAAATTTCGAACTTCAAATCTAAATTCCAAGAAATCGAAGATACCGTTGCTGTGAAATCTTTCTGTAGTTACTGTCCATTGTGGAACAATGTCAACACAAAGACATTTTCAGGGGAGGGCAAAATACCCGTACATCCAGTTGATTTCATGTACCAGATAAAAGAAAATTTCAATGATAAAATGAGCGATAATTTGAAAAATAAATTTTTTAACAAATTTTTAGATAGGGAGTCTCTGTCATTGGCGATCCAATCAATCAAACTCGAAATGTCGTTTAATGAGGTAAAACGAGCTTTCATGAACAAATTCTGGTCAGACACTAAACTAGCCGGAATTAAGTTAGAATTTTTGATTGGGCGAAATTTCTAGCCAGGTAGTGGACGAATGAACATCTTTTGTGAACAACAATTACGATCTTTGGTGCATCTTGATAAACCACTAGTCGTGATGATCCAGATAGATGCATTAAAACATAGACTGCCAAACAGGGTACAGTAGAGCCTTGTCTATGGACCTGATGATGCAATTGAACAATTTCTTATATATATAGATAAATTGGACATAGCATGGGAGAGAAATAACAGATGTAATGACAGACCTGATGATAGCAGGAGTAACAATAACAGATCTTTCAATGATCACTTTAATAGCTGATTCAGAAAAGAATAAATGAGGAGAGGAATGATAGGCGGAGACCAAAGAACAGGAATTTTGAACCGACAAATAGGCAGTGGACGCAATATCAGGGAAACAATAGTAACAATTTTGGAAATAGAAGAAATGGTCTGGTAAACTAAGACCTGCCTCTTTCAGAGCCTGGTGAAATGGGTCAAATAGACATGGGATTATAATCAGGCACATTGCAGTAATTTCAGAAGGGGAAGGGGCAAAACAAATAGGACATAACAAAATTTTGTACGCAGAACACAACCTGAAGTGAATAGAATGAAGTTTCATAGGGAATTTTAGAAAGAATTTTTTGTCTGAAAACAAAGGTGAACTAAAAGTACAAAAATCTGAATTTTCTATTAGAAGAAAACATTTGGACAAATTTCTTTGACAATAGTAATGCACTAGTAGTTGTTGATAATAATGAGAAACAAATCTGATGAAGTATGGTGTAGTGAGAACATTGAGTGACTGTGAAACGAGTGAAAAAGCTGATACTGGTGCTGTATGTGTGGAAACTGATGTTCATGTGCT
The DNA here is from genome assembly GCF_021461395.2 of Schistocerca americana. NCBI lineage: Eukaryota > Metazoa > Arthropoda > Insecta > Orthoptera > Acrididae > Schistocerca > Schistocerca americana. The sequence goes on along the minus strand of NC_060119.1, from coordinate 1,089,224,039 downwards.
TGGCAATGGAAATGAGAATGACAATGTAATTCCAGATGAAATTCCAGTAAACAATAGAAAGAAAAATGAGGATATGGTAGAACAGAGTAGTCACAGTGCTGAGGTTGTTGAAGAAGTGTGTGAAGAGAGAAATGAGTTTGATGTTGAAAATAATATTAAGTGTGATGAAATGTTTCTGATGAGAATGGTTCAGATAATGATGACAATGATGTTGATGATGATATGTCTCTTACAGAATTAGATGGGATGGTGTATGTAGAAGTTAAAGTTGATGATTTGATGCTGAATGATTCTGGAAATTCTGGTGTGTGTTCGAGTAACAAGTTAGAAACTAATAGAGCAGTGCCTGATGGATTAATGTTGCCAGTTGATGTTAGTGATGTTGTGTCTGAATGTGTTTGTGAAAATGGAAAAGAAGATCTAATTAGTGACAGAGTACTAAGTGTAGTCAATGAATATAGTAGCAAATGTCAGTATGGTGATCATAAGTGTAAGGTCTTAAGTGAAATTTGTCAAAGTGTGTACTCGGATGATAAAATTGCAATGAAAAATATGGAACACTCTCCTGGTGGTAATCTGATTAATGAATGTGTACAAGTAGTGAGGAAGGGAGTGTGTGTGCTGAAATCAGTAGCTTGCAGATAGATTTGAGGGATCTCTGTAAAAACAACTACCCAGTTATTGAAAGTACCGCAAAACCAAATGAACAAGCAGCAAATAGTAAACTTGTGTTGAAGAATGTATACTCTATGCCACACAGACAAACGCATGCTGTACACCTTGTTAATACACTTTATGAATATTCTGACCCAATAATAATAAAAGCACTAATCGAAAGAAAATTACTAATCATAAAAAGTACATTTAATGTTCACTGCTTTCTGTAAATGCAAACACTGACAAGTGAGAAATCAGATAACTTAACACATTTGAAGCTAATACTGTAAAATATTTTTTTGTAGTTTATAATCATATTTCCTTTATGTGTGCATATTTACATATTTTACCTATATTTGGTCTATTCATAGAGTGGGGGTTGAAAAGGGTACTTTTGAACACTTGTGTATGCTTTTATCTGGCATATATTGGGGTTGTTTTATTTTTATGTAGGACCATTTGAATTTGTTGTTATTTGGACTCAGGAATGTTACACACTAAATTTAATACAAACAGCCTTCATCACTCTTATATGACAAGAATTGTCTTTCCTCAGGAGGTTGCAAGCTATTTTTGCGATTTGGGGGTGGCGAACACAAGGCTCCAAGCTGGTGTAACTCTTTCCTTTTCAAGTCACATCCTCTCTTACTTTTCTGTCCAAACTGACCCTCCTTCCACTATCCGTGTCTTCCAGTAGTTAGTAAGTCAATGATTATGTTGTTTGAATGAATACAGGTAGTCAGAAAAAGTGACAATGCAACATATGTACGAATTTTGAGGAGAGTTGGTCTGATATTTACTTATGATGTCTGTTCAGTTATAATGTAGTTGTGTTAATTTACATTTTGGATATGATATCCTCATTGTACTGATAATGTTATACTCTCATTGCGCTGACAATTTGGTGAAAGGTTGACACATGTATGAATTTTGAGGAGAATTTGTTTGAAGTTCACTTTTGGTGTCTGTGTTGTTATAGAGAAACTTTGTCACTTTACAACTAGATGTGATTACAATTAGGTTAGACCATTTGTAGTCTTATATATGTGTTCTCATTTGGTTAGTCCTGTTACTATACCTATTATGTGAATGTCATTGGACAGAAATTGATTTACTAACAAGTATGAAAATGCTCTACATCATGAGCTTGTCCTTAACATGTATTACATCTACTGTGTAATTGGCAAAGGAACGTTTATCAGAAAGAAATTGGTTATGTTTGTATTACTTAAACAGTTCCATCTGTGGAGCGTAAAGAAAATGGAATTTTATGTCGGAAATAGTGACTGGGACAGAAGTGTTTCTGATTCCCAGGATTTAAGATTTACACAGTTTTATTTTCATGTTATTTCTACTGCTTCTGTGACCATTATGATCAACCATTGGTAGGCTTACTTAATTATTCTTTTGCCATCTTAGTACTGTAAGATAGGAATAATGTTTTCTACATGTCTGGTATCTGTATAAGTCATACTATCTCCTTAGTATAGATACGAGGTGTCCTTTGTCACAACATCTACACAAATCTGAAAAAAAACAGCTCAACTATCAACTTCATGTGATACAAAATGTTTCAGTTAGGTACTGTACAATACTGCTGTATGTTACAGCAAGTCAATGCTTTTCAATATATACAGATGTTAGCTTACAATCTGATTCTTAATTAAAACAGGTTGAACTTCTCCAATATCTTATTGAAATTCTTTGATGACCACTAACGATTCATATGTAATGAGTAGCAAAGGAAAAACTAAAGAATGAGGATTTGTATTCATGGTATAGCTACGGTTCTTGCAGACATCTACTTTCAACTGAAGTCTAGTTGATTCATTAATACATAACTGATGAAGAAATATATATTTATCATATCTTTAGAATGGCTTAACTAACCATTTTACTCCAAATATAAACCCATTCATATGTAACAACTGATACTTTACCCTTTGCCTTAACTTATGTTGGAATTTACCTTACCTGTGCCCAGTTTTGTGATCTGTCAGATCGGATGATCTTGCATTATGTCAAATGTGATAATGATCAACGAGAAATCTGTCAACTAGTTGTTGAGCAGTATGTATTCTGGAAGTAACTTGCTGATACTCAATTTACCATACTCAATTTATGAATGTAAATGGAACTTTACAGTTATATGTGATCATGTTGACTTTCAGTTACCACTGAAAAAGGATCAAAATTTGTAATGACTAAATCTATGATACGAGAACAAGGTGTCTATGAGAGTTATTGCGAGCAAATTCTTCTATCCATTCTTGTAGTTCCTGACCTAATATGTTCAAGTCGGTTCAGATGCACTAAAGTCTGAGTTTCGCTTCTAAAGAAATAAGGACGTTTGGTCCTACAAGTGGTACAGTTATTATGTCGAAGTACATTTTAGCAGTTGAAAACTAACATAATTCTTCCATGAAACTAGATGTCTAAAAGACTAACCATTACTGTTTCTTGTAAGTTGCTTGACAACCACCTTTACGTGATACAATGCATGCTATATTAGTTTTGATCAACCAAATCTATCTAGACTTAATATAATGATATACTGTTAATTGCAGTACAATTCTTTTTATCACCCATTGTCAATGAATTCTCAAGCTTACGAGAGTTTATCTGTATGTGCTTCTGCTTCCAACATTTTCTGCCTATATTTAATACAATGATATACTGTTACATGCAACATGGTTCTCAGTAAACACACATAATCAATGCTCTATTCCTTTCAAAAGAAATACATTTACTTTAATTAGATCTGCAACTTACAGGCACAAAATCAGAATTAGTGATGTATTGACATATATTATACCATGATGTGCTGTGACATGCAAACTAACTCTCTGTAATCATTAATTGTCCAAGAGTTAAACTGCTTTCTTGTGGCCTACCCCAGCTATTATTAACAGCAATATCATAACTATAATTGATTCTATCACTCTGCAAACGACTGTTTATTTATACATATTGCCGCTTGAAAACCACACAGACAGACACACACACTCACACACACACACACACACACACACATATATATATATATATATATATAGGGTGCTACAAAAGGTACAGCCAAACTTTCAGGAAACATTCCTCACACACAAATAAAGAAAAGATGTTATGTGGACATGTGTCCAGAAACACTTAATTTCCATGTTAGAGGGCATTTTAGTTTCGTCAGTATGTACTGTACTTCCTCGCTTCACCGCCAGTTGGCCCACTTGAAGGAAGGTAATGTTGACTTTGGTGCTCGTGTTGACATGCAACTCATTGGTCTACAGTACTAGCATCAAGCACATCAGTACGTAGCATCAAAAAATGGTTCAAATGGCTCTGAGCACTATGGGATTCAACATCTGTGGTCATCAGTCCCCTAGATCTTAGAACTACTTAAACCTAACTAACCAAAGGACATCACACAACCATGCCCGAGGCAAGATTCGAACCTGCGACCATAGCGGTCTCGCGGTTCCAGACTGACGCGCCTAGAACCGCACGGCCACACCGGCTGGCTCGTAGCATCAACAGGTTAGTGTTCATCACGAACTTGGTTTTGAAGTCAGTGCAATGTTTACAAATGCGGAGTTGGTAGATGCCCATTTGATGTATGGATTAGCACAGGGCAATAGCCGTGGCGCGGTACGTTTGTATCGAGACAGATTTCCAGAACGAAGGTGTCCCGACAGGAAGACGTTCGAAGCAATTGATCGGCGTCTTAGGGAGCACGGAACATTCCAGCCGATGACTCGGGACTGGGGAAGACCTAGAACGACGAGGACACCTGCAATGGACAAGGCAATTCTTCGTGCAGTTGACGATGACCCTAATGTCAGCGTCAGAGAAGTTGCTGCTGTACAAGGTAACGTTGACCACGTCACTGTATAGAGAGTGCTACGGGAGAACTAGTTGTTTCCCTACCATGTACAGCCTGTGCAGGCACTATCAGCAGCTGATTGGCCTCCACGGGTACACTTCTGCGAATGGTTCATCCAACAATGTGTCAATCCTCATTTCAGTACAAATGTTCTCTTTACGGATGACGCTTCATTCCAACGTGATCAAATTCTAAATTTTTACAATCAACATGCGTGGGCTGCCGAGAATCCGCACGCAGTTGTGCAATCACGTCATCAACACAGATTTTCTGTGAACGTTTGGGCAGGCATTGTTGGTGATGTCTTTATTGGGCCCCATGTTCTTCCACCTACGCTCAATGGAGCACATTATCATGATTTCATACGGGATACTCTACCTGTGCTGTTAGAACATTTGCCTTTACGAGTACAACATGTGGTTCATGCACGATGGAGCTCTGCACATTTCAGTCGAAGTGTTCGTACACTTCTCAACAACAGATCCAGTGACCGATGGATTGGTAGAGGCGGACCAATTCCATGGCCTCCACGCTCTCCTGACCTCAACCCTCTTGACTTTCATTTATGGGGGCATTTGAAAGCTCTTGTCTACACAACCTCGGTACCAAATGTAGAGACTCTTCTTGCTCGTATTGTGGACAGCTGTGATACAATACGCCATTCTCCAGGGCTGCATCAGCGCATCGGGGATTCCATGCGACAGAGGGTGGATGCATGTATCCTCGCTAGCGGAGGACATTTTGAACATTTCCTGTAACAAAAGGTTTGAAGTCACGGTGCTACGTTCTGTTGCTGTGTGTTTCCATTCCATGATTAATGTGATTTGAAGAGAAGTAATAAAATGAGTTTGGCCGTACCTTTTTGTAACACCCTGTGTATATATATATGCTTTGCCTTGTATAAAATTTTGTAACATTATAAACGTATGAAATATGTCCTTGAACTTAATGTAAGACTTATACATGCCTTGTCAATCGGAAAGGGAACTTATGTATCAGTTGGCTGAGATTTCAGTAACTTTAATTTTATGTCTCAGACCTGCCTCCTGCTTAATTTTGAAAATGTAATAGAATTTTCTTTTGTCAATATCACACTTGACTCTGTTGTGTTTAGCAAATATATTGAGGCATAAGAAAGTGCTTCACATAATGTGAACACTGTAACACTTGGATGGTCTGTGCAATGAGGCACCTGACCTTGTTTTTTTTTTATTTTTTGACATGAGATATGCTGTAATTCGATGCATTTGACTACCTTATTTCTATATTTTCATGTTTATCTAATAATTTATGTTTGAGCAGCAACAGATATCAGAGGAACACAGTAATTCTGTACGTCACTTTAGTATTTTCTATTTATGTCTCAGATATATCACAGGTTTCAACATTTCATGTTCATGTAATTGATTATGTTTGATCAAACCCAGATACTAGAGGAACTTCTTGTAAGTCAGCTGGTAGGATCTAGTATTTGTTACTTGGGTTAACCAATACAGCATTATATATGTCATTTGCTCTGTCCTGCAGAATGCTAATTGTTCTCCCTTCATTGATCAGTCTATAGGGAGTGTTGGGGTTAATTTTCAGGGACTGGGAAGGTGAAGCTGCGGCAAGTCTGTTCTGCAGGGAATGCCAAACACTCTTCTCCCTCCAGTGTCACAGTGATGTGCTGGAACAGTGGGGGTCCTAGGTAGGGGGGTTTCTGTCTTTGGGGTCTGTCATCTTTTCTTCTTCAACTCCAACACTCTGAACTTTCTATTTCATTTCTTACTTCTCATTAGAGTACCAAGCTATCCGTCCCTCTATCCACATGCATATGTTTCTATTGCTGAGACCCTTCTAATTTACTGTGTCAGCTTTATTAAGTGACTAAAGCCTATTTTATAGGAGGCCCCAGGAAACAAGCTAACATATCTGTGTTTATATATATATATATATATATATATATATATATATATATATATATACATATATAAAAAACTATACTCTGTCATACTACATTATTTATCTGTGTCTGACTTGGTTGTATGTTGTCACCCAAATGGTAAACATTTGATTATGTATTTACTTTGCTATATACCAGCATTCGATCTTCTATTTGATTTCTTACTTCTCATTAGAGTACCAAGCTATCCTTGTCTCTGTCCAGATGCATATGTACGTATCGCTGAGACTCTTCTTATTTACCATGTCATCCTATTAAATGCCTAAAGCCTATTTTATCAGAGGAACCAGAAAACAAGCTAACATTTCTGTGTTTATAACTAAACTCTGCCATACTACATTATTTATCTACATCGGACATGGTTGTATGTTGTTACCCAAATGGTAAACATTTACTTATGTATTTACTTTGCTATATACCAGCACTCAAAGTTGTGAACACTTACTTATATGCAAATATGCTCTTTTAATATATTATCATGAGAAATGACTCACCTACTACACTCTGTACTACCATGCATAATGTTTGTTAAATATTGCGGAATGACTCACTTACTAATGTTTGTTGATTATCGTGAGGAATGGCTCACTTATTATACTCATTATTGCCATGCATAAAGTTTTTTTAATCATCATGAGGAATGGCTCACTTACACTACTCTCTATCAAATAACTTTATTTCATGACAGTTATGGGATATGATACCACTATATGTTAACACATATTGCAAAGGAATAGGCAATGATTATAATTGTGTAAATACTCATAAAAATAATCATTATATGTTTTACAAAGACGGAAATGAAGTGTCAGAAGTGTCTTGACAAATGAAAAATGGAAAGATTCGACATTGTTCAGACATTCCATTCTATGCATGTAGGATGAATCATGCTAACTGTTGAGGAACTATACTCCAAGAGTTTAATTGTACTATATGATAATAAAATATTTAGTTATTCAATACTAGATGTAAATTTCAGTATAAATTGCAGAAAATACTGCCATAGCACTTGAAAATTTTGTATTAGTATGATTTTAGTGATATATTATCAAAGAACAAGCTAAAATTGCAATATGAGATTTAAGACAGGGAATGTAGAAGTATGAACAGTTGGAATTTTGCTGAATCGAACTATTCTATTCAAAACAATCAATTACACAATATTTGATGATCATAAAAAGGGGAGCATGAGCCACATTTCAGGCATTTTCAACGAAGAACTTCCGACGAGCAGAGATGTACTTCAGTTCAGTGCTCTTCATTACACATAGAGGACACTGAACACTTTGTTATATTATGGTCGAATACTAGGTGTACTTGCCAAAGATAGGAGGTGGCTAAATACAAACTAATACAAACTAATATGGATTTTGAGTGTTGTAGTATCAGATACTAACGCTTGTTCCACAATGAATCGACAATTTTGAGAAAGAGTTATACATACCAGTGTCTCCATTGCACTCAGGAGAACCTGTAGGCTCTAATGACAGACATAAATATACCGAAACAAGGCCAATTCAACTAACTTCCAATAGATAATTTTCTGACTGAAATGAATTTACCTCATATTCATGTTGTAGTACAAGCTGCAGACAAATTCTGCGAATGAACTTGTTCTTTCTTTGTGCTATTAATTAATATTTTGTTTAATCTAATTGAATCTGATACAAAATAATGAATGAAAATTTTACATATTTGGCTGGTCATATCTTTTGCAAACTGTTTATTAATCCAGTTGATTATAAAATGAGTACTGTTACAAAGATCAGTCAGAAAAGGTTTTGTTCAACTTTTAGTTTCACAAATCCTTTTGGGGGTGATGAAACGTAACAGCCCATCAACACCCACTTAAAACGAACATTTTCCAGTCTAATTCAGGATAGCACATGTAAACAAAATATGTAACTCATCATGAAAAACTATAACTGAAAAAATAACTGTTTCATTTCACTCACTTCAAAGTGTAGAAGCTCTGCAAATGGAGGGGACAATTCCCAAGGAGGGAGTCTCTACTACTTAATAAAAAATGTAAATGTATTATTGTAATTACATATTCGAGAAGTTATTCTCGAATAAAGTAACAGAAATGTGGTAATATCGTAGTGACTAGCTGTTCTGGTGTAAACATACGTTTATATATGTATTTTAAGTTTTTATGTCAATTTTAATTGTTAATTAATAAAAAAACGATTCTAAGCAATCCCAAGGATTGTTGGGGATTGTTAAGAAATTATAAATAGTTACAGGCATGTTGGCAAAGTGAGTCAGTACTTTGTGTGTATTTGGACAGAAGACATGTAGCTTGCCGAGCATAATTAATTTCATTATTGTAAGTATGATACAACTTATTTCAGATTTGTTAAGTTGCTTTTATTTACTTTGAGATTGTAATAAATATTCAGATGAAACACTATACTGGATTAAATATTGTTTTTACTTTATCGTAAAAACCTACAGTTGCTGTTCTCCAGGACTTCTGCTGCGACAGATTGCCAGCTACAATGAGTAAATTAACTCATAGTAGCATTTTAAGTCCTGAACAAAGCTATTCGAGGAGCTGGCCAATCTTCTTTCCACCACACAAGGCAACTATTCCGCCATGGTATAAAAAATCATGTAATATGATGCACTGATAAAAAAAGAACAAAAAGGTCGTTTCCGAGATAGTTCTCATAGTGCTGCGATTGTTACAGCAGCGGATATAACGAATTTGTCGGCCCAAGTTGTTTTTATTTTGATCGCAACTCCCGAAACTTTCCCGCTGATCACTTTCTAGCCCTTGTTACACTGGCTTACCATACAAGAGCAGTGAATGTTATTTTCCGCAAGGAATTTTAACATTAATTCCGTAAAAGTGGCTGAATCAAGGTTTTAGATAATTGTAACTGTCAGCAACAACTCACTGACGATTCAGTCATTACGTAATGTATTTCTATTGCAATATTTTCGCGTTTACTTTTATTTCTCGTCCTAGCCTCCATTACAGTAAACCAGTTCACGTCAGACTGCTTAATATATTTTATAATGGAACATCGTGCTGCTTTAACCATTGCTTGAGTGTCAATATTTTCAACATTTCGCAGCCATGTCAGCAACTGCATAAATATTAATTTTAAATTAACAACAGCCTCAGTTGCAATGTTTAGCTAGATTTACGTAGGTTTCAGTTGGGATAACCCAACCTTCTTCAGAGTAAAAGGAACTGCGATTTGTCCATAATGGAGAAAGTCAAAAACTAAAAACTACAATATAGTAAGACATCGTCATATTGCAATAACTTATCTGGGAAACGGCCTCGGCTCCACTTCGCGACCGCAGTACGGCACCAACGGATGTCGTACTGGAACTGGCTAGAGCCTCGAGAGCGCATGCGCGATAGTGTGTCATGCGTACTTGTTAACACTAGTACCAACACGTACTCCTGAACTTAAAATTTTTTTGAATAAGCAGGTGCGGCTAACGAAATTGACATATATGTTATCCTGTAAGGAACAAAGATGCGTCGATTGTCTTAACATTTTTAATAATTTGTTGGACGTCAAAAGTGAAGGGAGCAATGCGTTTTACTATTTTAAGGCGACCTAGAATATTCGGGCTAATCATCGAACTTGACCGCATGAGGATAACTATGGGTTTGAAATACCAGATAATCCCAGCTTTTTAGCAAACGGGACTGCTAAAAACATTTTGGCAAGGGTATAATAATTACTCCCTAAAATTATGACAGATGGAATAACGGTTGGAAATCCTCAAAAAAGTTTTTGTTTCGCAGCTGCAGCTGGTCGTTTAGAAGGTTATTTTTGTCATATAATAAGTGTTAAAAATTTACATTTCTTCCAAAATATCCAAACTCGCAATGCAAGAGCTGAGTATTATCCGGAGGGTTGGGTGAGTGAGCCGTTTGCACTAGGTGTTCATGCGAATGTCGAACCACGCGTGCCATCTCTAACTTTAGTAGGGATATATTCTTTGTATCTTGTTAGTAAGGCTCTACCTGTTTGACCGAGCCTCGAATGGTGAGACGGCTCTATAACAAGAAAGTAAATAATAGTAGAACTACGACAAGTTCCACGTTAGATACCATGCCGGAAGTTAGTCCATCTGTCATAATACCTATTCCATTCATGGGTAAATTTTCACGTAAAATAGGGCGTCTCCTAAAGAACCAGGGGTTCAAGACAATTTTTTCTACTAATAATAGCCAGCAGAAGAACCTGATTCACACTTTTAAAAAGCCTAAAGATAAATTGTCATTATCCGGAGTTTACAAGATTACATGTGCCAATTGCCCGAAATTTTACATCCACCAACAGGAAGAGCCTTACTAAAAAGATACAAGGAACATATCCCTACTAAAGTTGGAGATGGCACCTGCGACCTTTGCCTTTCCACAAGAGCAACCCAAGCATGACACACTACCCGTCCTCACAGCTTTACTTCTGCCCGTATCTCATCTCCTAGCTTCCAAACTTTTAATGTTGGTGACCATGTCGTGCAAGGATCAGGTAAATCCTCGCTACAGCTGCTACCGAACACAATAATAAAGTTAAATTTCCTTTGAGAAACAGGTGCCTGGAATTTATTACAGAATTTAGACAGCAGAACAGTTCAGGACTACCACAACCATGTTAACTGTTTTTAACTTTGCACGTAGCTGTGGAGGTGCTCTGAACTTCAATAAAATAAGGAGCACACACACTCACATCCACACGCACCCCCCCCCCCCCCACACACACACACATGGTATAATATAAAATGTAGAGGTAACACATAGTATAAAAACTAGAGGTAACATATGGTACAACTACAAATAGTCACCCTAGTGATTACTCTACGAAGGGCCTAAGTCGAGTGGAAACGACTGAGTACTTCGCAAGAGTAGGGTAATATATATATATATATATATATCAAACGTTCACGACCACTTTTTTTCTAAAACAGCCTGCTATGGTCGCAGGTTCGAATCCTGCCTCGGGCATGGATGTGTGTGATGTCCTTAGGTTAGTTTCCTTTAAGTATTTCTAGGTTATAGGGGACTGATGATATTAAGTCCCATTGTGCTCAGAGCAATTTGAACCATCTGAATTTGTCCTTTGAGGTGTATGATAAACATGAATGTACTTGTTATACTGAACTGTTTCCGTTTCAGTCTAACAAACAGGTTGTCTATTATGTGGAGGATATATTATTCCTATTGTACAGAGTTTACCCTCAAAATGTAATTCACTATCATTTTCATTTTATTAAGGCAAATGCAGCTATCAAACCTTGCTTGTTTATTGGAAATGTCTGAAATATTTACTCAAGATATAATAAGCTACTCTTTTCAATACAAGATATTCTAAAAAGTCCTAAACATGAATTTTAAATTCATGTGTTTCCATTGTATGACAGCACAGTATGTCAGATGATTAACTGTAATATTAGAGTATGTGTGTAAATGCGATTTAGTACCTCAAAGTGTGAAAAAATAATAAAATTTGTATCTGTCGTATTTTTGTTTGGGTATTTTTCCTCCTGTTACTTCTGTATTATGTTATAATATAATATTGATGTCACAGTAAAATAGCAATTACAGTGTGTATGTGTGTGTGTGTGTGTGTGTGTGTGTGTGGGAGAGAAAGAGAGAGAGAGAGAAACAGAAAGAAAAAGAGAGGAAATTTACGAAGGTATTTGCGGTGAACAGGATGTACTAATTGTGATGATGATGATGAAGGTGAGGCAGATGTTGAAATGCTGAACATAATTAGTGATGTTGCGTGAACAGCTTAACACAAAATTTAATGATGAGATACTACAGTATTTGATTTAAACAGAGAGAGAAAAGGAGAGAGAGAGAGAGAGACACACACACACAGACAGAGAGAGCGAAAGAGAGAGAGAAAGAGAGAGAGATGAAACATAGAGGTGGAAAGTTATGCGGTATGTATGTGAGTGATGAATAGCACTAATTTACGCAGTTTAGGTGAAAAGAAACTTTTAGGGGATGATGTATTATTGACAATTCATTTTTGGGTTGTGATATAAGCACTCACATACAGTTTATGGAGTACTTTGTAAAAGAGAGAGAGAGAGAGAGAGAGAGAGAGAGAGAGAGAGAGGGAGAGAGAGTGAGAGACAGAGACAGAGACAGAGGTTGCATGGTTATAGTATTTGACATAAACATCGCTTTTAAGCTAAATATGAAATACAGAGGTGTGTGTGTGTGTGTGTGTGTGTGTGTGTGTGTGTGTGTGTGAGAGAGAGAGAGAGAGAGAGAGAGAGAGAGAGAGAGAGAGAGAGAGTATGCTGAATGATACCGATTCATGCAATTCAGGTGAGGATGCTTACATAATTCTTTTGGAAATATGTTAGTATTGACAATATCTTTATGCAATTCAAGCAAAGCTTCTGTAATTTTTCTTAGACTTGCCGTCATTTAACGATGTTCAACGGAAGGTTACGTACTTTTTTCGACGTGGAAAAATACTGTGCATCTTTGAACGTGATGCCATTTTTGTGCAATTGAAGTGAAGGTTACGTAATGTGACAATTACATTGACTGGCTGTTTGTTTTTAATACCTACAAAATTGTTACACTGAGACTGTCTGAAGGGATGAGGAAAGCAGGGCATAATGACATCATTAAATGGAGTTGTGACTTGTCGTGTGATGACGTCATCGAAGGGTGGCCGTAGCTTTTGATGACATTGCCCCTACATGTAGGCGTAAGGCTTCTCTCCAACGGTGTTCTGGATGCTTATTGCCTTTCCACTCACAAGCGAAATAATAATAATTGTTACTTGAGGCTACTAACATTCCCTCTACCGTAATAAGTTTACCCTACTTTCATAAAAGTTTATTTCTGTGCTATTTCATTTAAGTTCACAACTTTTGCCATTTGTGTTACGTAAGAGTCTGTCGTTCCAGATTAGTAGTACTGCTGTGGTTGACAGGGCCATAAACTTCCACAACCGTCGTTATGCAGGTATTCCAACTTACTCTGCACTCAGTATGGACTAAAATCCTTCATCCACTGCTGTTCCCACTGTCAGTCACAGGAATAAAGCTGGAATCTTTAATCAAACAACCCACATAAGTGCTCAGCGAGATTAGCTATCTGATATCTGAAAGATAGCATTCAAAACAGCTTGCACACTTCTCCTACACTGCATTATTCAGCGTTAATTCCAATGCTCGTCCGTGTAGGTACAGATGAAGACAATATACTGTTGATATAGAATGGGGACGCGCAACGTTAGTAGATAGTGTGCCGCTGAAACACACTGTTATTCTGAAGAGCTGGTAGAGTTTGCCTGCGACTGGGAGAAGGGGAGCTTCTCCCGCTGTTTCCATATTCGCCAGAACCGCCCTACCCGCCGTTGACGGGTGGTAGCCGCGGGTGTTACAACTGCAGCCACCAAACTTGCTGCTGCGTCTCACACGAAACGCGGCGACACCTGCCGAAGCACAAAGAGATGCTGGAATCAGACATTGACACAGATATTGGAATGATAGGCGGGTATTTCTATCAAAGTATGGGACAGAAAATCAGAATAACTTGAAATATTATCTAATAGGAAGTCATTAACCCTGTGGTGCGCGGTGTCCATTGCAATGGACAGCTATTGATGGTTAATGGTTGTATCTTTGGCGTTTGTAATCAGGCCTGAGGCTGCAAGTGCACGCAGGGCACAGCCCCAGCAGGGAGGGCCTACTGCAGTGGACTGTTTGCATTTAAAGCTTCTGGACTGATTGGAAACGTAGAAGAAGCGACAGCTAACAGCTGTACACAGCGGTGGACGTGGTGCGCCAGAGGGTTAAGCACAAAGTGGACACAAAATTGCTGCGCTAGTATAAGTCTCAATCATAGGAAAAGGGAATTTTATTAAAATTCAGTAAAGGCACGGTTGGGAGATAAAGACTGCGGCCGCTGGCAGTGTGTGGAAGTAATCGGCAGCCAATCCGCCAGACAGGGTAAAAATGGCGCAGAGCTGTAGCAGGGTATAGCACGTACGATTTGTTTGGTGTGAAGCAACAGCGAGGCAGGGCACTGCAGCGTTGCTTGAAGTTATTGCGATGTATGAGGCGGGGGCACTAGGCCAGAGCCGGGAGGGCGACGTGTAAGTGGCTGACGTTTGGGAATTTACCCCTGCCATAGTTTCTGTCTCGCTCTGACACTACGTCAGAAGTGAGGGGAAAAACAGTATAAATAGTCAGGCACTTTATCTTTGCCGGCCGGAGTGGCCGAGTGGTTCTAGGTGCTACAGTCTGGAAACGCGCGACCGCTACGGTTGCAGGTTCGAATCCATGCCTCGGGCATGGATGTATGTGATGTCCTCAGGTTAGTTAGGTTTACGTAGTACTAAGTTCTAGCATGCGAAGTTCAGAAGAACGCGAATTCCCGAAGATTGGCTAAAATTTACAAACGCGCGAAATTTGGCACGGACTGATGACCTTAGCAGTTAAGCCCCATAGTGCTCAGAGCCATTTGAACCATTTTGAGCTCTTAGCTTGAGAGGTGTGCCAGGTCAGACGAGAGTCGGGTCGGACCTATGCTGGTCTGCGCTAATAGGGGTCAGCCTCGCAGCGATGTTGTAAATATTCTGTGTAGCCTGTTCTTTATTTCTATGTACTTGTTCAGGCTGTATTCCGCCTCCGAGGACACAGTACCGGGGCGGAACTAAATGGCAGCCGGGTACTTATAGATTGCACAGTCTGCCTGTAGGAGGGGAGTGACAGCGGTCTGCAGCGCGTCAAGGACGGGCCACATCCACTTCCCACCCGGCTTACCGGGGTCCGGGCGAGGCGTACGCTACGGGGGACGCGGCAGCGCTGCAGTGGCGCCAGAGGCGGCGGCGAGTGTTGCCATCCGGCAAGCACCAGTAGCGGCAAGTTGCGGCACAGCATACAGGAGGGCGCGGGTTCGAGTCCGATCCTGTCTTGGGAGCAGCAGCAGCCGAGGACCATGGGTGACCAGTACAACCACCCTCGTCCTATTCTCAGACAGAGCAGGCCAAACGGGGCGGAGGGCGGCGGGGACCAGGGACTGTAGCAGTCTCCGGAGTCACGGGCACCTAGCTACAAGACGCAAGACGCGACACCTCGGCGAGCGACGACCGAGCAGAGTCAAGTCAGATGACAACACACACTGACATTCGGTTACAATTATGATATTCTATTAGTCATAGAACACATATTAGGTCAGGAGTTCACTACACTCAGCTGGCGGCTACACGGGTAGCGGAGGCTGTGTAGCGTGGACTGGGCGGTTTTTTAGGTTAGAAGACCTCGGGAAAGTACGGGGTGGGGTGCAATCTCAAAGGGTGCATGGCAAATACAGGACGTGCTTGGATCAAGGAACAGTCGGAATTGTAGTTGTAAATTGTTGTAGTTGTGCTGGGAAAGTCCCTGAGCTTCAAGCGCTAATAGAAAGCACAGAAGCTGAGATCGTTATAGGTACAGAAAGCTGGCTAAAGCCTGAAATAAGTTCTGCAGAAATTTTTACGAAGTCTCAGACGGTGTTCAGGAAAGATAGATGAGGCAGAATTGGTGGTGGAGTGTTTGTGTCTGTCAGTAGTGGTTTATCTTGTAGTGAAGTCGAAGTAGATACTCTGTGCGAATTGGCATCGGTGGAGGTTATACTTAACAGCCGAACTAATTGGCTCCTTCTACCGACCCCCAGACTCCGATGATATAGTTGCAGAACAGTTCAGAGAAAATTTGAGTCTTGTAACAAATAAATACCCCACTCATACGGTTATAGTTGGTGGGGACTTCAACCTTCCCTCGATATGTTGGAAAAAATACTTCTTCAAAACCGATGGTAGGCAGTAAACATCTTCCGAGATTGTCCTAAATGCTTTCTCCGAAAATTATTTCGAGCAGTTAGTCCACGAACCCACGCGAATTGTAAATGGTTGCGAAAACACACTTGAACTCTTAGCCACAAACAATCCAGACCTAATAGAGAGCATCGTGACTGATACAGGGATTAGTGATCACAAGGTCGTTGTAGCTAGGCTCAATACCGTTTCTTCCAAATCCACCAGAAACAAACGCAAAATAATTTTATTTAAAAAAAGCGAATAAAGTATCACTAGAAGCCTTCCTAAGAGACAATCTCTATTCCTTCCGAACTGAATATGCAAATGTAGACGAGATGTGCCTCAAATTCAAAGATATAGTAGCAACAGCAATTGAGAGATTCATACCTCATAAATTGGTAAGAGATGGAACTGATCCCCCGTGGTACACAAAACAGGTCCGAACGCTGTTGCACAGGCAACGGAAAAAGCATGCAAAGTTCAGAAGAACGCGAAATCCCGAAGATTGGCTAAAATTTACAAACGCGCGAAATTTGGCACGGACTTCAATGCGAGAATCCTTTAATAGGTTCCACAACGAAACATTGTCTCGAAATTTGGTAGAAAATCCGAAGAAATTCTGATCGTATGTAAAGTACACAAGTGGCAAGACGCAGTCAATACCATCGCTGCGCAGTGCCGATGGTACTGTTACCGACGACTGTGCCGCTAAAGCGGAGTTATTGAACGCAGTTTTCCGAAATTCCTTCACCAGGGAAGACGAATGGAATATTCCAGAATTTGAAACACGAACAGCTGCTAGCATGAGTTTCTTAGAAGTAGGTACCTCAGGGTTGCGAAGCAACTCAAATCGCTTGATACGGGCAAGTCTTCAGGTCCAGATTGTATACCGATTAGGTTCCTTTCAGATTACGCTGATACAATAGCTCCCTACTTAGCAATCATATACAACCGCTCGCTCACCGACAGATCTGTACCTACAGATTGGAAAATCGTGCAGGTCGCACCAGTGTTTAAGAAGGGTAGTAGGAGTAATCGATCGAACTACAGACCTATATCATTGACATCGGTTTGCAGTAGGGTTTTGGAGCATATACTGTATTGAAACATTATGAATCACCTCGAAGGGAACGATCTATTGATACGTAATCAGCATGGTTTCAGAAAACATCGTTCTTGTGCAACGCAACTAGCTCTTTATTCGCACGAAGTAATGGCCACTATCTACAGGGGATCTCAAGTTGATTCCGTATTTCTAGATTTCCGGAAAGCTTTTGACGCCATTCCTCACAAGCGACTTCTAATCAAGCTGCGGGCCTATGGGGTATCGTCTCACTTGTGCGACTAGATTAGTGATTTCCTGTCAGGAAGGTCGCAGTTCTTAGTAATAGACGGCAAATCATCGAGTAAAACTGAAGTGATATCAGATGTTCCCCAGGGAAGCGTCCTGGGACCTCTGCTGTTCCTGACCTATATAAATGACCTGGGTGACAATCTGAGCAGTTCTCTTAGGTTGTTCGCAGATGATGCTGTAATTTACCGTGTAGTAAGGTCATCCGAAGACCAGTATCAGTTGCAAAGCGATTTAGAAGAGATTGCTGTATGGTGTGGTAGGTGGCATTTGACGCTAAATAGTGAAAAGTGTGAGGTGATTTACATGAGTGCCAAAAGAAATCCGTTGTAATTCGATTACTCGATAAATAGTACAATTCTCAAGGCTGTCAATTCAGCTAAGTACCTGGGTGTTAAAATTACGAACAACTTCAGTTGGAAAGACCACATAGATAATATTGTGGGGAAGGCGAGCCAAAAGTTGCGTTTCATTGGGAGGACACTTACAAGATGCAACAAGTCCACTAAAGAGACAGCTTACACTACATTCGTTCGTTCTCTGTTGGAATATTGTTGCGCGGTGTGGGATCCTTACCAGGTGGGATTGACGGAGGACATCGAAAGGGTGCAAAAAAGGGCAGCTCGTTTTGTATTATCGTGTAATAGGGGAGAGAGTGTGGCAGATATGATACGCGAATTGGGATGAAAGTCATTAAAGCAAAGACATTTTCCGTCGCGGCGAGATCTATTTACGAAATTTCAGTCACCAACTTTCTCTTCCAAATGCGAAAATATTTTGTTGAGCCCAACCTACATAGGTAGTAATGATCGTCAAAATAAAATAAGAGAAATCAGAGCTCGAACAGAAAGGTTTAGGTGTTCGTTTTTCCCGTGCGCTGTTCGGGAGTGAAATGGTAGAGAGATATTATGATTGTGGTTCGATGAACCCTCTGCCAAGCACCTAAATGTGAATTGCAGAGTAGTCATGTAGATGTAGATGTAGATGTGGTAGCTCACACTGACGTACCATTAAAGTCATTATAGTCAATTTGTTATAGGACACATTTTACGTGAGAAGGTAGCTCACATTGACTTTCGTTATATTCCCATAGACTCAGACCAGTTATTATGTCAGGTGACAGTTCAGTCTGAGTTTCACTTATATTTATGTAGACTCAGGCTACTCGTTATGTTAGGTGGTAGTCCACTCTGACTCTTAAACACAATCATGAGATTCTCACAGATGGAAAACGTATGTCCTGTCAGGCAACAGCTTAGTCTGACACTAAGTTAAAAACATCTACAAAATCGTTTGTCATAGTGACATTTAGTTACATTGATATTATCATTGTGCAAGAAATGCTTTGCTTTATGTGTCTCTACACTTTTATTTTCTGGTAGTGTTACATATTTCAGGATTAAGATAATGTTATGGTCTATGCTTTCAGTTAAAAGTTTTGTTTTGTGTTGGTATGCTATTTTTGCTTTATTATCTTAAGTTGACATATTACTTTTTGTTACAGTTACTTCCAGACTTTCTCTGAGTCCTTATTATTTTTTGTTTATGTTAGACTGATTACGGATCTTTTAAACAATGTTTTTGCCTTTGTACTTTGTGACTCTAATTATGTTGACATTTATTACACACATATTGCTCTATTTATGCACGCTTTTGATTTGTCACATTATTATTTTCCGAGACATGACAGTACCTCTCCTTGTCTGAGCTCAGCGTTTAGTCCATTCCTAAAGCCTGTTCCTTAAGTGTGATAGCATTTTCATTCTACATTAAAATAACATTATTGTGTTTTGCTTCCATGACAATTATGTTTTTGGTGTACCATAACTACCATCATTTTCAGTGCCAGCAATTACTATCCTTTTTATTGTCTCCACCTATCATTTAGTTAAGTAAATTTGTTTACTCTTTTTCTCACAAATAATTTCCATTATTGACATTATTTCAACACCTGATAACAGATTACCCTTGTGGTCTAAACAAAAAAACCTATTGGGGTAGAGGGTTGGTTATTCTTTAACTGACACACCATGTGGCGTTGGTGCCCCGTATCCTTGAGCTCTGTAGAACTCATTCTTCCTTTCTGAGTTCTCAGTCTACTCTTCTTTTTATTCTAAGTATTTTTCTTTTTTTTCTTAGATATCTGTGTGAGTGTCCTCTGATAGGAAAGAACTTTTTTAATAACTGTACTGAGAAGAAATAAGGTTTATACTGCTAAGTTACAATTCTTATTCAGACTTTATCAAAACTCTTATTTAAGAAGGTTGTATAAAATTTGTTACTGCATTACCTGTCAGCACTTAATGTAAAGTTAACACTAAAATGACTACTGCAGTTGTGATGGTTATTGTAATCATTAGTATTATATATATGCCTATGAATCACTTCTAAACAGAGTATTTATGACGATTTCAATACAGCTTCAAGTATGTGAGGTTCTAAAATGATTACTGCGATTGTGCAGGTTATTGTAATCATTAATACTATATATATATATCTATAAATCACTTGTAAATATAGTCTTCACCATGATTTAAATACAGTGTTTCTACTGAGTATGTGATGTTCTAAAACCACTACTACGATTGTGCAGGTTATTGTAATCATTGATATTCACTTGTAAATAGGGTCTTAATGATAATTTCAATACAGCATTCTTATTGACCATATGAGGTTCTATTCACCTTAAATACATATAGACATTTATTTTGTAACAAATGTCCACTGAATAGTGTTATTATTATGGTATACTACCTTTAGTAGGAATTTTTCATGTACATAGATTCCATAAAACTAATTACTGTTATTGCTACTGAGTATGTGACGTTATTGTTACCATCAAGATAAATAAAAATTATGCAACAAATGTCAACTGCATACAGTTATTGTATATTATTTTTCATATTAATTCCTTGCACACTGAGTATGTGACGAGTTTGTTACCATCAAGATAAATAAAAATTTTGCAACAAATGTCAACTGCATACAGTTATTGTATATTATTTTTCATATTAATTTCTTGCACAATGATAATATCAATGTAACTAAGATTACGTTTCTGTCACTATGACAAACGATTTTTAACTTAGCATCAGACCAAGCTGTTGCCTGACAGGACATACGTTCTCCATCTGTGAGAATCTCATGATTGTGTTTAAGAGTCAGAGTGGACTACCACCCAATATAATGAGTAGCCTTAGTCTACGTAAATATAAGTGAAACTCAGACTGAACTGTCACCTGACAAAATAACTGGTCTGAGTCTATGAGAATATAACAAAATTCAGTGTGAGCTACCTTCTCACATAAAATGTCTCCTATAACAAATTGAATATAATGACTTTAAGTGTGAGCTACCACCTGACATAATATGTGTTCTATGACTGATAGAATATCATAATTGTAGCTGAATGTCAGTGTGTGTTGTCACCTGACTTGACATATACTTTACAGTCGATACCACCATGGCTCAGTGTGTCCTATCAGCTGATGCCCATTCTTCTTCAGTCTTATTGTACTACTGATCACTATTAAAGTCAGTGTGACTGATGTGACAGGTATTGTACAATAGACATTGTTTGTGGCTCAGAGTGTTTCATCACCTGAGACCCCTGTTTGTGACACAATATAACTTTTCATTGTGGTAACCAAAACAGGGTGAGTTATCCCCTGACTTAACAGGTATTCTACGGTTACAATAAGGTGGCTCAGTGTGTCCCATCATCTGATGCCCACTCTTCTTCAACTTATTGTACTACTGATCGCTATTAAAGTCAGTGTGTCCCAACACCTGATATGACATCTATTGTACAATCGACATTATTTGTGGCTCAGTGTGTTTCATCACCTGAGGCCCCATATTTTACCATGGGTTACAAGTAGAATCTGTGTAAACTGCCACCTGACCTGAAATGGGTTGTACAATAGACACTAGTTGTGGCTCAGTGCGTTTCTTCACCAGAGGCCCAACGTTATACTGCAGTTTACAATTAGACTCAATGTAAACTGTCACCAAATGTGACATGTCTTCTTCATTTACTATTGTCAATGAAACTTGCCATGTACTCTAGGACTACTACAAGATAATGACTGTAACTGAAAGTCAATATCTGCTGTCACCTGATGTGACATGTATTTTATATTTAATGCTGTTATTACTTAAAGTATCTTATTACATTATTTCACTGGCATTAAGAGTTCTCTATGAGACATTTATGCAGATTTGCTGTTAACTTCTAGTAGATATTTAACTATTTAATTTATTTTGCCTCACGTTCTACATTTCTGTTTGATAAATTTGATGATATTTGAGGTATTTTACCCCATATTACTATGCTTCTATATAGAGTCTTTATGTCTTTTATACTATTTTATAACGTTTAATACTATTTGACACACTTCTCTTAGAAATTTAAGCATATTCTGCATTTTACCCCACATTCTACATTTTTGTGTTATAACTTTTGATGTTATTTGAGACAATTCAGAATCTAAATACCTTATCGATTTTACCTAACACTGTTTTCCTCTGTTTTGTAAATTTTGATGGTATTTGATACACTTCTCTTAATAACGTAATGTCTGATGTCTTTGCCCTAAATTTATGTGTTTCTGTTTTGTACATTTTGATGTTCTTTGATTCACTGCAATTTGACAATCTAATGATATTATTTATTTTACTTCACATTCTATGATCCTATTAGTGAATATTATTGCTGTGTAATACTCTTTTAATTAGAATACTGTGTATACTTTGTATTGTATCTTACATTGTATTTTTTTACGAATTTAGTGGGGAAGTCTGTGCTAACTGCACAGATCCCCCAACAAAATTCTGGTCTAGTGGACCAGGGTATTATGAAAGGTATGTGCTAGGGTCTGATTA
The DNA here is from genome assembly GCF_021461395.2 of Schistocerca americana. NCBI lineage: Eukaryota > Metazoa > Arthropoda > Insecta > Orthoptera > Acrididae > Schistocerca > Schistocerca americana. The sequence goes on along the minus strand of NC_060119.1, from coordinate 1,089,201,519 downwards.
GGGTAGCTCCAGAAAACAGTCGGTAGTTGCCAACCGCAAGGTGAGACGAGTATGATATCTTTGAGAAGGAGGCTCTTTGATGGTTAAGAAAGCCAGGCGCATGCTGTAAAAAAACCGAGGGATCGCGGGTAGGTGCCCAGAAAAAGCACACGTGTGCAGACAGCTTTAAGGCAGGAGTCACAGCTAGGTGCCCGGAGGAAGCCCCAGACCAAACCTTAGCACGTAAATGAGAGAAGATATATAATGATTTCAAATTGGTTTTGTTAGATAATATTCAGAGTTAGGATTTGTATGTCGAAGGTTTGACACAGTAAGCGTTTGATAAAATTTTTTGTAAGATTGTTTCATACTACAAAAATGTTGGAAATGTAGGTTTTGTGTATAACTTAAAATTTTAACGATAGATATATTGAAATCAACAATGTGTTTCAATCTAAGAGCTTGAATCATAATCCAAATCCTTTGCTTAAATTGAATATGAAAATGAGTAGTAGAGTACAGTTACCCACCAATGAAAAACCCAAGTAAACATGAGGGCCGAAAGTTAATTTTCCAGTACCACCTTAATGCCATTATTCTCTTAAATTTTATTGTTGAGTCAAATACAAGTTTCATTTGTGGCAAAATGGAGGAGTGCAGGAAACTAGTTCACAAACGCAGTCAGATGCAGGTTAGGTGAACAATTAATTTAGAACAATCTTAACAATGATACTTTCAACACGACAGTGTATTTACGTAGATAAATAATTTTATGATGTTTGGTTGTTAGCCATACTGGATGTGTTTAGAAGCAGTATATAGTATCCGTCTGCCTCGCACGCAAACTCCAGCTGAATTACAACTGCAGCAGAAAGCTTCGCAGTGGGTTCTGTGTCCACTGAACTTTAACCCTCCGAAGCCACAGCTTCCTGATGGACTTACGTCATGACATTGCTTCAACCACCGACATTTCAGTTTTTAAAAGTAGCTTGCAAATATTTTCTGTAAACAGGGCTGCAGCTCTTTAATGTATTTAATGAACAGCATCGCGGGAACCACCATAAGGTGCTGTATTGTATACTTTAACCAGTTTCGGACAAGCAACCACCTTCAATTCACAGATTAAAGTTAAATCAGGTTAAAGCGAAGTTCCATGGCGCCAAATAGTGGGTGTTTCAAAGTCTTCAGCTCAAAGGTCTAGGGGTGACAGATTACGTCATGAGGGACAACTTTTGCTAGAGACAAAATGTTCACTGACGCCTACTGGAATCGCTAGGCGTTCTTTTGTATGGGTTCTGCCCCTGAGAGGCAGTATGACGTAGGCATATACAGGGTGTTACAAAAAGGTACGGCCAAACTTTCAGGAAACATTCCTCACACACAAAGAAAGAAAATATGTTATTTGGGCATGTGTCCGGAAACGCTTACTTTCCATGTTAGAGCTCATTTTATTACTTCCCTTCAAATCACATTAATCATGGAATGGAAACACACAGCAACAGAACGTACCAGCGTGACTTGAAACACTTTGTTACAGGAAATGCTCAAAATGTCCTCCGTTAGCGAGGAATCCCTGATGCGCTGATTCAGCCCTGGAGAATGGCGTATTGTATCACAGCCGTCCACAATACGAGCACGAAGAGTCTCTACATTTGATACCGGGGTTGCGTAGACAAGAGCTTTCAAATGCCCCCATAAATGAAAGTCAAGAGGGTTGAGGTCAGGAGAGCGTGGAGACCATGGAATTGGTCCGCCTCTACCAATCCATCGGTCACCGAATCTGTTGTTGAGAAGCGTATGAACACTTCGACTGAAATGTGCAGGAGGTTCATCGTGCATGAACCACATGATGTGTCGTACTTGTAAAGGCTCATGTTCTAGCAGCAAAGGTAGAGTATCCCGTATGAAATCATCATAACGTGCTCCATTGAGCGTAGGTTGAAGAACATGGGGCCCAATCAAGACATCACCAACAATGCCTGCCCAAACGTTCACAGAAAATCTGTGTTGATGACGTGATTTCACAATTGCGTGCGGATTTTCGTCAGCCCACATATGTTTATTGTGAAAATTTACAATTTGATCACGTTGGAATGAAGCGTCATCCGTAAAGAGAACATTTGCACTGAAATGAGGATTGACACATTGTTGGATGAACCATTCGCAGAAGTGTACCCGTGATCAGTCATCTGCTGATAGTGCCTGCACACGCTCTACATGGTAGGGAAACAACTGGTTCTCCCGTAGCACTCTCCATACAGTGACGTGGTCAACGTTACCTTGTACAGCAGCAACTTCTCTGACGCTGACATTGGGGTTAATGGGCACCTTCGTTCTGGAAATCTGTCTCGATACAAACGTACCGCGTCACGGCTATTGCCCCGTGCTAATCCATACATCAAATGGGTATCTGCCAACTCCGCATTTGTAAACACTGCACTGACTGCAAAAACACGTTCGTGACGAACTCTAACCTGTTGATGCTACGTACTGATGTGCTTGATGCTAGTACTGTAGAACAATGAGTCGCATGTCAACACAAGCACCGAAGTCAACATTACCTTCCTTCAATTGGGCCAACTGGCAGTGAATCGATGAAGTACAGTACGTAGTGACGAAACTAAAATGAGCTCTAACATGGAAATTAAGCGTTTCCGGACACATGTCCAAAAAACATCTTTTCTTTATTTATGTGTGAGGAATATTTCCTGAAAGTTTGGCCGTACCTTTTTGTAACATCCTGTATACGCAATGTGTGTGCCTGTAACTCAGTCACCTGCGCCATCTGAAAAGTGGTGGGCCTAGCAAATTCAAAGTACCTGATTCTCTTCTAAACTATCTTTCTGCGATCTGAGATACTCATTCCTAAGATGTTCTTGTCGAAAATCAGTGTATCGATTTACTGGATTAGGCAGAATGAGAGAACATCTTGTTAGTTTGGTGAAATCTCGTCGCCCCAGAGCTGGCGAATACTAAATGGTCTCTAGTGTCGTCGGGAAGCATCAGTGAGCGTTGTGTTTCTAACAGAAGTTATCTCTCATGACGTTACCTACCACCCCTAGATGTTTGATGCAAGGACTTTGTGATACCTTGTACACAATTATTATGAATATTGGATGCTCCAACTGATAATAATTTATTATTAGACGCCAACGGATCTTCCTTTAGTCTTATGTACTTTAAATTCCTGATTTCAAGTTGCTGAATTGACCCACACTGGTTCTCCGCGAACATATACCCATTACAAAAGCTTCTGGCGGTTTCCATCACGGCGTTCTTTAAAAGTTTCAGAAACTTGTGAAACGAAATGATTCGGTAATGAATGGCTACATAGCAACAAATGATTGTTTTCGTAAAAAAAGATACCATTTTCCTGCTCTGCTTGTTTTAAGCGGAACATCTGTATGCTGGTTCATATTCGGTCAGTGAATAAAATTTCAGTCTGATTCACCACGTGATAATAATCAACTGACCTGGGCTACTTGGCTCATACAGGCAGGAGAAAGCTAAGGAGGAATCGGTAGAGTGTAAAACTTGTAGCGGAAGACAGAGATTGGAATACATCCAGTAAATGATTCAGAAGCTGCAAGTGCTACTCTGAGGGATTCGTAGTGGGCTGCATAAAAATAAGAGAGGGAGAGAAGAGAAAATCATGGGTGGTGGTTATCCATTCGAGAAGATGAATACTGGAAGGAAAAACATATATTCGTTAGTTAAACCAATGCCGTAAAGCTGTCAATGAGTTATAAAGGATTCAGTATACAAATAAAAAAAATCTCTCATTTTGCCAATAACATAAAATTTCTCATAAGTAGCAAATCATATTTTAAATCTAATTTAAAAATTTCGAATAGTTAGTTTGGTCTACTGCTTTAGTTTCAAAAATATTTCTAAAGTAGTATAATATGAAACATAGAAGACAAAGATTTTAATGTACTCCTACATTTCAGATTGTTTCACTGTTGGCATGAGTAGTGACGATGATTAGTACGTTCATTTTCCTTAAATTTCATCCACTCAGATCACTAGTTTTCTGTGAAAGGATAGTGAGTAACTAAAAACAGAAACACATAATGCAAATGTAGCCGGTAAGTCTGACAGTTTCTACAACGAAATGTCGGACTTGGTGGTCTGTTAGTTTAAAATTAATATATATGTTTTTTGTTTTCCTTTAACTTCAGTGATGTGAAGATTTATCGTTCCACTTTCACGTTAAACAATACGTCCTCTTTTCCCCGTAGGTATAGTGGAGTAAGTTAAGGACACCCAAGTCGCCACAGTGGCATCTAATTGAAAGACTTGCACCAAACCGTTGAGCCACAAGAAATTATTATTATTGTACAACTTATCAACAGAATTAGTGAAAATTATCAGTGGAACATGAAGTTAAGTAACATAATAAAAGACACAGACAAATGAAACAAAATGTTATATGGTATGGGAAAAACACCATCGATATGGTGATAGTGTGATCAATTTTAGCAATTTTACCAGTTGTTCCATAATTTTGACACCAGCCAATGACGCAGCAGAATGCTTCCCTCCACTACTTTGCAAGTACCATATACTAGATTGAAAATGCAGATAGATGATTTTGCACTACAGCCATTTGGCCATGTACACCAAAGTATGCCAGGCAGCGCCCTATAATAATGCAGTTAGGTTGTCTACATATTTCCAGTACATCAGTCACAGTGCAGAATTTACAATTTCGACTCGCCATCTTTCTCTATGTGGCTGGGAAACACAAAGTACTGTCGCATTCAAAGGATAAATTCAGAGACTGACAGATCCCCCCACATCATCCTTGACTAATCCTCCTCACAACACACTTGCCAACTTAATCTGCAACTGACTGGAAGTATGAAGGTCCTATACCCTTTGCATTCCACGTCTCATGAAGGAATAGAGCGAGCTGTGTCCGTAACTGCTGTTCAGTGAAGACTCTTCTGCACCACTCTTATCCACATCACATCAACGTACACAAGATCGCTCCAGATGCATGCACGTCGCGAATGGTAGCACCTCTTATTGGTATACAGGGTGGAGAAAAATTGTCTCACGAAATTTTAACCCTGGATAGCTGATGCCAGTAGGATCCAAAACTACTAATGTTGTTTAGGTCGATAACGCACCATTTTTAAACTACAGAAATTTGGCGCCACACACTCCAATTGGCCGTGGGATTGCCCTGTTGCCCTTCGTCGGATGACAGGCAGCGCTATGGCTGTTGGTTCCAATCGGAGCGTTGTCGACCTACACAACATTAGTAATTTTGGTTCCTACTGGCATCAGCTATCCAGGGTATTTCGTGACACACCCTGTGTAGTAGACATGCGAGTGTTGTGGTGATGTAACAGACGGTTAAGGAGAAACATGTGGTTTGTAAATGATGGAGCTCCAGACAGATGGAGTTTGACACATTTTATGCAAATCAATTCTGAAGTATTATTCCAGAGTATGGAGTCAGAGCTAGTGAGGTACCGGCGTGATGAAATAACCATAGAACATAAGCACACGCTTCTATGGCTACACGGTTCTGCACCTAAAATTGTTGTCTTGTCAAAGCTATATGGTTTCTGAAGTATTAGTCATGCAAACTGTAGCGCTCTTAATACTCTAACGAAGGTTATATTTGTCCAACATCAGACATACATCCACCCTCCATGTTTTCTACCCCAATCACTGCGGTGACAATCGTTAAAATGATAAAACTACTTCCTTCTCCACTATTCTCGACTAGGGAGGCATCACGAGATGCCGCTGGACATGGCGGAGCATGCACAGCAGCAAGGCATGCTTGGTGCGAGGCAGTGTTATGAGGACGAGAGTTATCTTGTTGATAACACGGCATGGGCGTGGGCGTTCATGAACAGCAGAGATACCAGTTGTAGGACCTCACCTATGTACTATGCAGCTGTCGCAGAGCCCATTATGGACACCAACAGTGAACAGGCACCACAGAATACTGCTTCATACACCATCACACTGGGTAGGCGTGATGTTTGATGGGAAATCACAAACGGCTCTTTGTGGCGCTCTCCACTGCACCTCCAAGACAATGACACGGTGATTGCCACCTCCATGGAAAAGGGCCTCATGTTCGTGGCTGTAGACTGCATTCGAGTCGGGCACGATGAGTGGCAGGCTTCGCAACGGCCGGCGTGCGGTGAGTCCTACTTCATACAACCACCTGGCAATAATACTGGCACTTAAGGGCCGTTGCACAGAAGGGAGGACAGCCCTATGACTGGCCCCTATCGTTGCCCTTGGATGCGTTTGTACTTCCTCCTTAAGATGCATGTCGAACGTCCGTATCCTACACGTCATTGCGTGTCTTCAGGTATCCGCTGCCACCAACAAAGGGCAATGATGGTGTCTGTACGACTGGTGTAGTGCACAATACGGCGATAGCACCAGCCAGCATCTTGCAGCTCCATGATACGGCTCCTCTCGAACTTGTCTAAATGGGGAAACTGCTGTCGAACGTGTCACCTGGGCATACTGTACATTTATGTGACGCTATATTGTTGCTACCTGCTGTCATACTGGCTGGCATAGCTGGTTGGGGCCCTCTTATATTAACAAATGGGCTTAACGTCACAACCCCTCTCACGATCCACAAGTGCGCAGCGTCAACTGGAAAAGAAATCCTTGGCATAGCTGATGGTGTGCAACATATTCACCAATATTACACAATATTACAGTGGATCAGGCAGCTCCTTTTGAAAAATGCAGCTCTTTTTATGAGGATGACTGTACATACTTGGGCAACGCCAGTTACTCAGCTAGTATGTAACATATCTGGAACTATGGCTCGAGATAGAGTCAAAAATTTGGAGTTACGCAGATTTAAATCTGTTAAAATCGAAAGTAAGGCATTGTAATGAAGAAAAAGAACAGCTGGCGTAGATGCTGTGAACCAAACAATATACAGTGACTTTAGCTGCTTGTCTGTGCACTTGCGGATAATACACTTGGGGTAAAACTTTACAAAACTCTTGCTAATTCCTGGATTGGACAAATAGGTCGTTGACGTGTGTGCTACACTGTATGTTTGTAAGCTCAAGTTGGATGTAACGAGATACATCAGAAGCCAAAAGCGAGAACAGCCAAAAGAGAGAACAGTCCTGGGAAATGTTCCATGTCATGAACTTTAAGCCGATGTTTTTCGTAGGGTTAAGTTTAGTTTGATAGCATCAATCTTGTCCGCCATATATGTTACCCCTTGCATTAAAGGACTTAATGAATTCAAATACACTACTGTGCATTAAAATTGCTACACCAAGAAGAAATGCAAATGATAAACGGGTATTCATTCGACAATACATTATATAAGAACTGACATGTGATTAAATTTTCAAGCAGTTTGGATGCATAGATCCTGAGAAATCAGTACCAAGAACAACCACCTCTGGCCGTAATAACGGCCTTGATACGCCTGGGCACTGAGTCTAACAGAGCTTGGATGGCGTGTACAGGTACAACTGCCCATGCAGCTTCCACACGATACCACAGTTCATCAAGAGTAGTGACTGGCGTATTGTGACGAGCCAGTTGCTCGGCTATCATTGGCCAGACGTTTTCAATTGGTGAGAGATCTGGAGAATGTGCTGGCCAGGACAGCAGTCAAACATTTTCTGTATCCAGAAAGGCCCGTTCAGGAATTGCAACATGCGGTATCCTGCTGAAATGTAGGGTTTCGCAGGGATCGAATGAAGGGTAGAGCCACGGGTCGTAACACGTCTGAAACGTAACGTCCATTGTTCAAAATGCCGTCAATGCGAACAAAACGTGATCGAGACGTGTAACCAGTGGCACCCCATCCATCACGCCGGGTGATACGCCGGTAGGCGATGACGAATACGCGCTTCCAATGTGCGTTCACCGCGATGTCGCCAAATACGGATGCGACCATCATGATGCTGTACACAGAACCTGGATTGATCCGAAAAAAGGACGTTTTGCCATTCGTGCACCCAGGTTCGTCGTCGAGTACACCATCGCAGGCGCTCCTGTTAGTGATGAAGCGTCAAGGGTAACTGCGGCCACGGTCTCCGAGCTGATAGTCCGTACTGCTGCAAACGTTGTCGAACTGTTCGTTCAGATGGTTGTTGTCTTGCAACCCTCCCTATCTGTTGACTCAGGGATCGAGACGTGGCTGCACGATCCGTTACAACCATGCGGATAAGATGCCTGTCATCTCGACTGCTAGTGATACGAGGCCGTTGGGATCCAGCACGGCGTTCCGTATTACCCTCCTGTACCCACCGATTCCATATTGTGCTAACAGTCATTGGATCCCGAGCAACGCGAGCAGCAATGTCGCGACACGATAAACCCCAATCGCGATAGGCTACAATCCGACCTTTATCAAAGTCGGAAAAGTGATGGTACGCATTTCTCCTCCTTACACGAGGCATCACAACAACGGTCAACTGCTGTTTGTGTATGAGAGAAATCGGTTGGAAACTTTCCTCATGTCAGCACGTTGTAGGTGTCGCCACCGGCGCCAACCTTATGTGAATGCTCTGAAAAGCTGATCATTTGCATATCACAGCATCTTCTTCCTGTCGGTTAAATTTCGCGTCTGTAGCACCTCATCTTCGTCGTGTAGCAATTTTAATGGCCAGTAGTGTAATTGGTGATGTCGACCATAAAAAATTTTAATGAAACGTCTTCTCAGGTTATCATGGGAGTGAATATGTCATTCTGCGGTAAGTTTCGATAAGTTTTCTACTCGTCATCTTCAGGCGCCTGAAGATAACGAGTATGAAGCCTGTCGAAACGTAGTCACAGAACGACACCTTGACTCGACTGATAGGACGAGGAGACTTCATCATCGAGATCCCCTAAGAAAGCCTGATTTTCCATATAAAATATTTCGTCACCATTTTACTTTCCCTTAAATTTGCTTTTCCCCTAATGGTCGCCTATAGTTCAGCCAGTATTCACTGTCGTTCATTAGATGACAAATGTATCATATCGTTTTTGTGTCTGGTGAAATCACGTTCCAATTAATCTTTTTCCAGCTAATAAAGTGCGATGGCATATAAAGCACTTTCCATGGCCTTCAAACGATATCAGAGGCAAAGCAATTGCTATTCTACATCGAACCGTGTGGCTTGTTTGCTTTTTCTGTTTTGGACAATTGAGTGTACGTCACAGCATTCCTAATGCAGATCATAATTATAATTTGACGCAGGTAATGTTGTCAGCAAACTGCTTGGCGCCTAACAAGGCGCTCTAGCATTGCTCTAACTCCCTCCGGCTGTATCCCTGCTTTTCCTTTCCCCTCTCAACCTCTAGCCACACTCACCGCGGCGCTCGGACCTATAGGCAGAGCAAGGTCGGAATGTTCGCGCTGTCTTTAAACTTAACGAAAATAAGTGCTTCAGCTACAAATATTTGTTACTAATTTTTTAAAACATTTAATATTTTTAATCCTTATTTATCTTGGGAATTAATGGCAATCTTGGTTTACAGATACATTAGTCACCGAGAGAAGAGAGTCGTTTCCATTAATAGTGTTATGTAATTGTCTTTTACGATGTTGTTCTTCCATATTGTGCTGAAGTACTGTCGGGCCTTCTTGACTGCTTGGAATAGAGCAGACGGTGTTATCGTAATAAAAAGTCACGCCTACAGGGAATGAGTCGTGGAATATTTGCAGTGCAGGAAAGGTGAAGATTAACATTTAGCTTTAGCAAATAAGAAGCGATACTAATGTAATATCAAAGTTTATGGATTGAAGATCTAATAAAAACAAATTTATTTTTGCTGCTGCAATATCTCCTAATTTCAATTGTAAGTTATGCGAAAGAGTAAGATTCATTAACTACGAGTCAGGTCGTAAGTACTCAACCACTATATTACATGGCGCAGCTGTAAACATCAGAAGTGGTGATTACATCTCATATCGTACATTTGCACAAAAAGGTGTTCCATGAATTACACGCAGCATTGGTGTAGAAAGAGTAGAATGGTGAATCAGGTAATGCAATACATTCTTACGAAGGAGGGCTAGGTTCGGATCCCTAAGATGATCCGTTAGACGACGGGTGAAATGGAGTACGGTTCAGTATCAATTTTCAAAACTATATTTTGCTACAGATGGAAATGATTAACGTGCGGGAGCATGTTGCGAGAGATCTCCATTCGTGCAAAGAACGGTGTACGTCACAAGGAATCAAGTCAGCGTGTCTGCAGCGCCCAGTGTGTCTGGTCCCACCTTACGAGGCAATTGAAGAAACGGGAAAAGGTAGTGCGTGTCAACCAGTGAGTAGTTAATGTGCACTGTGATGGTGTTCTGTGATATTGCAGGGAGACAACATCTCGATGACTTCACACGGCGATGAATCATTGGGAGACTGGAACAATGGCGAAGTGTGCTGGTTGTAGCCCAGGAGTTTCGTGCTGCTCACAGCATCGTTTTACTTGCATGGAGAGCGTTACAGATCACAGGCAATGCTGTCTGAAGGGTAGCCACGTCAAACAGCAGGTTTAGCTGCAACCAAATTTAACACTACTGCAAGGCACGCAGTCTCACTCTCCACAGGATCAGGCAGACTGCATGGGATGGGCTCCTTGCCCCACGTTTAGCATATGGTGTTCGGTTGACATCCGCATATCGATGGCACCGTTTATGATGGTGCCATGAGCTTATGTACTGGACCAACGAAGAGTGGGAAAGCATGCTCTTCTTGGACGTGAGCACATTCAGTCTGAGTAGTGATGCTGGACGTAAACTCACATGGCGAGAGGTAAGAAGCATCGTCGAACATGTGGGTTTTGGTGGTCTGGGTTTTATGGTCTAGGTAAGCATGTTGTTGCATGGCGTTCTGATCTCCTGTACTTTTAACACTGTACACTCGCTGGTGAGTATTACTGCGAAGTTTTACTACTTGTCATGTGCTCCTTTTCAGGAGTACATTCTGCCCTGACTTCGTTTTTATGGACGACAATGCGTGAGCGCATCGAAAAGCGCATGTGAAGTAACTCTTGGAGTGTAAGGATATTCAGCAAGTGGACTGACCTGTCCGTTCCCCCGACTTAAATCCCATCGAACACGTGTGGGGTGGATTGGGAAGACGTTAGCAGGGTGGGGTTACTGGTTTTGGCTCAGCCCAGGGTCACATCCTAATTACTGTGACTTATTTTCAGCTTTGAGCAATTGCCCTCCACTGTCAAAACAAGTGTTATGCAATCTAACAAGTGAAGTGCCCGAGAACATATGGCATCAGAAATTACTTCACAACAGCTCCTGAGCTCTGGAGCCTCAAGGTTTTGGCTTCGAATCCCAGCCTGTTAAAATATTTTAATTTTCGCGCAATTTAAGCTAAATTTCGCTACAACGTTTAATGCAGGCAATTACATGAAGCTTCACAACCACCCTCCCCTCCCCACCAGATCACCTGACCACCTAAGGTCCCTGCTGTTAATGACTTAGGGTCAAACCTCAGGCCCCCGCCATCCAGGTTTTAGGTTCAACTCCTGCATACGTAAATATCATATTTCTCATAAGAGTATTTAAGCTCTATTGCCACAAGTAAATATGGCAACAAAACAGCGTAACTGCCTCAGTTTCACACACGCTGAGCTTCAGAGCCCCCACAATCTTGAGTTCAACACCTTGCATGTGTAAATAGGTTAACTTGCATGTAATTTCAGGTAACAAAATAGTGTAGTTTCATCAAAATACGTTGCCTCTAATGGCACCCGTAAATATCATAACAGGACGGCGTAAATGTCTCAATTTCCCAACAACACTGCGATCTTACCAGGTTCTCTAAGCTTCAGTGTTTTGAGGTCGCAGGCTTGTGTGTGTAAAAAGGTGTTTTGCGTTGACCTATACGGCGCCAAAGTCAGGGGAGACATATATAAACCCCACAGAGAGATCATATTACCAGTTCATTTAAAAAAACCACTCTTCAACCCGGGTGGTTCTAGGCGCTACAGTCTGGAACCGCGCGACCGCTACGGTCGCAGGTTCGAATCCTGCCTCGGGCATGGATGTGCGTGATGTCCTTAGGTTAGTTAGGTTTAAGTAGTTCTGAGTTATAGGGGACTGATGACCTCAGAAGTTGAGTCCCATAGTGCTCAGAGCCATTTGAACCACTCTTCAACAGTACATACATACTTGTTGTTCTAAATGTGTAAATGTCGATTTAGCATCAGATAATGACTGTGAGGTAACAGTGGAAATCTGAAATGGTTGTCGTAATACAAAAACGTCATTCACCAAGATGGAGTGCGGGGAACTGGGCAGGCAAGTATTGTACATCAAACAGAGTACGAACCAGCTCATCTTCCTCCAGGCATCAACGTCTTTAGCAGAACGCATCTGTTATCGACATGTATTGCACTCCTACACCAAAATTATCATAATCAGAAGACTATCCACTATGTGTCTATTTACGTCATTCAACTGTAGTTAATCTGTATTGGTTATGTAGAATATTATGGGTTGCAACAAACTGACTAATTCGATGGAACCGTATGGGAAAGTACTATTCGATGATATTGTGAACTATGTAAGTGAGTATAGCATACAGGATGCTTTGGAACAGTGTACAAATGTATGAATGCATGCATTATCAGTTTCTGCTACCGTAACTCCTACAAATATTAACCTAGTAAAACTTAGGATTACCGTGGGATACCGAAAAATTTCATTAATCCTATTGGTTTTGAACGTTATACGAGCAGATTTTATAACGTATAAAAAATAAGCTAATTAGAAAATATTGTAGGGATTTATTGTAGAATGAACAATAAGAAATGTGCTAATGACATATATTTCATTTCTGTATGAAAAAATATGTTAATGAAGCAAAGGTAATTTAAAATATATGTTTTTACTGAAGCAGTGTTAATGATCCTATCACAATATTCAAAAAGTAGAACCAAGATATGCATTAAATACATACCACTGTGACAAACAGGCAATACTGTTCCACACACACATTGTATGTGTGTGGGTGTTATGTTGCCGAGTTGTGCAACGGTTCGATCTGGCAAGTTCCCTTTGGCTCCTGCAAGAAGCAATTTCCACCCCAGGCTACTACGGAAGTCAGAGAGACGCTCCTAACGTACCAAAGAGAAATGCCTGAAAAACTTTCAGCAGTAAATATGTTCTGGAGTCATCTGCTGTAAGGAAACGGCACAAAAATATTCTATTTTCTTATGTAACAAGTGGGACACTTGGGTACTAGAGTACTGCTAGTTAGTGTAAAAAAAAAGCATTAAACGAACGGAACATATCATTTATTGCAAAATCTGAGAAAATCAAGTGAAACTTTTATTTATAAACTGATACACAAATTACTGGGTTCTTTTCGGAATAGGAGGTTACCTCTTATGGATAGGAATTCTGTTAATGAAATTTGTATACAAAGTGTGGGAAAGCTCTTTTATCCCTTTTTTTAAAGAATTTTATTTACTGGGCAGCATGGCTGAGATCCGCGCCTACTCAGCTTGAATAATTACCCGATTGATATTACGGTATATTGATAATTTTTACTTATGGACCGTCTGACAGCAACTGAATAAAACACAATTTTAGTGCCATACGCGTTTCGCCTTTATTTTCTGCAAGGCATCATCAGTGGCAGGTTGCGTGGACAATTTCTTACATATTACACTCCTGTTGCATTTTTGGTGTTGTTCTTCTTCTTATGAACGCCAATTTGTGGTTTTTTCCACATTCCACAGCACTGCGCACTGAACGCTTGTTTTTTACATACTGACTCTTCAGTTGGCTGAAATTCACAGTGTTTATGGGGTGTCAGAATTAGCAAGAACTTTTTACATACGTTACTTACATATAGCAGCCAGTTAGCTATGGGTCCATACATTATTGAATACCATGACTACAGCACATCAAATTTAGGAATGTATCTTTCTGCATGTGAGGCTTTTCATTATTATTACGTAGTTTTATACAATGTGGAAAGTCACCTATGCACACTGAATGACTTTCCAAATCATTGTAAGACTTCCCACATTTAGAGTGAACACTACAGATATTATAGAGAAATTTCTGTAGAACTGTCCTCACTCATAACTCGTTAATGTCACTTTCTTTTAAAGTATTGTCCGAATACAAACTTAGTCACATGATTTCGTCCAAATGTTCAAATGTATGTGAATTCCTATGGGACCAAACTGCTGAGGTCATCGGTCCCGAGACTTACACACTACTTAAACTAACTTAACGCTAATGTCAACACACACATCCCTGCCCGAGGGAGAGGCCGCGCAATCCGTGACATTGCGCCTCAAACTGTGCGGCCATTTCGCGTGGCCCAGGATTTCGTGTCACTGCTGTTTACACTATATGTATTGGTTCAGAGTGAACATTTCAGATCATTACTGTTTGAACAATATGTAGTGATGTAGAGAAGAAATGGTTCAGCTTGAGAATCTGTACTCGTTATCAGTGGGTATCCCACAACACCATACGCAATAATAATAATAACAATAATAACAATGTTGCTTATAAAATCATCGTTTCGCAGTCATATAAATGTATTACTAGTCTGTGTACATAACTTAAGGGCTGACTGGAAGTCGTCTCGATGTTGTTAGTTTAACGTAAATCCTTTACTGATTTTTTCAATGGATGTGTTGTAGTTATTTTATAGTGAGACATGAGGCGAGTGCTATGTGAAACTGTTTTCTCTGGATGAGATATCTGCAAAAAAAAATTTTCTCTATGGGCGTTGGAACCCTCCCAGTTTCATCATGCAAGGAAACACGACAGGTATTAGCTGAGAGAGCTGGAGAGAGCTGTTATGGTCACTGTCATAAAAAGGAGGTGAGAACAACAACTTTCACATCCGTACTGCAACACCTTGAGAGCTGAAAGTGTGTTAGTAACAGACAGAAAGCAATTGATATTCCCTTTGTGTATTTTTGTATGTTATCGCATTTCATACAAAACATAATGGCTTCACATACTATTAAAGAAGTGCAGTTTGTTGAACATTACATGGTTATTCATAAATTGATTATGTGCTAGTATCCATCTCGAGTTGCACGTATTGGTCCGTGGGATAAAATAGCGCATGTATTGTTTAAGTAGGCTGTATAGGTTTTTTGATTGGTAACGCCACGTAGCGCTCTGTATGAAAATCACTAGCTGTGCTGTGTGCAGTCTGTGGCTGGTTTGCATTGTTGTTCGCTATTGTAGTGTTGGGCGGTTGGCTGTTACAGCGCATTGCGTTGCGCAGTTGGAGGTGAGCCGCCAGCAGTGATGGATATGGGGAAGTGAGATGGCGGATTTTTGAGAGCGGATGATCTTGACGTGTGTCCATCAGAAACAGTACATTTGTAAGAATGGTTGTCATGAACTGCTATATATATTACGACCTTTGAACACTATTAAGGTAAATACATTGTTTGTTCTGCACCAAAATCTTTCATTTGCTAACTATGCCTATCAGTAGTTAGTGCCTTCAGTAGTTAGAATCTTTTATTTAGCTGGCAGTAGTGGCGCTCGCTGTATTGCAGTAGTTCGAGTAACGAAGATTTTTGTGAGGTAAGTGATTTGTGAAAGGTATAGGTAAATGTTAGTCAGGGCCATTCTTTTGTAAGGATTATTGAAAGTCAGATTGCGTTGCGCTAAAAAATATCGTGTGTGAGTTTAGTGTTGATCAGAATAGGTAAAGAGCGAAATGTCTGAGTACGTTCAGTTTTGCTCAGCTGTTTGAAAATCAAATAATGTAAGAGGTTTATCAGCACAGTAATTCATTAAGTTTTCTAAGGGGACGTTTCAGTATGGTTAGATTTAATAGGAATATTGAAGAAGTTGGGAAAATCTTAACACCTGCATTAGAAACGTCTCATAGATGTAATATACGGATTAAAGAACCTCAAAGCCCTAGATCTTAAAGCAATACACGTTGTTACATGCACATGCCTGAGATCTCGAGACACGGAAGCTAACGGTGTATGGTACAACTGCAGCGCTGGCAAACTGAGTGGAACACGCTGCTTTGTTACAGTAATTACTTGTGGCATCAAAGCTTAAACACTGTGCTGAAAATAACGATAAATGCATATGCAAGTGTCGAACTTAGAGCCTGCAGTGCAGGGATCTGGGGGTAGCATGGTTCGAACTTAAGGCCTGAGGACAGGGAAATTGGAGGGGGGGGGGCAGGTGGCCTAAGGGACCGTGAAGCTTTGCGCAGTTGCCTGTCTTAAATGTTGTCGCGAACTTTCGATTAAATTACACGGAAATTAAAATACTATACACGTACTGGGGTTAGAACCCGAACCTTTGAGCTCCAGAGCTTAGGTGTCGTTGTGAAATAGCTTGTGACGTCATACGACCTTGAACACTAGCGTTATTAGATTGCATAACATTTGTTTTGAGAGTGGAATGCAGTTGCTTAAAAGTGAAAGTAGGTCAGAATAATTGGGAATGACCTTCAGCACGGCCACAAATGGCGAACCCACCCTACTGACGTACTGCAGCACGGCTGCACGCACCGTCGACCATCCAGCGATTATGCCCTGTTGGAGGAATGGGACATCGTACCACAAGAGCTCCTTGTTAACCATGTTCCCAGCATGGGAGCACTTGGCAACACTTGGAATGCCGTCCGAGGTGATCACGTATTGTATTAAAAACTATGTTCATCATTTTTCAATTTCTAGGGGACCATAATAAATCGCGGTGACTTCAGTGTAATAATTAACTCTATCATCTCATTGCATGTATCTTTCAGTTATTTTCTGTACTATACTGCAGCAGTTCCTTCTACATATGGCCCAAGTTTCATTGAGCTACGTTATTTGGCAGTGGACACATCGTTCAATAGTTATGAGGGCACGGTGAAAAGTAGTGCCTCAGAATTTTTATTCTGTTCTCAGTATGGATTGAGGTAGCAGTCGGTCGACTTTGCCGCTTGCCTGACGCAGGTTGTGACACACTGCCGCTAGAGGGCTCCGAACTGTAGCGTGTAAGATGGCGGTGTGTAACTTAACTACGTCAGTGCGCTGAGAAACAGCGTAAAGTTTAGAATTTAAAGAAATCTTCCACTCATGGATTAAGCTCTCCTTCATCACGACAATGCCTTACCACACACGAGCGCTGTAACACCTGCAATAATCCTGCTCCACTATCATTGATCATCCTCCATACAGTCCCGACTAGATCCGATTAGAATTTCATCTGTTTCCGAAACTTAAAGAACATCTTCGAGGATTTCACTTTAATAGCTGTGAAGGGGTGCAAGCGGAGGTGACATTGTGGTTCCTTCAACAGAGTCAAACATTCTACAGTGACAGTATCAAGAAACTGGTCTTTCGTTGGGAGAAAATTGGGAGGGTGACTTAGTTGAGAAATAAGTATGTAGACAAGAAGAATAAAGATGTAGAATATTATTAAAGTAATTTTATTTAAAAAATTCGGAGGCTATACTTTTGAGCACGCCCTCGACTTCCGTCTTTAAATTTTGCACACTGTCTGTCTGGCGTAACAGGTTTCAGACCGTGACGCATTCTGGTTTTCTGCAGATAGAATGTTTTGAGTCCTACCTAATTTTTCCCAGCCCTCCATTCTTGCTAGAAATCTAAAAGCTGATATGATGCGCGCTGCGGCTAAACGCATATTCGGTTTTCGACTAACGAAATCATCGAAAAGTGGAAGGTACCGTCACACTCTGTCTCCACTGTGGCCGTGAATGATGGTAAGCTCTTTAAGTACTTCACATCTACGAGTTTAACGCAAGGAACACTTTTGCAGTAATACTACTAGTAGTAGCTTTGATGATGATGATGATGATGAGTCCCATGCTTCTTTACAGAGCGTAGGGGAGCGACGCGGGAGCCCCGCGCCACCTTACTAGGCAAGGTCCTAGTGAAGGTGGTTTGCCATTGGCTTCCTCCGACCGTAATGGGAATAACACCCAGTCATCTCGAGGGAGGAAAAATTCCTGACCCCGCCGGGAATCGAACCCGGGACCCCGTGCTCGGGAAGCGAGAACGCTACCGCGAGACCACGAGCAGCTCAGTAGTAGCTTTACTCATCCGTAAATCTCTTTTTACAAGGCTATAGGACATGTGGAAGTAATAACAAAAACCTGGTTTTGTGCACATATTCCTGTCATCTCGAGACTTTTTATTCACTGAGCTTTAGAATTTCTGTAGTTTCTCTAAACTGTTTCAGACAAATGGTGGTGCAGTTCCTTTCAGTAAACCGATGCAATTTCCTTGACCATCCTTGTCCAGCGAAACTAGCGTTATATCACCTACGACTTCCATGTCAGTTGGATGTTTAACTTCCATGCTTCACCCTTTTGCAATATTTTGTAGAAATTTTGAAGGCACAGAGGTTAAGCATTGCAGTAAACTTGCTACTGGGTGTTAAAAGACTTTTCAATTTTCAATTCGTGCATGCACGTTAAGTATTTGAGTATCAGCAGTGATCAGAAGTCTGTAACCAACGTTGCTCACAACTGAGTTTAGGATCTTGTCAACATAAGTAACTAGGGTATAGTTGAATGTTGGCTGTCTAAATTGTGAAGTCACCTCCAGCAATATCTTCTCACTACAAGCTGTCGATAAATTTTCAACACACTACCAAATTTGTTTGTCTACGTGAGTACACTTCCTTCTATAGGAATTGTTGTAATTATGCTACCTTTGCCGGAAAGTGACTCACACAGTTAACCTACGCTGAGTTTTCATCTCAACAGCTTATATTAATATAAGTAGCATTCCAAAAATCAGCAGAAAATGTGATATATGAAAGACTAAATTTCTGCACGATTCTCCGAAATTTGTAGGACCGTGAAGATAGGAGTGTGAAGTCAGCAGTCTCTGTCCTCAAATTTAGTCTCGCTCCCACATACTTGTTGTTGTTGTTGTTGTAGTCTTCAGTCTAGAGATTGGTTTGATGCAGCTCTCCATGCTACTCTATCCTGTGCAAGCTGCTTCGTCTTCCAGTACCTACTGCAACCCACATCCTTCTGAATCTGTTTAGTGAATTCATCTCTTGGTCTCCCTCTACGATTTGTACCCTCCACGCTGCCCTCCAATACTAAATTGGTGATCCCTTGATGCCTCAGAACATGTCCTACCAACCGATCCCTTCTTCTAGTCAAGTTGTGCCACAAGCTCCTCTTCTCCCCAATTCTATTCAATACCTCCCCATTAGTTATGTGATCTACCCATCTCATCTTCTGCATTCTTCTGTAGCACCACATTTCATAACCTTCTATTCCCTTCTTGTCCAAACTATTTATCGTCCATGTTTCACTTCCATACATAGCTACACTCCATACAAATACTTTCAGAAACGACTTCCTGACACTTAAATCTATACTCGATGTTAACAAACTTCTCTTCTTCAGAAACGCTTTCCTTGTCATTGCCAGTCTACATTTTATATCCTCTCTACTTCGACCATCATCAGTTATTTTGCTCCCCAAATAGCAAAACTCCTTTACTACTTTAAGTGTCTCATTTCCTAATCTAATTCTCTGAGCATCACCAACTTAATTCGACTCCATTACATTATTCTCGTTTTGCTTTTGTTGATGTTCATCTTATATCCTCCTTTCAAGACACTGTCCATTCCCTTCAACTGCTCTTCCAGGTCCTTTGCTGTTTTTGACGGAATTACAATTTCATGGGCGAACCTCGAAGTTTTTATTTCTTCTCCATGGATTTTAATACCTACTCCGAATTTTTCTTTTGTTTCCTTCACTGCTTGCTCAATATACAGACTGAATAACATCGGGGATAGGCTACAACCGTGTCTCACTCCCTTCCCAACCACTGCTTCCCTTTCATGTCTCTCGACTGTTACAACTGCTATCTGGTTTCTGTACAATTTGTAAATAGCCTTTCGCTTCCTGTATTTTACCACTGCCACCTTCAGAATTTGAAAGAGAGTATTCCACTCAACATGATCAAAAGCTTTCTCTAAGTCTACAAATGCTAGAGACGTAGGTTTGCCTTTCCTTAATCTATCTTCTAAGATAAGTCGTAGGGTCAGTATTGCCTCACGTGTTCCAATATTTCTACGGAATTCAAACTGATCTTCCCCGAGGTCGGCTTCTACCAGTTTTTCCATTCGTCTGTAAAGAATTCGCGTTAGTATTTTGCAGCCGTGACTTATTAAACTGATAGTTCGGTAATTTTCACATCGGTCATCACTTGCTTTCTTTGGAATAGGAATTATTATATTCTTCTTGAAGTCTGCGGGTATTTCGCCTACCTGATACATCTTGCTCACCAGGTGGCAGAGCTTTCTCAGGACTGGCTCTCCCAAGGCCGTCATTAGTTCTAATGGAATATTGTCTACTCCAGGTGCCTTGTTTCCACTTAGGTCTTGCAGTGCTCTGTCAAACTCTTCACGCAGTATCATATCTCCCATTTCATCTTCATCTACATCCTCTTCCATTTCCATAGTATTGTCCTCAAGTACATCGGCCTTGTGTGGGCAATCTATACACTCCTTCCACCTTTCTGCTTTCCCTTTTTTGCTTAGAACTCGGTTTCCATCTGAGCTCTTGATATTCATACAAGTGGTTCTCCTTTCTCCAAAGGTCTCTTTAATTTTCCTGTAGGCAGTATCTATCTTACCCCTAGCGATATATGCCTCTCCATTCTTACATTCGTCCCCTAGCCATCCCTGCTTATACTTATGTGAAACATTTTACACCAAAAAACTACGAGGACTATATAACTGAACCCTCCCTTTAACAGATACTGAATTCAATCATAAAATGTAAAAAAAGCTGCACTAAAACAAAATACTGTTACCATAATTTCTCTCTAGTAAAATTTCGAATGTTTATCATGGGAAAAATAGCTTCCTTCTTCGCTTGTTAAAGATTTTATCTAAGGATATCGAAAATTTATGAAATATTAGCGTAGTCGACGCTTTTAGATTCCATATATATTACTGTAATGGACTGTGCTTTGATACCTCCGTCTGGCTTAAAAGCGAAGTTGGTCATTGCTCAGAAAATGAACGTTGATGGTAGATGCATTAATCTTTCATTACCTGTACAGGCAAAGACCTCGTGCAGGTGGTTTATCATATCTCCCATATGTCATTAAATGTGTCAGTTGTACGTCTGTAACGTGCTGTGCATTTGAACAGTTTAGTGTTTTTTTTAATTTTTATTTATTTATTTTGATGGAATTAAGGGCGAGAGCGAAATCCGGTTCTAACACATAGCCTAGTCCTTTCGAATAGCACCATAACGTTCTGTCGGACGGAAGGATCACTGACAATAGTTGTCCTCACTACGAGAGTCACTGTGGAAAGGTTTATAACAGAACTAAGGGCATTAGCGCAAAGTGTGATGATCAGAAATTGTATACCACAATCTCTCTTACCCTTTCTGTTTAAGTACTATCGATGTAGTGATCTCACAGTTTTTCTCGGCTGAATAATAATGTGTTTCAGGTTGTTCAGCCGAGTTATTTCGGTTTATACAGGGGAAAAAATTCCGCTGAACATCCGGAAGCACAGAATCATTAACTATCAACTAAATTTTACTTCCCAGACCAGATTCGAACCTGCCACCTCATAGTCGAGCGTCAGTGCAAACACTTGGGTTACTGATCTCAGCTACCGGCAAGGGTACATCTGTCCTATATATGTCTTATTCAGACATGAGCTTCTGTCAGTCACAGCTTGTACAACGGATAATGCTACTGTTTTGGCTGTTCCACATTCCGTCTTGCTACTCTGTAGCAGAACATACTTTCTTCTTGGATTTCAGATCATCGATCCCTCCGTAGCTGCGTTGGTTTCGTAAAGGCTGGTTAAAGTACGTGTCTTTAGCGAGAATACATTTTCTTAGCTTACAATATCAGGACAGAGTAAAGAATATTGACAGGCTCAGTAATATTAAGCAAGTAGTTTATTTGATCCAAGTTACAATGGCATCAGTAAGCAGAAGAGACAAGCGATCACGTCCAGACTTCTCACTTTCCATGTCCACTGAAACAAAGAAAGTAAATACATATTAAATAAATTGTTTCAAATCTTTACCGTCACATAAATTTACTTCCATCAAAAGCAGCTCATTTTATGGTTTAGGTTACTTTATTTTCTACTTTATTTACTTATTTTCTTTTCTGAATACATTACCGTCGTGCAACATGGAGAACATTACGTAACTACATTATTTGTTAGGTCCTGCAAGATCTGTCAGATGACGTAATACTGCCGGCGCTAGCACCAGTGACATTCCAGTCGTTAATGTGAGTCCACGTAAGAAAACGAAGCAACACGAAGGAATCATCCTATTGCGACTGAAAGCGGTATATGTGATGTACATGTACAGACAAAGAAGTGATTACAATGTCATCAAAATTGATGATTTAACAAGAGAAAGAGCTTCACAAATTGAGCAAGTCAATAACTTGCCGGTCCGCCTCTGGCCCTAATGCAAGCAATTATTCGGCTTGGCATTGATAGAGTTATTGGATCCTGAGGGATATCGTGCCAGATTCTGTCTCATTGGCACTCCAACCATCCGAGCTGGTTGGAGTGCTCTGCTCGTAATGCTCCAAACGTAGTATTTCAGCAACCTCATCATTCGTCACAGTGGCTAGATTGGACTGTAAAAAAAAATTGGACTGCGTAAAAATTTGGACTTTGTACGGACGCTGATGATTGCGCAGTTGAGCGCCCCGCAAACCAAACATCATCATCATCATCCGAACGTTCGTGACTGAGGAGAGATCCGGGGACCTTGTCGGGCAAGATAGGACGTGGTAAGCACGCAAGACAGCGGTAAGACCTTTCGGCTCTCGTGCTGAAGTGTAATACCAGGAGGGCTTGTCATGAAAGGCAACAAAATAGGGTGTAGAATATCGTCGACGTATGGCCGTGCTGTAAGGGTGCCTCGGATCTCAACCAAAGGGGTGATGTGAAATAAAATAGCATCCCAGACTATCACTCCTGGTTGTCCGGCTGCATGGCGGGCGACCGTCAATCTGATGTCCCACCACTATCCGGGGCGTCTCCAGACACATCTTCAGCCTGTAATCTCATTGATCGGAGTGGAATTGTCTTCAGCGATGTATCCCGGTTTGAGCAGAGTCCCGATGCCCAACAAGGAAGTGTGTGGAAATACACCAGACAGCGGTGGGATACCAACCTGTCACCCGCTGTACGTCTCTACAACCAGGAGTAACGGTATGGCGTGTCGTCATTTGTTTTAGTAGCAGGACCCCTTTAGTTGCCATCTGCAGCACCCTTGCAGCACAGCGGTACGTCAACGATACTCTACGCTTTTCATGGGAAGCCATCCTGGGCTTACATTTCAGACAGATAATGCCCGCCCACAGACGCAGATAGTTTCTGCTGCTTGTCTTCGTCCTTGCCAAACTATAGCTTGACCAGCAAGTCTCCGTATCTATTCCAAATTCACAATGTTTGGAACTTTATGGGCAGGACAATCCAACCACCTCGGGATTTCGACGATCTAACGCCCCGATTGGACAGAATCTAGTACGATATTCCTCACGATGACATCCAAAAACTATCAATCAACGTCAAGCCGAATAACTGCTTGCATAAGGGCCAGATATGTATCAAAGCTTTATGGACTTGCTCAGTTTGTGAAGGTTGTTATTTTGAATAAATCATGCAATTATTCTGAAACTGTCATCATTAGTTGCCTGTACATGTGCAACACATCTACAGGTTCGCGTCCCATTCACATAATTACTTCGTGGTGCGTCTTTTTGTAAAATTTTCTTTACTCAGAGGAAATAAACTAATGAGCAAACGTCTCGACTTTCTGTCGAGCTTTACCTCTACAAATCAGTATAAAATAACACGAAAAGACTCGGTTATTTATATTTGTCATCAAATGGCCGGAGCTTCAATAATTATCAGGTATATTGTCAGTTAACTTTTACTTGACAATCACAACCGCTTTTTTTGTTTAGTTGAAAACCGCCGCTGCTAGTTTCGATAATTACTATCATCGTTAGGGGCTATTATCCTTGTTAATTAGCACATAATCAGTCCAAAGACGTCTCGCATGTAAACGCAAAGGAGCCAAGCTGCTATAAATCATGAAGGACAGATTCAAATGGCTCTGACCACTATGGGACTTAACTTATGAGGTCATCAGTTCCCTAGAACATAGAACTACTTAAACCTAACTAACCTAAGGAAAACACACACATCCATGCCCGAGGCAGGACTCGAACCTGCGACCGTAGCGGTCGCGCGTTACCAGACTGTAGCGCCTAGAACCGCTCGGCCACCCCGACCGGCCATGAAGGACAGGATTGTGACCGATAAATAAATGTGAATATATTCAATATTCTGCTTGCCACTTTCACAATTGTTCTTTAATGCGTTTCGTTACATTCTGATGACTGCTCAGTGAAAATAACCTATTAGTTAAAGCTTGAATGTGTGAGAAATTGACCCTTTACAGAAGTGAGAGGTTTCTGTGGAAGATCAGTAAAGCCACTCCTAATATGCCATGTAAGTAGCTAGCATTTTTTTCGATACATCTACGTCACCTGTAGTATAACAGTAGGTGACGGAACTATGACGGCTGATACTCACTGCTTGCCACCCCCAATGCCGCCTCCAAAGCTGCCGCTGGAGCTGGAGCTGGAAGCCTGGGAGCTGCTCTGGGAGTAGCTACCGCTGCCGCCGCCACCAAAGCCGCCGCCCCCGTGATGGCCGCCTGCGAGGCCGCCTCCGTGGCCGCCTCCGTGGCCGCCACCGCCGCCTCCGCACGTCTTGCAGCCGCCGCCTCCGCGCTTCACACGTGCTGCTGCTTCACCTGCGGGGGCAATCGTGTCATCAGAACCGCCTCTTATTACACCCTTAACGATCTGTTCTGTAAATCAGAGCTGAATGCCGCCAGAAAGTTTCTAGTTACACTGTGTGAATATGTTTGTTCTTTCTGGTTCGGTTGGGCTGTTTTGGGGGAAGCGACCAAGCAGCAAGGTCATCGGTCTCATCAGATTAGGGAAGGATGAGGAAGGAAGTCGGCCGTGCTCTTTCAAAGGAACCATCCCGGCATTTGCTGCAGCGATTTAGGGAAATCACGGAAAACTTAACTCAGGATGATCGGACGCGGGATTGAACCGCCGTCCTCCCGAATGCGGGTCCAGTGTGCTAACCACTGCGCCACCTCGCTCGGTGTTCTTTCTGACATTGCCGTCATCTTACCTATGAACTGAGCTCATCCATTCACAGCAGAAAATGGTTAGAGGCGTAATTTGAAGCGCGGTACAACACGATGTTTTTGACGTACACAAAGCTATGCCGAAACTAAAAGAAATAGCAAGTAAGAAAAACAATCTAAGGACCGATAATGAAGCAAACCTTGAACCTATGCGTTTATTTCGTAATAATCAAGTCAGACATCATAGCGTCGTATTTCCGTCCTCGTCAATAATTTATAAATAATATTGGTTGGTGTTTCGTTGTTACTGCCACTAAGATAACAGTTTTAGTGGGCAAGGCCTACTGTAAGAGCACACGAGAGACATCAATTACTTAAAGAGACAAAACGATGTAGAAAAAAATTGCATTTTTACAGAATGAAACTATTACAACTTCTCAAAAATTCCCACCTATATCAATAAGGTTGTCCCAACGATAAGCTAGTTTTTTAATACCTGATACAAAGAAGTACTTGTCGTGTTGTTAGGTCGATATTCCCACAAATTCGATGACCCACTTCGTTCTTGTTGTTTTTCCACCTAATGTCTCCTTAAGTGGACCAAACAGGAGAAAATCAGAATGAGCCAAATCTGGACTGTAGGAAGGATGTGGTAGTACCTCCCAACTCAATGGTTTCTTGGATCAGCTGGCAGTGCGGGGTGGGCATTGTTGTTGTTGTTGCGGTCTTCAGTCCTGAGACTGGTTTGATGCAGCTCTCCATGCTATCTATCCTGTGCAAGCTTCTTCATCTCCCAGTAACTACTGCAACCTAAATCCTTCTGCATCTGCTTAGTGTATTCATCTCTTGGTCTCCCTCTATGATTTTTACCCTCCACGCTGCCCTCCAATACTAAATTGGTGATACCTTGATGCCTCAGAACATGTCCTACCAACCGATCCCTTCTTCTAGTCAAGTTGTGCCACAAACATCTCTTCTCCCCAATTCTATTGAATACCTCCTCATTAGTTATGTGATCTACCCATCTCATCTTCAGCATTCTTCTGTAGCACCACATTTCAAAAGCTTCCATTCTCTTCTTGTCCAAACTATTTACCGTCAATGTTTCACTTCCATACATGGCTACACTCCATACAAATACTTTCAGAGACGACTTCCTGACACTTAAATTTATACTCGATGTTAACAAACTTCTCTTCTTCAGAAACGCTTTCCTTGCCATTGCCAGTCTACATTTTATATCCACTCTACTTCCACCATCATCAGTTATTTTGCTCCCCAAATAGCAAAAATCCTTTACTACTTTAAGAGTCACATTTCCTAATCTAATTGCCTCAGCATCACCCGACTTAATTCGACTACATTCCATTGGCCTCGTTTTGCTTTTGTTGATGTTCATCTTATATCCTCCTTTCGAGACACCATCCATTCCGTTCAACTGCTCTTCCAAGTCCTTTGCTGTCTCTGACAGAATTAGAATGTCATCGGTGAACCTCAAAGTTTTTATTTCTTCTACATGGATTTTAATACCTGCTCCAAATTTTTTTTTTGTTTCCTTCATTGCTTGATCAATATACAGATTGAATAACATCGGAGAGAGGCTACAACCCTGTCTCAATCCCTTCCCAACCACTGCTTCCCTTTCGTGTCCCTCGACTCTTGTAACTACCATCTGGTTTCTGTACAAATTGTAAATAGCCTTTCGCTCCCTGTATTTTACCCCTGCCACCTTCAGAATTTGAAAGAGAGTATGCCAGTCAACTTTGTCAAAAGCTTTCTCTAAGTCTACAAATTCTAGAAACGGAGGTTTGCCTTTCCTTAATCTAGCTTCTAAGATAAGTCCTAGGGCCAGTATTACCTCACGTGTTCCAATATTTCTACGGAATCCTAATTGATCTTCCCCGAGGTAGGTTTCTACCAGTTTTTCCATTCGTCGTAAAGAATTCACATTTATGAAACAGTAACTACAATTTGACTGTTTGATATGCTTTATTATACGATCTAGATTTCAGCCTCAGACCATTGTCAAGTGTTACAAATGACTGATTTTTATTACACACTTTTATCCCCTTAATAAATCGTCCAAGTCGCCAGATGTATATTTTAGTGATGAATTGCGTGATTTTTGACATTTACAACACTTGAAAATGGTCTAAGGCTGAAACCTAGATCGTGTAATAAAGCATATCATAGAGTCAAATAGCGGTCATATCTTTCCGTAAGTTTTATATGACTTTGACTGTACTTGAAGGAAAACACATCGATTGTTTATCAAACGTTTCTTTCTGCATCCTATATTGTTCTCAAAAATTGGTATTTTGTCTATCGGATTTTTTTGCGTAGACAGAGGTATATTGAAATAAGCGAAGATTATTTCTAAAGTGATTTCATATCGCATCGTGTCCTTTGAACGTTGCCCAACTGATCGTGTGGAACTGTAGAACTACATAATATTAAAACTGCTGCGAGATAGAATGTTCTGTATAACAACTTAGTTTGTGGTTCTAATTATCAAAAATTGACAGTTGGATATTCCTTCATCGTCATTTTACTCAATATCTATTACTATCCTAGACCACTCGTTTTTGTATTGACTAAGAAAGAATGGTGGAGATTTGTTGAACTTACTTCATAAACGGGGCGCCACTGCTTGTGCCACTGCCTGTGTTACATTCCATTGCTGTAAGTATTGTACAGCTGGTCTTGATACTCATCTTCAGTTTTATGTCATATGAGTTCCATATCAAATATGTTAATCAGCCTGAAGCTCAGCTAAGAGCCGCTCGTGAGACGGATTAACGATTTTTATTGTGTGACGTCTCCTAGCTTGGTTTTGGTTTCCACGTTGTGTTGTGCACTAGTTTAAGTGGAAGGTGGGCTATGTATTCGTTTTAGACATTTACTAAATAAGAGATGAAAGACAAAATCCTGTTAAACACGATCCGTACGTGAATGAAAAACCTCTGGTTATAATGAAGATCGACGAAGGTCATTCTATCTTAGAGATAACAAACCTAAGATGCGCAGATTAACGATACAGTGATGAAAAGGAAAAAAAAACAGAAGGGTAAAAATCCACCACTGCAATGCAAACTATATTGAGCATGAAACACGAGTTTTAGAGAGCGAATAATTTCAAAAGAGTCAATACTTACTGACGAGTGTCTTTCTCAAAAAACACAGTCGCGATAGTGAAGTTTGAACCCCGTCTTAGCATAAAGGAAGCGGAAGTGTCAACATCCATAGTATGGGATCTTTGCGTAAAGTAAGCAGAAGTGCCAACATTCATCGTATGGGAATCGCGGAAAATCTTTAAACAAAACTAATATAAAGGTACATGGTAGTGATTTGCCTGTAACACAAAATTTCGAACCGTAGTAACTGATCACAGCAAAGACTTTAATAATCAACTGACAGATCTTCCAGGAACTAAGTTTCCTCGTCTTTCGATTGTAAAAGACGTTTCTGACGATAGCAAAACTTCGACATATCTTAGTTACTGCAAACATGTTTTTTTGTACAACATGAGGAAAATTTTCCGTGCATGGCTTACTGACTTATTACTATGTTCTCTCTGGCGTCTGTCAAGAAGCTTCAGACCGTTCATTGCAAGACTGAAACGTTGATATAGGAACTCATGCCAGTAAATGGATTCAAATATCATGTACATGCCCCTCATTTCAGCGTGATCTGAATAGACCATCTCTGTAAGTTTTAATATCTTATGCATTAAATCTGTTTAAAAGTCATATTGACAATGCTTCACGGGTTCCAGCATATCAGACAGTTCCACTTACTGTACTGAATAAGAGCTATCTTAAATACTGTGGGAATAGGGCATGGAGGATGCAGTGATAGTTGGAACAAATTGGTTACCTCATTTCATTTTCATTCGGCTCCGCGTCATGCAGCTGGAATTTTCTGAACAGTTATTACGTAAGGTCACTTATTATCAGTCTTATTACGTCCTGTTAGCTTTGCTGCCAGTACCCTCTCACTTATCCCGAACATCTGCTCAGTCACTGTGTCTTTCTGAAGTACACAGTTAAATATAAGCATCGTAAGAAACTGTTCGCCTTGAATCAACCGTTTGCTCTGCAGCGCTGTGTGGTGAAACCTACTGCAAATATAAACTGTGTGACAAACGAGTAATCCAACCAACTCCTCTAGCAACTGATCCTTCTTAGAATTCCTTATGGCCAAAATGCTTGTGAAACGTAAATGTTCGACGTCGGCTTTGTTCGATACGAAATTTTAATGTACTAGTCACGGGAAAGATGGTTTTCGCACACAATGATTTGTAGCAGAAGAAGAATGTCCTCAATAGCCGCCTAATTTGGCTCAAATGGCTCTGAGCACTATGGAACTTAACATCTGTGGTCATCAGTCCCCTAGAACTTAGAACTACTTAAACCTAACTAACCTAAGGACACCACACACATCCATGCCCGAGGCAGGATTCGAACCTGCGACCGTAGCGGTCACGCGGTTCCAGACTGAAGCGCCTAGAACCGCACGGCCACTCCGGCCGGCCGCCGCCTAATTTAAGATGACGTCATTCACCCAGTGCAAAGACACCTCCAAGAACAGAAGTAGCATAAAAGCAGTGTAAAATGTAGCTGACAACAAAACACTTTTGTTCATGACACCAATTGTTCCAACACTAGAAATATTATCTGACCACTTATTTTTCTAAAACTGAGAACTTTGCTTATTTGGCTAATACATCAAATATTGGGAAAGATCAGGAATCAATATGTAATATTTAAGACCCTACACTTACAGAGCACCTTGAAACAGGCCCTATCTGTATAGCACGCTGGAGAAATTAAAACCACAGCATATATACGAATTATTAATGCGAAAGAGAAGAAACTATAAAAACATGCAGTTATTGTGACAGTTCACAGTTCACAAAATGCTGTGCCTCTGATAAAGAAAAATGAAGGTCTCTAGATACAACTAATAATAACGTATGTTTACAGAATCTCTGCATCAATTATCACTATGTAACGAAGAGGAAAGTAAGCAGTTTCGCTCGAAGTTTTTTGAGCCGTCGCTTCAGCAGCAGCGCATTGCAGTACCGAGAAGCAAAATTAGATTTATGATTGTCCTCTTTGGCAACCAACAGAATTTGTTTACAACATAAAGTTCTGCAAAATCTAATGTGTATGAATTCCTAATGGACCAAACTGCAGAGGTCATCAGTCCCTAGACTTACACGGTACTTAAACTAACTTTTGCTAAGAACACCACACACACCTATGCCCGAGGGACAACTCGAACTTCTGGCGTGAGGGACCACGCAATCTGTAACATGACGCCTCAAACCGCGCGGCCACTGCCCGCGGCTAAGCTTTGCAGTATAAGGTGCTAGTGAGACTACGAAATAATGTTCTATGCGAGATTTCATGTTTGCTATGTATCAATTACCTCAAGCACTTCGTCGCTTACAGTATGACTTAACTATCGGAAAGAAACTCTCGTAAAATAGCTATTTAAAGGTACTGCAGTACAGTAAGTGATTTCTAGGACCAAAATCACGTGACATTAACTGAAGAAATTAATAAAACCCTTGAACAGTTACTATTATGTTGTACCTTCAACCATTTACAGTTTTGATGATTCCTGAGGAGATATTAATAAGATTTTATTTTTATTGATATCGGGTGCTGTTCCGTTGAAAGAACACTTTGTATAGGAGGAATTCTGGACATTCTAATGAAATGCAACCCCTTTTCATATAAATTCATGAGACAGAAAGTTCACCATATTTCTTTTCCAAGAAATGTTGACAAAAAAATGGCTCTGAGCACTATGGGACTTAACATCTATGGTCATCAGTCCCCTAGAACTTAGAACTACTTAAACCTAACTAACCTAAGGACATCACACAACACCCAGTCATCACGAGGCAGAGAAAATCCCTGACCCCGCCGGGAATCGAACCCGGGAACCCGGGCGCGGGAAGCGAGAACGCTAGCGCACGACCACGAGCTGCGGGCAAATGTTGACAACAATGAAAACAAGAGATGATTTGCTGTAGAATGTGTTCTCACCAATAACTGTACGCAAGATATGGGTGTAGAGATAAGTAATACATGTACCTGTAAAAAAGAGTTGTATCCTTTAAACTTACCTTCTGCAGCCTGAGAAGCAGCTGGTACTTCTTCAGATGGTACCTTCTCTTCGTGAACTTTCACGGCTTCTTCGTTAACATCTGGTGTCGGTGAAGCATCTGGAAGACACGCATTGAGTTCAATGCCTTAGATAGTGAGGACGTGTATTCAGTTAACGAATACGATGGTAGGAAAAACGAGGAAGGGAGACGCTATTGACAACTTGAGACCTATATTAAGAGTGCAATGAGCAGGTGTAAGACCGAAATGGCGCAATTTCTTCTACCCGTAGAGAAACGTCATGATAATATAAATGTTCCTAAACTGTCAAGATCCAAATTCTGTAAATCAATTATTAGTTTGATTATTGTTTGTCTCTCCCTTGAACTGACTTTTCACTTCTTCGCTCCCTTAATTTTTTTAAACAATTGTCAATTAGTTTCCCACAATCAAAGGACTTCACTCACGTCTTCCTTACAAGGATACCATAGTCACTACTCACCCCTCACACGAAAGGGTGATGGCGAGTGCCAATGCGCAAACACAATCACATACACAAATACACGAAGGAGTGAGTGGCCACTCCCTTGTGTAAGAGTTCCTTAAACTATTATCCTCGCTTCAGTGCACAGTTGTCGAATTATGCGTATTTGTACTGTAGTCATCCAGCTCCTCGCCATGATTCGAGTTCGACATTTTGGTGCGATGACCAAACAAATGTATTCTATTTCATGAAATATGTGATAGGCAAAGCGGCTAATGTTCTTATCAGATCATTAAAAAACCAAATAATATCAGTCTGATTTAATGAATTAAACTGATAGCTAAAAGGTTTTCACTAGTACCTAATATTGGTTCATTTCACAAAATGTTGCGGTTTATACTTTTACTAATGTTCCATGATATTTCTCCAGGAAGAAAACTCTGTTAATTATCTGGAAACTGAAACGTCCAAGGACGTTTTCCGCATGACGTACAAATTATTTTCGTCCTACCTCTTGTAAGTAATGGTGGAATGGAAATATGTACTACATTCATCATCGCAAATATTTTACTTTAGATTATTAAAACAAAATGAAGTGATTTATATTGAAAATGTTTCGTTACTTCTCTGCTTGCTGAGCTCTGAGCCACAGAAAGACCTGTCGCTTTCTATAATTCTTCCATGACATTCTCTTTGCTGACATATCCACCGAAATGACAGAATATGAATACATGGCAAAAAAGATATTATTTTTGAAAGTATACTACATTAAAGTATTTCTTGGCTTAACATTTTTTTTAAAATTTCGGACGTGTCGCACTTTCAGATCACGTTAGTGCTAGCGCAGACTACTTATTTTGGCACCCATCAAAGGCCCGATGACAGTAGTAGAGGAAGCATTACACCAGACTCTGATGCAAACTCATTCTCAAAAATGAGACTACAACGTCATTTGCAAATGACAGATCTCTTAAGGAGTACGGCCCTAAATTTAATGTTATGACACAGCGAAAATGCGCTATTGGTGTAGAGGCGGAAGCTAAGTTTGGTTATTTATTTATTTTTCATGCTCAGTGTATGCCGTTCAGACTTCCTCATGTCGCTCCAGAGCTACACGCATGCCGTTCTTTTTGTTTTATTGCTTCACAAAGTTTATTACTAATAGTAGCGATTTAAAACAAGATATTAATGCACATATAAAATAAAGCCATACAATTGAGTTACTACGGTAAATTAAGTTGTTAGAAAGAGAAATGCAAGTTGAACAGCCCAGCTAGGGAGATGGTAAACGTCCGGTGGGAAATGAGAGCAGTCATTTCTAATGGAGTAAAAGTGCCTTCAAAATCAAGGACAGATATTTTTTCGATTTAGGAAATAAGCCATTAGTTTTCTTTTGACGATAGAGTTGTGTTTTTGTTGTGTGATAGATACAGGGAGATCATTTTAAACTTGAGTGCCAACCGTGAATAAGATTATAGAGAAAGCGGCTGTGTGATTAAATGAAACAGAAAGGATTTTGTTATGATAGGATGTATCGTTGATTCTATGTACTTTTTCAAACCAAATTTTTTTCCATTTGGCATATCTGTGTGACCAGTGAGCAATTAGTCTTTTACACCTAAAAATATTAAATGTTTAGATAGTTACATTATTGTTTGAAAAATTAGGTGTACAAATTTTTTGTCGCTATTGTGGAATAATTAGTCCTGTTTCTCCACTCATCACGTTTGCTATTGAACAGTTAATATTTTCAAGTATGGAATGAAAGGTAAGGACCCACTGATGGTGTAATACATGTGCTTGGATGTATTTAGGCGAAGAAATTGAGGGGAACTTGTATTCCTAAAAACAGGTGGAATTCATTCCTATAATCATTCTGCAAAACAAGCGTACTTTATTTCGAACAATGCTAACCAACAATGATTATACAAAAATATTGTTTACTTCTTTTGGATCATGTTGTCTCTGTGAAAACGGTACGAGAAATTGAATATAATTTCCCATATGTACTACGATATTCAGAGTTATACTTGAAGCAAGTTGAAGCATGCAGTCGTATATGCGTTATGTAAAGCATTGTGGAAGTGTCAACTAGTAATGATTTGTGTAAATCTTCTAATCTGTACACAAATATGGTTTATCGTTAATTTAAATGGGTTATTGTGTAAAATTAAGGATTTTGAATTCAATTAACGTTTTTAGTCACCTTAACAAGAACTAGAACCACATACTTTGCACCAGATACGAACGTCATTGGCAGTTTACAGAAAGAACAGATGCTCCTGTCTAAATGCTCGTACTGAGCGAAATATTGTCCTCTACCTTTCGAGGCGCAGTATTGAGTTCCATCAGTATATATCAGGTTAACGACGACTTTGTACGCCGGGAAACCTGAATGTGATTTATAAGTAGTTCCCCGTACTCATCTGGACAGTGCTGGACTGTTTCCCCATCCTTCAAAAATAGTTAAAAGGGCTCCGACCACTATGGAACTTAAAATCTGAGGTCATCAGTAAGCTATAACTTAGAACTACGTAACTAGCCTAACGACGTCACAGACATCCATGCCCGAGGCAGGATTCGAACCTACGACCTTAGCGATCGCGCGGTTCCAGACTGAAGCACCTAGAACCAGTCGGCCGGCTCCCCATCTTTATCTCAGCAACACAACACACAATAACAGGGAGATGGCGCAGTGATGTTAAGTGTTAAATGTATGGGGACTGATTTCTATCGCAAGAGCAACTCTAAGGAATGAAGAAGTTGTAACACTGGTATTCACTCTCTTTTAATCATCATCTGAAATCTTAAGGAAAATCTAGTGCAATTAACGTTCAACGTGCAAAGAGTGAATCAGGCTACAGTACCCAAACTTGGAATCCAAATGTATTAAAGAAACCATTATGATAGAATTAGAATGCACATAACTGGACGGTAAGTTCGCATCAAAATACGAAACAGCAATCTGCGTCCCTCAGGGAGGCGTGATAGGACCACATGTAGTCTCAGTAACTACAAATGAGTGGTTAGGCGCCTGGAATAGGCTACGGCAATGCAGTCAACATGAAACTGAACACTCACGCCTGGCTCGCATGCAGCAAGAAGGTGGGCCCACGGTACAAAGATAAAAGAAATTTTACCCCTACTTTATATGAACTAGATACACGGTTAATTGTGATCCTTGTAGATGGAAATAAATGCTAACTTACGTACTCACGTTGAAATTAGAGTCTTCTGTTAAAATAAGTAGACAGTCGAAAGGTCTGATATAGCTACGGGGCCTGTCATGAGATCATCAGGTTTGAACTTCAGTTTTAACATATTTATGGGATAATTTGTCTAAACGTTACAATACTATTAAAAAGCTTTTTTCATCAATGTTACTTTTTAGAATTCCATTAAAAAGTATACAGTTCCATTAAAATGAACTTTAATTTCTTCAGACTATACATATATTTTACGTCTACTACGGGTGTAGAGGGATAGTGGGGAAGGTGACATATACACTGATTTACCAAAGTCTTTATTTGCAAGTTCACCAATATGATATGTGCGATAGGCAATAATGTCTCTATCGACGAAACTCTCCAGGGCACCAACAGAAGGAACACCTGTACCACCTCTTACAATGGCTACAGTTAACCATCCGTTGCCATGGGTAAAGGAATCGTTAATGTCAGTATTGAAGTTCAGTCTACATCCACGAAAGACACATGGTCCGACGGACCATGTGTCAGTCGCGCTAAGGCTGCTGCACAGGCAGCTGCATTGAACGCCGCCACGATGCCGAGGTACCGTCGACGCACAAGGAACACTGTGTATAAGACTATTGAAAACATCGAATTGACAACATCTGCTGCAGACAAGAAGAAGAACACAGTGAAGAACACTGCTGCTACTGCACTCGTCGACGGACCATGTGTTTTCTGTGGATGTAGACTTAATTTTAGTATTGACATTAATGATTCTTTCACACATGGTAATGGTTGGCTTACTGTAGCTATTGTACGAGGTGGCACAGGAGTCCCTAATGTTCCTGGCCTTGAAAGTATTGTAGACAGAGACATTATAGCCTACCGTACCTATCATATTGGTGAACTCGCAAATAAAGACTTTGGAAAATCTGTGTATATGTCTCCATCCCCATTGTCTTTGTATACTCGTAATAAGAGAAAAATATCTGTATATATATATATATATATATATATATATATATATATATATATATATATATATATGTGTGTGTGTGTGTGTGTGTGTGTGTGTATAATTACGTTTAACGGAATTCTAAAAAGGCGTAACATTGATAAAGTCAGTATAAATTTGAAAACTAAATTGACACACACGCTTGGAATGACATGGAGTTTTATCAGAACAAGAAAAAAGAAAAAAAGCACCCCATATTGCTAGACGCGTGAAAGATCTCCTGCGCGCGTCGTTTGGTGATGATCATGTGCTCAGTCGCCACTTTCGTCATGCGTGGCCTCCCAGGTCCCTAGACCTCAGTCCGTGCGATTATTGGCTTTGGGGTTACCTGAAGTCGCAAGTGTATCGTGATCGACCGACATCTCTAGGGATGCTGAAAGACAACATCCGACGCCAATGCCTCACCATAACTCCGGACATGTTTTACCGTGCTGTTCACAACATTATTCCTCGACTACAGCTATTGCTGAGGAATGATGGACATATTGAGCGTTTCCTGTAAAGAACATCATCTTTGCTTTGTCTTACTTTGTTATGCTAATTATTGCTATTCTAATCAGATGAAGCGCAATGTCAGACATTTTTTGGATCTTTGTATTTCTTTGGTTCTACTAAAACCCCATGTCATTCCAAGCATGTGTGTCAATTTGTACCTCTCTATCTACATTATTCCGTGATTTATCCAGTTTTCAAATTGATACTGACTTTTTGATCACCCGGTATATATATATTCTCGGGTTAGCAGCCGAGTCAAGGTATCATTCTGCAGCAATGTTTCGACACGTTTTCTACTCGTCATCTTTAGTCGGAGTGTCCACTTCATCTGTAGATGACCAGTAGAAAACTTGTCGAAACGTTGCCTCTGAACGCCGCCTTCACTAGTCTTATAATCTGAGAAAACTTCATCATCGAGAGTGGCCGAGAAAGCCTGTATTCCCATATGTAAGTATGAGAGAGATTGTTGAAAAACATTCTCTCTGATTATTTACTTAAATGGACATAGGAGTCTTGTTGGAAGACTTGGACAGAATCGGCTTGGTACTAAACAGTACTCTATAGGTATGCGCAGAGGAATGTCGTACAACTAGCACGAATATCACCGACAGACGTGAAAGTGATCACAACCGCTCGCAATAGGAGGTCTTACCAGTCCAGGAGAGCAGGAGGACGCAGAGCGCCGCTGCAAGAGCGATCTGTGTCAGGCACCTCATGTTGCAGACTGTGTCTGACCAGTGCAGTAGGCGGCCTTTTATAGAACGGTCGCGGCGTGCACCGTCACGCTGCCCAAGAGCACACGGGGTGTTTCCCCTCTACTCGCAGGCGGGCGCGCGTCTGCGACGGGCTTATCTGCAACGTCGCTGTCCTTGGACCCCCAGCTGGGGCCAATTTGGCTTTGTGATCTCGATTAGTGCTTCGCATACCCCGCTCAACGGACGTCAGTGCTGGAGCTCCTATTCACGAGTTCCGAGAAGCCTCAATTTCCTCAAATCTCTCCTGTCATATTTTAGTTGCACGTTCATCATTTTGGCCGTTCGAGTCGCTGACCCCAAGTCTGAGAGCTGCCACGGCAGATTCACAGACTCGCATGTGTGATACGAAATCTTAAATAGTACTTGGGAAACACTTGTTTCATGGTAATGCGTATCTCAAGAATTCTTTGTCAATGTCTATAAGTGCATCAGCATAATTCTGCACTGTAGGATTCGCACTAATAATTATTAAATGTAAAATCTGTACTCGATTTTGAGTTCCTCTCTGGTTCGTAGGTTGGGTATGATCTGTAATGTATACGATAATTAACAGTTAAAGCTACTACGATGATACTGTAAGATAATTAGAAACAAAATAATTCTAGTAAACACGTGTCTGCATACAAGTCGTTTGGGAGATAACTGCGAATGGATGGGAGAACCAGTATGAAATATTGTTCTAATCGGTACAAAAGTATAAAGCACTCCGTCTTCAGGCCACGAGTGGCCTACCTGGACCATCCGACCGCCGAGTCATCCTCAGAGGAGGATGCGGATAGGAGGGGCGTGGGGTCAGCACACCGCTCTCGCTGTCGTTATGACCGAAGCCGCTACTATTAGGTCGAGTAGTCCTCAATGTGCATCACGAGGCTGAGTGTACCCCGAAAAACAGGGCATGGCGGCTGGATGGTCACCCATCCAAGCGCCGGCCACGCCCAACAGCGCTTATCTTCGGTGATCTCACGTGAACCGGTGTATCCACTGCGGCAAGGCCGTTGCCGGTACGAAAGTATATCAAATGAAACTTTTCGATCAAGCCCCCATCTAACTGCACTCAAATTTCACACGTGGTGCACGTATGATGGAGCACTGTCACACTTCGCTGCTGATTTAAGACTACATCTGATGAGCTAATATGGCCCAAGAGCAGAGCCTGTATCTGGTCCTCCAAGATCACCTGACCTGAATTGTTTGCATTTTTCTGTCTGGGGTCAACTGAAAAGTTAAACGGACAGCTCTCCCGTTGATAACCAGTGAACTGTATAATATTGTTAAAATATCCGGCATGATCCGGGCGTATTTGAAATATTGTGTTGTATTGCATCCTAATGCGTGGACGACGCGTGGAGCACCTACTATAACAGATGTGACTGTACAGTAAATTAAACGTCACGTGCTGAAAAAGGAGAATAACTTCGTGTGGTTCAGTGCCCTGATGCAAGTGTTTCAAGTGGACGCCTCTTCGGCGACTTGCATGTCCTCAACCTATCCGAGATATCCAATGGTGGAGAGGGCACCTGCAGTTTAAAGTAGAATCCGGACCACATGTTTCTGGCGAATCTTCGCATAATTGAGAGGTGAATGTTAGGTTACAGGCAAACTGAAAAAAAATCCATGGTTCGATTGTGATTCGATACCACCAATCTTTCAGTTCCCAGGCACGCGTTTTACTGATAGACCACCATGCCTCATTAATAAGTAAGTAAATGTACCTTGGAGAAGCCTTGACAACAATCTTTCTGTCACGCAAGTACGGAAACTAAACACATAGCAGTATCGAAAGGGTAGCTGCTTTGTATCATTTTATATTTCTGTCATAGAGCGGGCCGGCAGGAGTGTCCGAGCGGTTCTAGGCGCTACAGTCTGGAACCGTTCGACTGCAACGATCGCAGGTTCGAATCCTGCCTCGGGCATGGATGTGTGTGATGTCCTTAGGTTTAAGTAGTTCTAAGTTCTGGGGGACTGATGAACTCAGAAGTTAAGTCCCGTAGTGCTCAAGGCCATTTTTTTGTCATAGAGCGGGAGTGTATTTATCGCTTCTTTGGACCAGTATAAAGTTATATTTTTGAAGAACTGTAAGTGTCTGCCTCGGTAACTGAGTGGCCAACATGCCTGAGTGGTACTGCCTTGGTGGAAGGACTGGTGCGGGTTCCACTCAGCCTCGTGATGTCAGCTGAGGAGGTGCCTGAGTGAGAAGTAGCGGCTCCTAGGTCTACAAAGCCGACGATGACCTAGACAGCGGTGTGCTCATCCCGTAACCCTCTATACCGTACCCGAATGATTCCAAATGGCAGCATGGCAGAGAATGATACCGCGGCCGGTCGCTGTTGAGTGACCCGTCAGTGCCCCGATGCGAAGCTGTGTTTTATGACTTCTATTTGTCTTTGATTCCTATTCTGGAGATCATTTTGTGTTATCGGCTGAATTCAGTGACGGACTATGATCTTCGAAATTGTAAATTGAGATCGACGGGGTATAAAAAGCGCGATCTGCATATTTTTTGTCATACCTTTTTCTGGTTCATACCAACAACGTAGTTGAGTGTGATCTATTTTATTGAACTCTATGGTCTATTTTAGAGTTATTGCTAGGAGAATTTCGCATTGTACCACTTGTGGCGTCACAGCCAGACTTTGTGTATACTCCCACAAATCAAGGGAAATAATTATTAAGTGACAGCGTCTACTACGTTTAAGTGAAACGATATTTAGTTTTATTTCGTATGTATTGCAGCGATGCATGAACCTTGTAACTAGTAGCGAGAAAAATTCGCAAAATTAACATAGACTATCATAAAAGCATGTACGAGTGAGAAAATCTCTCTTGTTATCTTGTGCTCTTGCTCTCTTGTTCTCTTGCCGTTAGAACTTGGATAGAATTAGATCTTTGTCGCTGAGGTGTTCTAATAAGAGTGAGTGATTTACGTGTGCAGAATGCTTGTTCATTAAAGGATAAAAAATTAATTGCGTATTACGTATTACGACTACGTTATTTGAAGATCCTGTTTCATTTGAGCAAAAAGAGAACGAAACACAAATTTAGAGAGTGAATATTTTCAAAAGATGAATAGTTACTGACAAGTGTCATCGTCAAAGAGCATAGTAGCGTCAATAAAGTTTAAGTTCCATCTTAGCATAATGGAAGCAGATGTATCTACATTCATCATAGATTTAATAATTAAATACGTAAACTTTTCGTTTGGTTCGAGATTATTTCAGAACGCATTTTGTGTGATTACTTTCTGCATTTTTGAAGTTCATTAGAACCTATAGTCATTTATTTTTCTCGAGGTCCGATAGCTTTTCTGAGTGCCGTTATTACGAAAGTAGATTATATTTCTTTTGAAGGTCAGTAAAATACCATACGAGTTGTTTCCAGAATAACTCTGGATTGCAGTTCAAAAGTATCATTCTTGAGTTTTACGAAAGTAATTGTGATTAAACGAAAGAGTATCAGTCCTCAGTTCTCTTATAACGTTGCTGTCAAAGGTAAAGTTTTCAGAATAATTCTGCGTAACAGTTCGTGCTCTTGAATATCAGATATAGAACACAAAAAATTCTGTTTTTAACAGTGTTGCAGTATAATTGTGTCTTGATTTGGTGGATTTTTTGCTGCAGTTTTGCGTAAGTGCAGAGGCTTAACGCACAACAGCGTCCAAAGAAAAGTTGCTTCTTGAGTAGTGACATCTTTACAGCATTATATCGTTTTCTTTGGCCACCTACATCATAGCTCTGATGGAACATGATACGATTTTCCCGTAGATTGAAATTGTATGTTTTCAACGGAATGGAGTCATGCCGTAAATAAAAAAAAAATTGACAGAATACGATAAGAAATTTTTTTCATGTTGCTCTCAGTCTTCTTGATCCATGGTTGTAAAATAATTAAAAGTCCATAGTCGGTTGGATGACTGGAAAAAATGAAATAGACTGACTGATTCACATGTGTATTTTTGTCCTCTTCTTCAAAATAAATGTCTCAGCCGCTGCAGCACAAACATTTGTTCAAATGGTTCAGATGGATCTGAGCACTATGATACTTAACATCTGAGGTCATCAGTCCCATAGAACTTAGAACTACTTAAACCTAACTAACCTAAGGACATCACACACACCCATGTCCGACGCAGTATTCGAACCTGCGACCGTAGCAGCAGCGCGGTTCCGGACTGAAGCGCCTAGAACCGCTCGACCGCAACGGCCGGCACAAACATTTGTCATTTAGTTACATTACACTATAATTTTTTTTAGAAAAGAGATTAAGACAAAAGAATTGATTTTGTTCATAGTAACGTACATATTCCGGGAAAGTAACTGAAGCGAAAACAATCCATTCAGTTACCTTAAACGAAATTTTCTCCCTAGAACACAACAGACTTAGTACGGTCTCTAGTTTCCAACTTCCTCTATTGTACAACAGCATTTAATCGCCGGGGAACGGGCGCAACAAGTTTCCGGATGACTCTCTTATTCTACGACACCTCTTCCCATATATCATGAAGTATTTCGAACAGTGCTGCCTTGGTTGTTGGTGCAGGTTTTCTAGTCCTAATAATTTGCTTTATCTCTGCCCATATGTGTTCTGTGACACTGAGGGCGGCTCTCCTCAGTTTGAGGATGAACTCAGCCTTTTGTTGGTAATCGTATTTTAGTTTTAGCTGTAAGATACCATACTCTTAGGTGCTAAACACGGTTTTAGCTGATTTCCGCAGCTACAGAAAGAGAATTACGATATATCTTGGGTAAGATTCTTACAAAGTGTTATCAGACCAAACGATCGACCTGGCCCAGACTGTGCCGACTTTGCTTGTAAACCCCTTACTACCTGGACAATGAGCTTTTCGCATTAGAGAAATTCGTGACCGTAGTTACTTAAGACATTTTAGAGGAAGCTAAATGCCTTCACGTACGACGGATATTAAAAGAAACACCAGTTTGTGAATCGATTACTGGCGCATTTTGTCTCATTTCTCTAGTCGTAGAGGAGATATGTCAGAAGGAAAGGAAGAACGAAATGCAATCTCTTGTATTGGAAGTTATGTGATCTGATTTTAGTGATTACAGTATCAAATGAAACGAAGAGTGAATGTTGACAGTTCGAGCACACTGATGGTGTCAATATTATGCTGCACTATCTGGTACCTGAATTGATGCAGGGCCAGGTTAGGTCAGGCATACACACGGTAGGAAGGCATGGCTCGGTTAAAATTTGCAATCTATATGTATTGCCTGCAGATGAAATTACTGGTACAGTGTAGTTCTGGAGGAGCAATAAGTCAGTTGCGTATTTTACGGCGAGAAAGAGCCCTGACAAACAGTCTTCGCTACACCATATTACCGACATTGGTGTTCCACAGAGTTAGATGGGTCAGATGGCTCTGAGCACTATGGGACTTAACATCCGAGGTCGTCAGTCCCCTAGAACTTAGAACTACTTAAATGTAACCAACCTAAGGACATCACACATATCCATGCCCGAGGCAGGATTCGAACCTCCTACCGTAGCGGTCGCGCGGTTCCAGAATGAAGCGCCTAGAACCGCTCGGCCACTGCGGTCGGCCACAGAGCTAGAATTTCTGGTTGCCGATTAAGTGTAAGGTAGCTAAGTCGGTTGTTCTATATTCTTGAAGTAGGTACAAAATTCAAACTAATTCTGCGAAAATGTGAACCTGGACCACGTGCAATGCTAAAATTTGAATCCATTGCAACAAAAACAATTGCAATTCTGCAATATTTTATTTCTTATACTAGTTGAAATAGGTGAAGTCAACCGAGTCATCTGTAAAGAATGACCGTGGTAATTAAGGGAAGAAATTAACATTCTCTAGCTTTTGAATTGGCATGTACTGACAGTTTTGGCGTTTTACCGACGTCTTGCTAAGAGTAAATGCAACGCGATTTCT
This sequence comes from Schistocerca americana, assembly GCF_021461395.2. NCBI lineage: Eukaryota > Metazoa > Arthropoda > Insecta > Orthoptera > Acrididae > Schistocerca > Schistocerca americana. Next base: position 1,089,158,443 of record NC_060119.1, on the reverse strand, counting down.
GTTATCAGGTAACGTCTTCAGCAGTTAATTTAGCTTTAATATAGTCAAGGAATAATTAGAAGTGTCCGGTATTAACTAGAAAAGTATTCTCTCTATATATAGAAAGAACTAATTAATTTAACTGTTACTGCTTTTAAAAATGACCAAAAGTCGTTAAATTCTTCCTTCAAGCATACATGTAGCATCAGCTGAATGAAGGAAGTAATAGAGATAATGACAGTAATAATCGAATTATCTGTCTAACTTTATAATCAACAGCGGTATTTCTCGAATTAAGAAATTTGTTGAAATAGTGAACGTTTCCAAATGGCTTCCACTTGGGGCTATGACGACAAAAAGCGTCTTGATATCCCGCTGACATGTAGCTGACACAGTTTCCGTGTCAGAACCTCACCGAAAATTAACCACTTAATAAGAGCCCTTCTTCTTCTCCGTTTCTAATTTGTGAGCTGTTTTCACTGTTAGTGTCAGAATTTAACTTATAAGGGAATAAGAGTTAAACCGCCTATAAACTGGTTTTGGTGGCATTTCAGTCATTGATTTGTGGGATCTGTGGAGGTACGTGGCACACTGGAACTACGCACTGAGTACCTGACGCAGCAAGTGAATGTCGATGCAGTCGAAAAAACAACGACAAAGCCAGGAGATGAATGCACTGAAAAAGCTGCAATCCACTTCTACGGCGTCAGGGATTAGACCTCTCTTACAGTAATGCTCTTCTCCCGTTGTAACATAATTCGGCTGCAAACGTTGAATATACTGCTCTTGTCGACAGATCCTAAAATAATATGAATGGGATATGGGTTCGATTCCTGCTTGTTGCGCTTATTATTAACAGACACGAACAGGCCACCTTCACCCGTGGAAATGTCAAGAGAAGACCATAGAGTTGCATGGTAGTCCAGAATCAGCATATGAATGTGTGGCATCTGTTCTTTTGCACATGGGTGAGAGAACAGACATCACGCATTCATATAATTGATTCGCCTGGATGGGCAACGAATCCACCTTCTTGAGCGCGTATCCAAAAATATGTCCGACCTCGTGTGCTAATCCCTGAATAGTGAGCATGGAGGACATGGACAAGGACTGTGGATACGTGGCGCTGGACGGGAGTGTGGGTCGGTCGTGAGGCACTGGAGATAAACAATTTGTTCCGATGGCGCAATGGTTTTAACACCACTGCCTGGGAAGTAGGAGATCCCAGTCCGGCACATATTTTCATACGTAGCCGCTGATTCTGTGTAATGCCCCGATGCAGTCAATAATCTCTTCCCTTTCCTTTCTCCACTCTGCACCTTCAATATACATAGAATTAAACATGATATGCCTTCATTACCATCTGGAGCGGAGGCGGAAGTCGCCGGGAGCAGAAACTATGTCACAGCAAACATTCTTACTGCAGCGAGAACAGGATCTCAGTGGGCGTAGGTGCAACTGGGTTAAGTGGGAAATACCCGTTAAAAGAAAGAATATTTATTATTTTACTGGCAATCGACACCATTCCGTTCCAAGAACTTACGAGCCCACAATGCTAAACTCGTAATAAACAAGCCATTTAAATAAGTACAATTATTTCTTCGCCATAGGCGATTGTCCTTACCTACGTTCCACGTCAAGAATGCGATATAAATTAGTTGTCTGATTACATGACTGCCACAGAGCGGCAAGGCGACAATATACAAATTGATGAGCAGACGCTAGTTGGTCAAGGCACAACTCAGGTATTTAGCACGTCATTATCACATAACAGAAATGAAGCTTACAAATTTTAATAGACTCACAATAAATAAGTCAGGTAAATAACTACAATATTTCCATTGCCACAGGCCATTACGGCTGAATACATTCCACGTCAAGATAGCAATATATCATAAAATTGCACCAATACAACCAAATTCGGAGCAATCATGTAACGAAATATGATGATATGAAACTACACCCTGAATGCACCACGCGCCACGACTGGTCCGAGCAAAAAGTAATTGTTAATATTGCGTGGGGCGGCCAACACAGATCAATAAAACCTAACTGTAACAAATAATCTGCGCAAACTGTCAAGGTTATTAGCAGACCTGGCACATAAGACCACTGTTCAAGCGTATACTGGCTGAACACTCAGCTAACCACACTTGTCTCAGGAAATCTGAACTGATGCGATACAACACCGGCAGAATCGGCAACAAGCTTCGTACAGTTTGTTCTACCACAGCCTCCGAACGAACTTTTACCACTCTCTGCCCCGCAACCCAGAGGACTCGTCTTCACGTACGACGACCAAGACGCCACAAAGGTCCTACCCGCTGCCCAGGGTCTAGTTGCAGTCGCCATCCACCGCAGCGGCCTCTCTCTCTGCGGGGAGATTGGAACCGAGCTGCGATGGCGCGTTCTTCTCAGCTGCCGGCCACTAAAGGAAGTTCAAGTGGCGGCGTTTGTGATGACGTTCGTGACATCAAACTCTCTCCTACCACCAACCCCCTCATGAAATGATCTTCCTGGGGCAGGCGACACGGCAGCCTTAGGTCCATAGCGAGTGGTCTCGCTCGCAACGCACGTAGGCACATGTAAGGAAACAAGTCCACAATCATAAGAGCACCCACCTGATAGATCAACACTGCCCTCGAACCGTACTTAAGCCAATCTCATTAGTTTCTCCCGGTTTTAGCAGCTTACTAAGGTCCTCTACAATTGGGGGGGGGGGGCACAAAACCTTAAACACTCACAACTCTACTTCTCAGCTCCTCACAGGGAGGAGCGCACAATATCGTAAGGGCACAATTCGTCACACAAACACCGCTTCTCCGTGCTGATGACCCTGTGATCTATATTGAAGTCACCATAGCTGTACTTCACTAATTAAAATATAAATTAAGTATAGGGCTAAAACACAATCACATATGGTTATCGCTTAGTGGGGCACGGTTTCCAAAATTAATTACCTTCGGGATCTATGCCCTCCTGAAACGGATTCACGTGTGACAAATGCAACCCCAATATCTGTCTAGTATTATCTTCTCTCACAAATAATGTCACCAGCGTTACAAATCTCAATATTTGCCCTACTTCCTTAAATCACGGCAGCAATTTGCCTATTATCTCGCCCGCCTCCCTCCCCCCTCGCGCCTCCCCCCCCCCGTTTGCGATATGTAAATTCCTAAACCAAATCATGTCCCCCAGACAAAGTGTAGTCGGTGGGGAAGGAGGGGGGGGGGGGGAGTGAGGGAGGGAGAAAATTTGTACCGAGAGCACCCCACTGGGACCTTATCACTTAACTCGATTTCATATTCGTCTCCCTGTACCTACACGTGGCGATTAGGCAACACATTACAAAATTCCTCACGGAGCCCCCGTAACCCTACAGCGTTTTTCCTGCTCCAGATGCTGGAGCACAAGGATCTGGCCTCTAACTCCCCCTTCCCTCTGGTCATAACTCGTAAACCCATTCCCCCACCCCATCGGCCCGAACGTTGATGACAAAAGGGGAGAAGGGCCGACCCCCCCCCCCCCCCCCCCATCGAATCGGACATAAAACTTGTCTTGACTCCAATAAGGAATCAGCCCTGCCCCAGGATAACTGGACATTAAGATCACGCGCCACCCTCATCATTAACTTCAAAGCAAAATTCTGTATCCTGGTCTTCACTTGGACATTGCCCAACAACATCTTTTTCTCCAAAATAGCCACCTTAATTCATACTTCATCTCTCTCAGAATCGGGTAATATATAGATTGGTGTTATCTCTATACCAAAAATCACTAATTAAACTGGACAAGCTAGCTGAGACCAACAACGTGCAATGCGGCTCGTCATTAAAATTAGCCCAAACAGCCGGTCGAAGTGGCCGTGCGGTTCTAGGCGCTACAGTCTGGAACCGCGCGACTGCTACGGTCGCAGGTACGAATCCTGCCTTGGGCATTATTGTGTGTGATGTCCTTAAGATAGTTAGGTTTAATTAGTTCTAAGTTCTAGGCGACTGATGGCCTCAGAAGTTAAGTCGCATAGTGCTCAGCGCCATTAGAACCATTTTTTAGCCCAGACAAACGTCACATTGGGCCGGACGTGACTACGATCCGCATACAGCATCCTCTTCTCGCACTGGCGCCCTCCCTCTGGCGACAGATGTTTCCCCGGAACGAGAATGAGTACAGTAATTCACTACATGCCTCTTCTGCTAGCATCTGTAACAGTAGGCCTCAACCCTGCATCCAGATTTACACCCTCCACCACTCTCAGTATTTTACCAAGATAGGGCTGTGTCCCGTCAGTCTGCCTTAATGCCTCAGCAAGCCTGACCAGATGGTCCTCGTTCAAAGACCGTCAGCGCACTGCAAAAGGTAAACCACGATATATCATTCGGATGCATGCCCCTACAATATTATCGACGACCTCCGCTCGGTGTAACCCAAACCAAAACTACGCACGGCGTTGCGCAGCCTAATTACAACACCTGAATGTTCATTTTCCCCTTGAGCGGAAAAATATCTTCTAGCAGCTAATTCATGACGTGCGCGTGACGGCAGGAAATTCTCTGTAGTTCCTCGCCTAAGGTCCACGAACACCATGCTGATCACAGGCCGCGAGTCGTACACGACGTTCCACTCTACCAGAAACCATGGGACCCAGCAACTCATATAACTGCTTGCTAGGCATGTCCCACGCCACAGTCTTGCAGTGTTAAAAGATAAATCACTGTATGGTCGGTCTCCTCTGCTGAACTGATAGATAATTTCTCTGCTTCTCGTAACAGCGTCATCAAAGGGTTCAGTAATTTTGCAAACATTTCCTCGAATCCTTCTAAAGTTGCAGCGCTGCCTGCTGTTATACTTTACCTGTGTGGAGTCAGATACCTCTCGAGTCGTTTGACGAATAACCTTCTCCACCTCCTGTACCCTCTCTACAGACTCATTCATCTGCTACTCCAAATCACTAGCCACCAACTTACAGTACCTTGTGCCCCAACACCTGTATCTTGGCAATCAACTCGTGCGCTCGCACCTGCAATGGCGCACAAACCGATTCAGGCACGCCATTGCTGTATCTTGGCAATCAACTCGTGCAGTCCCACGTGCAATGGTGCACAAACCGCCATTGCTACGTAAATCCCGTAATTCAGCCCACAGGCCTTAAATCCGATTAAATGGGCCCAAACGGCTCGGCTCTGTCAAATAATGTCACTAACGAAATGAGGTCGGGAAAAGCAACAAAAATACAAGAGGCAGCATCACTCACCTCTTCCGCTTTTAACTGCGACGGCACCAATGCTGGGTTGGCGGCCTCGGCTAGGCGCCGTGTCAGCTCGGCCACGCTCCCGCTTACGTCCTCGCCCCAGACCGCCAGCTCGTAACGCACGTCACCCTCATTTACATCTGCAACGCCGGGCACCTCCCTTGCTGACATCCTGTGAAACAACGGGAAGCAAGTAGCGTCTGCTAACAACAAAACTTCCACCAAAAATATCAATGTCAAAAATCCAAGACACAAAATGCTATATACCACAAACGTCTTAATATTACTCATTTTATAGTATACGCCTCTCACCAACCCAAAACCTTGCTCTGCTCCTAAAATGTGAACAGGACCCCAGAGGGTGTAGTTAGTGCTGCGGGGAAATACCCAAGATGAAAAAAATAAAAATTATGAAAAAAAACATTATTTTAACATTGTTGCATTCGAAGAACATATGAGTACACATTACTGAACGCATAATAAACAAATCAAATAAGTAAAATATTTCCTCGTCTCAGGCGATTATTCTTGAATACATTCCACGTCAAGATTGTGGTGTACGTTATTTGTCTGACTACAGTACAGGCACAGAACAGAATGCAACAATATATAATAAGGTTCAAATGGCTCCAAACACTATGGGACTTAACATCTGAGGTCATCAGTCCCCTAGAACTTTGAACTACTTAAATCTAACTAACTTAAGGGCATCACACACATCCATGCCCGAGGCAGGATTCGAACCTGCGACAGTAGCGGTCGCGCGGTTCCAGCCCGAAGCCCCTAGAACTGCTCCGCCGCACCGGCGCCAACGCTTTGACTAAAACTTTGATATTCCACATTGCTTTATTTCTATTGATCTATGACGATCCCTGATACAATTGAATCCTTTTCTTTTCTTTATTTTTTGTTCGTTACTTCAACTACCACTTTATGCAAGACCACTCGCCACAGGATCGACTTTTAGTAGATATGGGTACAGCTTTTTGAGAGAAAAAAATACTTCGAATTTTCGTAGAGCTTCAGAATTCCATATATTGGCTCAAGATCTCTTGTTTATAAAAATATTTAAATTTGCCTAAGGATTACTCTATGATTTATGTCAGAGAGTTAGTGGTCTCAGTTTCCAAGGAGTGTGGTAATGTCTTTGAAATGTCACTTGCTGTAATAAAGTTTGGTTCACAAGCGTTAACGGATGTCTCGTCCCTAATAACGCCTAGTATTTGCAATACTCTGGTGTTTATTTACATCTGGACTGATTGCCATTAAGAAAGTGTAAATTTGGGGTAAGTTCCCATGGGACCGAACTGCTGAGTTCATCGCTCCCTAGGCTTACAGACTACTTAACCTAACTTAAACTAACTTACGCTAAAGACAACACACACACCCATTCCCGAGGGAGGACTGGAACCTGCGACGGTAGGAGCCGCGCGCACCGTGGTAAGGTGCCCGAGACCGCGCGGCTACCCCGCGCGGCGCAATTAAGAACAGTATCCTCTACAGGTCCCTTGTGGTATCCGTATGTGTAGCCAGGCGACTATATTGTAAACAAATTACAGTACCTGCAAGACAGCTATGTTGTGTAGGCTGCAAGCAAATCAGGTGGAACGAAATTCAGGTCGGTCGGATGGTTTTGACCATGATAGTACATGTGCATACCTTTAAAAAAGTGAATTCAATGAAAATGTGGGGTGGTTCATTTTGTTCACTGATGTGGTTTTTAAACCGCCTTTATGTTTCATGTTTCGCATACTGCATAAAGAATTGCAGTAGACTAAACTTTGATTGTTTGCTAACGTTTTGTGGGTCATGTTGAAATATCACCAGATATTCTTGCTTTCACAATTTATGCTTATTTTATTGCGTACTGAATGTAATCTATTGTAATTCTTATATGTACGGGTATATACAGGTACAATTTAACACGAACGAATTTCTTAAAGTGAAATATTTCAGAAATACAAAGCAAGAGATGGAAAACACGTGTATAAGAGGGGGGGGGGGGGGGGGGGGGGGATGAAAAAATTGTCGTTTTAGTGCGTTGCTGCAACATGTATGCAACGTAGCGCGACTTCGATGCGAGTGTACAAGTACAGACGTTTAAGGAAGGAATTAGTGTGTAATTCGTGACATTCCGACATGCGGTAAATGCGGAAACGTGAACTATGGCGAAGCTATTGCCAAATGCTTCCAAACGGGACCAAGGTGCTGTTATTCTTTTCTTGGTGGCCGAAGGACAAACAATGCTAGACATTCATCGGAGAGTGCAGACTACATGGGGTGCAGCATGTCTACAATTACGGCGACACGTTCGGGAAAACTGGGACAATGGTTGCTACTACTTCATGATGACGCACGTTGCCATACGCCAACTCAAGTGGCTGATACTCACCTTCCTACTTCCCAATCTCTCCCCATGCGATTACCAATACTTCGGTCCCTTAAAATAGGGCCTAGAAGGGACGACGATTCCCGTCGGATGAGGATATGAAGCAGACAGTTACGGAATCCTTCACGCAGGAGCACTTGCTGTTTTACCAAACGGGTATGATCAACCTGGTGCGTCGATAGGATGATTGCCTCGATGCTCACGGCGATTTTGTCTCATTGGGACACCGATTCTGGAATGTAGGGCCTTCGAATGGAAACTTTTTGATTCTTCCCTTACAGTAATTACTAAAAATATTACGTGGTTACATTACAGGTTGTAAAGCTTTAAAAACTACTACCGGAAATTTTTTGTCACAGTAACATTTGGACTTAAAAAAGATAGGGTTACTTTGAACTCCGCAGGTTTTACAAAGCATGCTCATGGTGAAGGTCCTATAACTTTGCCTTCCAATGGCTTCGAAGTGACTGCCTCAGACAGTTATGGTGGGACATTCAGTTTAAAGAGAGCTCCCTGTGACTTCAACTCGGAATTTTTCACATAAATAAGCGCTTTCTATATCAATAAATGCCAGTGACTCAAATTCGTATTTATTTGTAACTGAGGCATAATCAGTAATCGTTTTGCAAATTAAGAAAACGGCTACACGTGTTAGGTTCAAATGGTTCAAATGGCTCTAAGCATTATGAGACTTAACATCTGAGGTCATCAGTCCCCTAGACGTAGAACTACTTAAACCTAACTAACCTAAGGACATCACACACATCCATGCCCGAGGCAGGATTCGAACCTGCGACGGCAACAGCAGCGCGGTTCCGGGCTGAAGCGCTTAGAACCGTTCGGTCACAACGGTCGGCACACTTTAGGTTTTACCTACTAATCGATACTCTGTTTGAAAGCGGTCTAAGACTACAAGTGATATTGCATTTCTGCAAATGAAGTTAACATTTTTCTGACTAACGTGCCTATGAAGCTTTAAATATGACATGTGTGGCGAAATGTCTTTGCCTTCGCGCCAGTATCACTGCATCTGCGCATCCAATATAAGGCGTTTTGGACTATTTACACTCGCAAGCTATAACGAAGGTGTGGTGGCGGCATAGTGTAAATTCTCTGGCATTTAGAGCGTGACTCAGTTTCCTGAACGACAAGCTAGAAAAAAAAAAACCGAAGTAAGGTACAAAAACTCTTCTACGGGGGAAGTAAACGTCTGCCAGCAGACAGGCGACATCGGTTGTAAAATTTCTAATTACAGACCCACTTCAAAATTATCGCATAACACCAAATTTCTCCGGAGACACTTTCTTTATGCGAGGTTCCAGAGTCAGTAGTAATTTATTGAAGGTTACAACCATGATTCACCTTGGCTATGAACTTTTCTTAAAATTAATAGTTTATTAATGTCTACTACAGGCTTGTTTTGGTTTTTGAGCCTTTGTCAAGCAGTTCATCACACAGATGCGAATCGACAACACTTTTGCACTGAGCGCGTTTTCATATTGTCGTACGTATGCATCAGCCGAAACTTAAGCATACGTAAAATGCCGTACACGTGCGCCTAGAAGTAATGGAAGAATGTAACATTGTAAGTAGTACGTGTTATAACAGGCTGACAAATGAGGACTTACGTTAGAGTCAGTATGAGTCTTGGCATCAATATGACTATCAATGCAGTCATTACTTCTTGCCTGCCAGTGTAATAGTGCAGACGTTTTTGGTGATGCTCATGTACGACAAAATTAAAAGGTAGTCAGTGTATAAATGTTCTGGATGTTCATCTGTATGCTAGTACCAGTTGAAAATGGCTAAATAGTCGAAGCATCTCTCTGTGTGCTATATTTTCAATTTTGACGAATGTTTATATCAATGGGGAAACCATGGTTTTAACCTTCAATATATATATATATATATATATATATATATATATATATATATATATATATATATATATATATATTGGAATCAGCGAGTTTTCCGAATTTGTTTATATCACACTATTATCCTGTTTTCGCCGTAATTTGTTTTATCGTTGAATGGCTTCTTCTCACGCGTTGCGGCCAATGGTCATCATCAAACGACATGACTTCGAATCGATACAAAGCACTTCGTCATGCTTTGTATTGCACTGTATCTTAACCGGGGACCTAGAAACGACGGAGAGGCTCCGTTTCCGCCACAGCCGCAGTGTTCCACAACCCCACGACGACTACCGCAGTCCAAAAATGGTTCAAATGGCTCTGAGCACTATGGGACTCAACTGCTGTGGTCATTAGTCCCCTAGAACTTAGAACTACTTAAACCTAACTAACCTAAGGACATCACACACATCCATGCCCGAGGCAGGATTCGAACCTGCGACCGTAGCAGTCGCACGGTTCCGGACTGCGCGCCTAGAACCGCGAGACCACCGCGGCCGGCACCGCAGTCCACTTCACCCCTCCGCCGCCCCACACCAAACCTACGGTTATTTTGCGTTTCGGCCCCCAGCGGACCTCTTGCCAACTGAAATCTGGACTCAGCTGACCAGGCCATGTTTCTCCAGTCATCTAACGTCCAACCCATACGGTCACGATCCCAGGAGAGGCGCTGTGGACGATGTCGTGGTGTTAGCAAAGGCACTCGCGTCGGTCTTCTACTGCCATAGCCCATTAACGCCAAATTTCGCTGCACTGTCCTAACGGATATGTACGTTGTATGTCCCACCTTCTGATATCTGCGGTTATTTTACGCAGCATTCTTTGTCTGTTAGCACTGACAGCTCTCTTGGCAGTTAATTGAAGGCTGTCGGCCACTGTATTGTCCGTGATGAAGGCAATGCCAGAAATATGGTATTCTAGGCGCACTCTTGACACTATGGATCTCAGAATACTGAAGTTCCTAACAATGGAATGTCCCATGCGCCTAGCTCCAACTACCGTTCCCTGTTTACCGTTCGTTAATTCCCATCGTGCGGCCGTAATCACGTCAGAAATGTTTTCACATGAATAATCTGAGTACAAATGACAGCTCGACCACTGTCCTTTTATACCTCGTGTACGCGATATTACCGCCATTTTTATAAATGGGCATATCGCTATCCCATGAGTTGTCACCTCAGTTTATATTATTCGTCACGGTGAATATTGGTAGTGGTACTTCCATGCCAAGACTTTGATACAGTATATGTTAATAACTTCAGAAGCACGCACACCCGCAACGTTTGACGTGGTTACTTAGGAAAATAGAGATTATGGTCAAAGACGTTAGATCTGAGACGTTCAAAGATGTTATACATACTGAAACATATGAGATATTACAGGTTATGAAAATGAAATTGTTACGTGATTATGGAACCACTCGCGACGTTTGACGTGGTTACCTAGGAAAATAGAGGTTATGGTCAAAGGCCTTAGATCTAAGACGTTCAAAGATGTTACACATACATAAACATAACAGATATTACAGAGTATGAAAATGAATTTGTTACGTGATTATGGAACCGCACTTTCATGTACAATACATAGAATGTTTGCTGGCAAATTATATACCGTTGTAATCATTGGTTTTTATAATTATTTTATTTTTTACTTTTGTTCTTTTTACTGTTTTTTAATTTTTTTACTAGTAAAAAGATGGTTACAATGTTAAACAATTTGCCAGAAAAATTACATATGTTATAAATACCAGTGTGATTCTATAAATATATAACAGTTGCATTTGCATAGTTTGTAATATCTGTTATGTTTCAGTACGTGTAACATCTTTTAACGTCTTAGATCTAAGGTATTTGGCCATAACCTCTGTTTTCCTGTGATCTCCTGTCAGATATCGCGAATGTATGTGCTTCTGAAGTTAATATGCCGGTCGGGGTGACCGAACGGTTCTAGGCGCTACAGTCTGGAACGGCGCGACCGCTACGGTCGCAGGTTCGAGTCCTGCCTCGGGCATGGATGTGTATGATGTCATTAGGTTAGTTAGGTTTAAGTTGTTCTAAGTTCTAGGGGACTGATGACCTCAGAAGCTAAGTCCCATAGTGCTCTGAGCCATTTGAACCATTTGAAGTTAATATCTACTTTACAGAAAACATAACACGGAAGGACCAATATTTACCATGATGTATAATATACAGTTAACGTGTAAAAAAATATGATGAATATAATGAGGAATCGACATGGATACACCAGCTGTATATACGCACTGGAAGACTTCACAGCACATAACGCTTAGGAACTTTCAGTTGTTTCAGTTGAATCTGTTTACTCATCATCACATTAGTCGTTTTTTATTCAAACAGTGATCTCCAACGCTGAGCGCTGAAACACGTAACTGAATGCCAAACCACCTCAAAATCGATATAAACTCGACACCGGACCTGCAGTAAATAAAGTCGACTTCTATTGTGACTGGTGCCAACGGCCTTGTCACAGTGGTGACCCCGCTTCCCGTCAGATCACTGAAGTTAAGCGCTGTCGTGCTTGGTTAGCACTTGGATGGGTCACCGTCCGCGTCTGCCGGGTGCTCTTGGCAAGCGATGAGCACTCAGCCCTTGTGAGGCCAATTGAGGAGCTACTGGGCTGAGAAATAGCGCCACGGGTCACTAAAACTGACAACGGCCGGGTGAGCGATGTGCTGACCACATGCCCATCCGTATCTGCCTAAGGGCTGAGGATGACACGGTGGCCGGTCGGTACCGTTGAGATTTCAAGGCCTGTTCCCACGGAGTTTGTTTCTTTGTATTGTGACTGTTAGCCTTATAAATAACGTTAGGCTCCAAAAACGTTCCTATTAATACGAGTGAAACTAGTTCACCCATCAATTAATATCTCGGTGGAGTATACTTAGCTTCGAGTGAAGTTAACACGGGACAGGTAAGGAACCTATCTCACAGTAACGGTATGGAGATAACTCTGGGTTGCGTTTCTCCAGACTCTACGTCACAGTTCTAAGCGACGTCTGTGCAAACAGCGTGACAGCGCATCAGTAATGTAACGACAACACACTGACTTAAGTGTTTGTTACAGCTGAAGACGAAAGTATCCGGAAGTCCGTCAACCAACTACATTTTCGAAAAACACTTTGGACAGTTTTTGTGAACTTGGTATCTATTTTGACTTCCAAAAACAAAGTAGTCGCTAGGCAAGTCGAAGAGATGACCTGTCACGTGATAGCATACTAATTCTCCTACTCTCTAACATATTTACAATGTACCAGCCGTGACCCTATCTTACTTCATGTTTGGCGTTCGACGATGATCTCACCGTCTTTGCTCAGCAAAGAAGTTTCGTAATAGTTGAAGAATGCAGCAGCATGCCAGACGAGCGATTAGTGTACCTTCGATTTAACCAACTGACTCTAACGCACAGAAAACACTTCTTCTTCTTTTCCTTTTTCTACTTCTTCTTTACACTATAGATATCCATTTCTCGACATAGGCCTGTTCCAGAAATTTCCATGTCGATCTTTGCTAGGAGGTCCGGATTCAATTTCTTTTTCTCCAAATGTCGCTGGTTGCCGTCTCTCCAACTCTCCAGAGGACGGCCGTCACCTCTCTTTCTCTTTCTGACTCGTTCGGACGCCACTGCATCAGTGTTTTGGTTCATCTGAAGCTGTTTCTGGCTACGTTTCCTGCCCCAGGCCACTTCAGTCTCGCAATCCGCTCGACGCCATGGCATCTTCTCGTTATTCTTCTTATTTCCTGGTTCTTGGTTCTGTCGCACAGACTCACTCCAACAATTGCTCTTCCTGTTGCCCTTTGATAGACCGAGAGGCGATTTGTGCTGCTCGTAGGTTAGATTAGATTAGATTAATACTAGTTCCATGGATCATGAATACGATATTTCGTAATGATGCGGAACGAGTCAAATTTTCCAATACATGACATAATTAATTTAATTTAACAACATACTTAAGTTAATATAACAACTTTTTTATTTTTTGTGTTTTTTATTTCTTTTCTTTTTTATTTGTTTTAATTTTTTATCATTTAATATTTTTTTGGTTTTTTTTTCTTAATTTATATCTAAAAATTCCTCTATGGAGTAGAAGGAGTTGTCATTCAGAAATTCTTTTAATTTCTTTTTAAATACTTGTTGGTTGTCTGTCATACTTTTGATACTATTTGGTAAGTGACCAAAGACTTTAGTGCCAGTATAATTCACCCCTTTCTGTGCCAAAGTTAGATTTAATCTTGAATAGTGAAGATCATCCTTTCTCCTAGTATTGTAGTTATGCACACTGCTATTACTTTTGAATTGGGTTTGGTTGTTAATAACAAATTTCATAAGAGAGTATATATACTGAGAAGCTACTGTGAATATCCCTAGGTCCTTAAAAAAGTGTCTTCAGGATGATCTTGGGTGGACTCTAGCTATTATTCTGATTACACGCTTTTGTGCAATAAATACTTTATTCCTTAGTGATGAATTACCCCAAAATATGATGCCATATGAAAGCAATGAGTGGAATTAGGCGTAGTAAGCTAATTTACTAAGATGTTTATCACCAAAATTTGCAATGACCCTTATTGCATAAGTAGCTGAACTCAAACGTTTCAGCAGATCATCAATGTGTTTCTTCCAATTTAATCTCTCATCAATGGACACACCTAAAAATTTGGAATATTCTACTTTAGCTATATGCTTCTGATTAAGATCTATATTTATTAATGGCGTCATACCATTCACTGAACGGAACTGTACGTACTGTGTCTTATCAAAATTCAGTGAGAGTCCATTTACAAGGAACCACTTAGTAATTTTCTGAAAGACAGTATTGACAATTTCATCAGTTAGTTCTTGTTTGTCAGGTGTGATTACTATACTTGTATCATCAGCAAAGAGAACTAACTTTGCCTCTTCATGAATATAGAATGGCAAGTCATTAATATATATTAAGAACCACAAAGGACCCAAGACTGACCCTTGTGGAACCCCATTCTTGATAGTTCCCCAGTTTGAGGAATGTGCTGATCTTTGCATATTATGAGAACTACTTACTTCAACTTTCAGCACTCTTCCAGTTAGGTACGAATTAAACCATTTGTGCACTGTCCCACTCATGCCACAATACTTGAGCTTGTCTAGCAGAATTTCATGATTTACACAATCAAAAGCCTTTGAGAGATCATTGTTGAGAATCATTGTTTCGAGCCCGTACGTTGTTACTGGCAAGATGACACATTTTGCATCTATGTTGATACCTTTCTGTCCCATAGGTAGGCTATTAGATATATTCTTCAAATTCAAGGCAAAAAATGTATTACTTTTGGATACATCGTGGGAGCAGACAGTTGGTTCAACAGCTATTGTCAGATAAAATGTGTAAAAATGTTAAACATATAAGGTAAATGAAAATCGTTTCGACAGTATGTGGGTTGCCCTCTCTGGGCCTGTTGGAGAACCATTTACAAGTTACTGGTTGCCATGGTAAGTATAAACGCCATTCCAAAGATGTGGCAGGAGGCTACTCTCCAACGAGGTTGTTGTAATATCGATAGGCAAACACTGTCACGTCAGACGACGAACCATGAACTATTAGTAAAAAATATAGTTGTGATTGTGTTTCACTGTCTGACGCCTCTTCTCACAGGATTGTTTCCAGTGATGCTACCTTCCTTTAATCACACATGTAGAGCGGCGATCCCGTAAATATAGCGGATTAAGTTGGTATGCCTGAAGTCAATGGGGGTTCTGTTCGTCGCCCTCATTACTGCCCCTTACAAAATAAGTATACTAAATGAAACTCACCTTATAAGTTGCAGAAAATCTTAATATATGAAGAACGGGAGTACTTAAAGAGACTACACCGCTGGAACGATAGATTCACAGAATGATATTGGGATCTCGAAGAACAGAAGATGGTCAGTTAAGGAACTAACAACGAACCGTATACCAAGACATAGGGAATATCGGACATCACCAGGAAAAGAAGGACCGCTGTCTCCGGACGCATGCTTAGAATGGACCTCGACATGTTAGCACACGAACAAAAGTGCACTGGATTCAAGAAGTGACAAGAGATCTGGAAGAAATGAGAATACAGGACCCAGAGATATACAGCAGGGTGATTTTTAAACAAAAAATTCGAAAAACAAAATTATCAATGAAAGGAGAGTGAAGAAGTTTGCAAAGTGTGAGAGTGAAAGAACATTGGACTAAGAGAAAGACCAGAAGAAACGAAACTGATCCGAACTTGGTCCTCAGATAGCCAAAACGAAAAGAAGAAGAAATGTTAGAATTTAAGCTTCCAAGAATGTCACACTATTGGCTGTTTTGGAAAGTCATGAGAGACTAAATGAGCTCCCTTTACTTCCTTATAACCAAAAAAGATAAATAAATCTTACCAAAGACAAGCACTAAAGAAATGTAGAAAAAGAGAAATTGGTGAAGAGCGAACTCTGCATCTCCTATCGTAGTCCGTCTATTTTATTTAAAAATGAGTCTATTCCGTCGAAAACACACAATGAAACCAACGAGACATCTGTATCGTGGTCCACCAAAATTATTCTTTAAGTGGCTAGCGGAAGCGCTATAATACTGTAAAGATGTCGCTAGACAAGGACAAGAAACAACTTATCTTGGAAAATGTTGCGCGTTTAGTCTCTTCACTTGTAAGGAAAAAGTGCTGCGAAGACGCCACCAAAGCGAAACATAATTATATTGCAATACTGGTAAAATTAGCGATAAAATAAAAATAGGGAGTTATAAAATACAAAATTTACACAGTAATAACTCTAAAGTAGACCACACCATTCAATAAAATAGATTACACTCCTCTCCAACTACATTCTAGGCACGAATGTATGTGAGAAAAAATATGGACATCGCACTTTCTATATTTCCCTCTACTTCTTCCAAATTGCCAATTTCAAAGACAGTAGTCCGTCGTTGAACTGAAGCGATAAGACTAAATGTTCTTGAGAATAAGAATCAAAGACAAATCGAAGTCAAAAGCAAAGCGCCGCTTCGTCGTTCAGACGGGCCATGAAGCTCCGACCGGCCGCCGTGTCGTCCTCTGCCATTCGGCGTCATTCGGATATGGTATAGGGGGGCGTGGGGTTATTACGCGGCTCCCCAGCCGGTTTTCGGCTTCACAGACCATGAATAGCTCTTTCTCAGTCGAGCAGCTCCTCAGCTGACGTCGCGAAGCTGAGAGCACACGGTCCGAGTACCACTCAGAAACGTTGACCACGTAGTTCAGCAGACGGACAGTTATGGTGCTTCAAAGCCGTATCTGTATTCTCGTTCAAAGAAGCTACAGATATACTTGCATCCTATGACAGTACTATGAAATGGTACCAAACAGGTACCCATTCGATATAACTGTGTGTTTTATTTCTACACTTGCGAAGAAATATGCTGTAAGGAATGCTGTTATGCAAGATGCAACTGCCTGCTTACTTGTAAGGTCTGGTGGTCAGTCAGTAAAAGGTATGCTTGGAAACCGAAAGACTGAGGTATCAAATCCCAGTCGAACTATGGATTTTCTCAGTCTGCCTCTCAACGAAGAGAAGATTCGCCAGAAACGACAAGTGGATTCTGATTCCATATTACACTACAGTTCTCCTTTCTCCACTTGTATTACCGGGACAGGTTAAGGACACACACGTCGCCGTAGTGGTGTCCAACTGAAAGACTTGCACCAGGCCATTGAACTGTACGAAATAATTATTCTACTTCACTACGCTACACGTTACAATTTACTGTACACTCACACCTGTTAAAGCAGGCGCTCCACTCGTCGTCCTCGCATTGAGGTGCAATAGTACACTCGTCTCGGCAGTGGCTTACGAAATATTTCGAATACGCCCGGATCATTTCGTAAAGCTTGACAAGATTGTACAGTTCGCTGCTCATCAGTGGGAGAGTTGTCCATTTCACTTCTCAAATGACCCCAGACATAAAAATCCATGGGATTGAGGTCAGGCGATGAGATGAGGCGATCATGGAAGGCGAGGTGTAGGCGCTGCCCTTGGATCATATTCGTGCGTTAGACGTCTTATATCAGCAGCAAAATTTGCTGGTGCCTCGTAATGCTGCCCCATCATGCATGTCCATTGGATGGAGGTTGAGTACCGTTAGGTGGGACAAAATCGTTTCATATACCAACAAGGACAATACTTCATGCCGAAGCAATGACGCTTTCGCAGTTAATCCCTCAATAGGCTCGTTTGCAGATCCATGCTTACTGCAACTATTTTGCTTCCATTATCAAATAGTTCCACCGTATTAGTTATCACTTTTAATTATAATAAACACTGTAGATCAGACCCCATCTAAGCTCCAGAGACGAAACCAAAATCCCATGTACGTCTGACGTTCGACATTTCTTAATACGAATCCCACACTTCAGTACGGTGTTAGTACATTTACGTACATTCGCAAGCTACTTTTGTGACACTCAGTACCATGAAACACATTTTTCCAGATACTTATTGAGGTAGGCCACACTTGCAAATCTGTGTGTAGAAAAAAATGGCTCTGAGCACTATGAGAATTAACTTCTGAGGTCATCAGTCCCCTAGAACTTAGAACTACTTAAACCTAACTAACCTAAAGACATCACACACATCCATGCCCGATGCAGGATTCGAACCTGTGACCGTCGCGGCCGAGCGGTTCCAGACTGTAGCGTGTAGAACCGCTCGGCCACCACGGCCGGCTGTGTGTAGAATGCACTCGTTTTTGGCAGCCGGAAATTCACGGAAGGAAATCGGAGGCTCTGTTGGCGACCGTTACGGGTTCTAGCCTTGAGTCGTGATAGCACTCAGCCTGTGGGTCAGCGACTCGAACGGCCCAAACGATGACCGTGCGACTACGACATGACAGGGAAGATTTTAGGGAGCGGTGGCTTCTCGGAACTCGTGAATACGAGGTCCAGCCTTGACGTCTGTATCAGCAGAATATGTGAAGCACTACTCGAGTTCGCGAAGCCTAATTGGCCACATGTTGTCGTCGAAGGCCAGAGTCGTTGTAGATATGCCCGCCGCAGACGCAGAAGTAGAGGGGCAACACCCCGTGTGCGCTCTTGGGCAGCGTGACGCCGCACGCCGCGACCGTCCTATAAAAGGCCGCCTGCTGCCCGTGGTCAGACACAGTCTGCAACATGAGGTGCCTGACACAGATCGCTCTCGCAGCCGTGCTCTGCGTCCTTCTCCTCTCCTGGACGGGTAAGGCCTCCCACAGAGAGCAGTTATCATCAGTTTGACGTCTGTAGCAAATATTCTTGGTAGATGTAAAAAGATATCCATTCACAGAAGCCTGTAGAACAATGTTTCGCGTCAATCAGATTCTGTCCAAGTCTGCTTCTAAGACTTCTATGTCCATTTACCCAAATGATCAAAAATAACATTTATTAACAGTCTATTTCATAGTTAGTTCCACAGATACTATAAATTTGTTCAAAGAATTTATTTTCCTGCATGAAACTATTTTTATTTGAAATCTCTCTCATATATATAAACACTTTTTAGTTTTGACATAACATTTCACGAAAGTATCCCACATACGTGCTACAATTGAAAGGCAAGGCAGCAGCAGTCGGCCATTGCAGTGTAAACACTGCCGACCACAGCTCCCATGCCAGACTCCGTAGTTATTTCAAGCCTTTCGATTGTTTACTTGTTCCACAAAAGACGTTCGCTTAAACTCAGTAAAACCACTGTAAGTTAACAGATAGTTCCACTTACGAGAATCGTAACTAATCATGTGTCTAGATCGTATAAAATAGGGCTAAGATAAAAATTCAACGTAGGCTTGCCTTTTTGCTGCATATAACGATGGAGCCCGGAGAGAGAGCTCTATATGGCCGTGATTACACTGCTATAGCCAATTCCAGGCGCCTTACCTTGCATTTACAACTGCTGAGAGTAAAAGTGGTCCAATCACGCTTCCTTGAGCGACGCCGAATGTTAATTCGTATCCCGATCAGAACTTACCATCTAATTATGTACATTCTGATTTTGTCAAAATGATTTCCCTCATAAATTTGGATTCCATATTTAAGTGTACTACGCTGATTTATTCTTTGCATATTGAGCTCTGCTTACGCTAAATTCTCCTTGAGATTTGAGATCATGATTAAAAACACATAACTACCATTGTTATAGGATTTTTTACTTTTGTAGATTTAGTTTTGTGACAGGGATTAGTTCCCCTTTAGTTAACGTTTATTACTGCCACCAGTTTTCAGATAATGAGAGGGAAATTGGTTGACGTCGAACATCGAACCTCATAAGCTTTGTTTCGTGAAATTGACAAGGCAGGAGACAGTATTAGAGTTTAGTTTTCCGTCGCCGATAACCTCTGTAGAGGGTAGGATAGGGAACGCAATCGGCCATGCCTATTCCAGGAAATCAGCCTTAATCGATTTACAAAAACAATAAGAAGCTTAACTCTGGATTGTTGGAAAGGCGTTAGGAATCCTTTCGAATACGAGACCAGTGTACCAGCACTGTGCCATCCCGATATTGTTGTTTGTTGTGTTGCTGGGATGCAGATGGAGAAACAGTCCAGTGTTTGCCTGGAATACAAAGAGGAAACGCTTATTAATCATATTTATGTTTCCCGGCGTTCCAGATCACCCTTTGTTAACCTGGAGCTCAGGTTCTATACTGATGTTCACGTCACAAGCTAGAGTTCAACTTGTTGCCCAGCACGAGCATTTAGACCAACAGTATCCGATCTTAGTATTAACTATCAATAGAGTTCGCGTCTGATGCAAAGGATGTAGTTGTTTTTTAGTTGTTTTTCTTAGGTTGAATAAAAAGTTGTTAACTAAACTCGAAATGCATTAGGTTACGATATGGCATACCTCAGTTGTGTACAGTTTAAGAGACTCACTAAATAAATTATTCTTAGACATTCCCACAATGAACTATATAACGCAAAAGCGTACCTAAAAATATTAAATGTTTGACAATGAAAGTGATGAGTGGAAAATTACGGCTAAATCCTTCTTTAGAGAAAAATGTTAATGCGTAATTTTCCATACAACATTGTTATTATCAAAACAGATAGTATTTTCAGATGTTAACGAATAAGTGCGTCCTGATAGTGTCACATATAGGCCATACCGCAGAACATTAGTAATGAAATGTATTTTGAAGATGTACCAAATAATACATCCCATGACAGCTACATACTTTCTGTTCTATTTAACCACATACCTGCCTTCTCTAAGACCTTACTCACAGCGATCACCCATCTCTGAAATGATCTTCCTCACTTTATCACACTGCAAAATAACATGTCTATTGTCAAAACACAATTACCGGCTTCTCTCCTAAATTAGAAAGACATCCGTCCCTGATTTCGGAAATACCCGTTACTCCGTTAGAAACAATTAGTCTCATTTCCCACAAAACTTTTCCATATCGTTTGCTAGTGTTGTCAACCTGCCTTTCTCTTCCTAGTAAGAAAGGAGTAGAAAACGTTGTATCTCATTATTGTAATCTTTCTCATATTTAAATTACATCTTGTTTTAAATTGTTACTATTATTATTAAATTTCTGGAACACTAATGCTAAAAGATTGGTATATGTGTAGCTTTGGAGCGATGTTAGAGTATTAAGGGGTTAAACTGATCACGTCAAATAAATACTAACTAAAATCGGCGTTCGCCACTACACCAGTCGCACATTTCCGCAGCGTCAGAATATCCGTCAAATGTAAGGTCGTACATCTAAAGAGATCTGTCAGTTGCCAGTGTCGTACGTAGAGTCATTATTGAATCTGTGATAGCAAGAGAATCTCATGTAGTCCCTTCTTTGCCAATGCAGGCGGAACTTGGCTACGTGTCCAAAAAGAGTTATCTGCACTGGACACAAAGTGATTAAAATCACTTCTACATGGCAAATAAGTAATCTAAGAAATATCTTAATGTAGCATATTGTCACGAATAGTATCTTTTTGGCGTGTGTTAATTTTCTGCTGTACCGATGGAGGTGTCAGCAAACAGAATGTCGTGAAGCATTGTGAAAAGTGACTCGTCTTTCTGTGGCCCATGGCTCAGCAAGGAGAGAGGAAACGAAATATTTTAGACGTAAATCAAGTCATTTTAAACTAATAATCTAAATTAAGATGACGAGCGTAGTACATATTTTCATTGCCCATTGCTTAATAGAGATAGGATGGAAATTTTGTGTTTGTCATCCAGAAACGTCAGTGAAAGGTTCAGTTCTCAGAGAATCAACAGAATTAACATCCTGTAGAACTATGAGGAAACACTACTACAAGCATAGCCCACAATAATCTAGTAATGAAATAAAGTTAAGTGCTACTGAATACATATTTGGATATCACTTTGATTTATTAAATCAAATTGATTCTGTTTATGACGTGACAAGAACGTTAGCAGTTTGATTAAGCTTTTGCCTATTTTATGTTTCATGAAAAGGAATATATTTACCTCGTCGTCGCACCAAAACGGCGAAGTATACTCAAGGCGAGTACGTGGTTCGCTGAAGTACAAATACACACAGTCCGACAACTGTACGGTGAGACAAGGAAAACAGTTTAAGGACTTCAGCAAGGGTGTGACCATTCACCCCATTGTGTGTTTCTGTGCGTGATTGAGTTTGTGGATCTGCGTTCGCCAGCACCATTTCGTATGAGGGGCTGGGTTGCTATGGTGTGTTAATAAGGAAGATGTGAGTGGGTTGCTTTGAATTCAGGAAACCAATTGATAGTTGTCAAAAAAGTTAAACAGTACTTAACTTAATAAGTGAATTACAGTATTTGTTTCTCGACAGTTTAGCAACATTTAGAACAGCGTTATGTTTCTCTGCGAGTAAATGAAATAGCGCCATTTCAGTCTCATACTACTTTTTATGTTCTTAATTTGGGTATCAAATCTGAACAGCATCTCCAGTTCTCATACTTCCCGACATTATAGTCGTTAGTTCAATAACTTTCCTCACCATATAACAAATGAAATCTTCTAGATGCTGCACCGACGCCGGACGCCAATGAAGAAGCGGTAAAAATTCATGAAGTCCCAGCTGCTCTTCAGACTGCAGAAGGTAAGCTTAAGAGCTAACGGTAAATGTGTGTACACACTATCTAGATTACACTTACAACTCTTTTTACGGATACATGTGTTACTAATCTCTACATCCCTCTCCTGGAATCAGATATTGGTGAGAACAGATATTCTACAGCATATCTTCTCCTGAACATTTCATTGCTCTTATCATTTCTTAGATGGGAGATATACTGAATTCCCCTATAATTTGTTTCACATTACGTCTCATGAATTTATATGAGAAGGGCATATTCTTCTTTGGAGTCTCGCCAATTCCTGTTATGTAAAATCTTCTTCAAACAAAACAGTATTCTATGTGGATAGAAGCAATATTTTCTGAATATATCCTCAGGAATCCATGAAACTACACAATATATTATTCTGAAAATGATTGAAGGTAGACATATTAATAATTTGTTGATGGATATGTTTAGTTTCTTTATTAATGTGTCGATATTACCTCCCTACAAGTCACATACTGTTCTGCAATAACTCTTTAAGGACGTCAGCTGTCTATACTTTTACAAATAAATTCATAAAATTTTGTCAGCATGAGAAGGAAGGATTCAGGATTCACACTCATAGCAGTGGAAGTTCAAAAACATAACGAAAACATAACAAAACAATTTTTTTACGTGCGAAATTTCATCCTTTTTTTTACTTCCTATTGGCTGAATTTGTTGCTGTAGGTACACTTTTCTTCATAAGTAAGAGAGATAATTCGATGAATTTTGCACGGCATACAAACCATACTTAGAGCTGTATGATTAAAAACAAATAACTACATGTTTACAAGTTGTTTGAATAAATTAGTAACTGTTACTGTAGGCAAAACAGAGCTGTACATGTGGCAGGAAAAACAAGCTATGGGTCAGGCATGATTTCTATAATAAATTAAATAATACTCAACTGTACCGATAATTACAAACTGAACGAGACAATTTCTGATTTATAAAATAAAATATGGAAGCGAAACAGTCTGGAGTACTACACATAAATACCACAAATTTTTTATTTCTGTCTGAGAGATCGGGCAATATTGTGCCAGAAATAACTTAAAAATTCTTCCAACCTGCGGTTCTGATCAAAGTTTTTTGGAGGTGTCCGTCATTTTTAAGGAAAACATTGGAACTGGAAATTCCCTCTTGTTTATTCTCAACGAAGAAAATCTCCGGTGCCTCTATCAGCTAGCATGGTATTTGGCTGAAGAGAAGGGAGGCTTTAAAATAAAAAGGATGCCAGAAACCCCATGCTACTCCTTTGGCGTATATAGTATTGAGAGGGACCGCAGAGAGTGCTTTGCAATGTGCCTCATCCACTGTAGGTATAATGTCTATTTGGAACCTATGTTCTTATAACAGACTTCCCCCTACAAACGTTGCCTTCCTCGGGTTAACTACGAAACGGCAACCACTATTATTTATATGACGGCTTCTTTTCTGTAGGTCCGATCAGTCGAGGAATAACAACCAGAGTGAAAAGCCGGTGAAACTTTGTGCAGGTGTGTTGCGCAGTGGCGCTAGTATGCTTTCGATCGCACTATTCAGTTCAGAGCGCACAGAGAGCACATAAAGATGTCTAGAACAACTGAGTTCCCCACCAAGTGTGAAGCGCATGCTGTCATTCGGTTTCTTCATGCTGAGGTACTCCAACTGATTTCAGACAATCCACACAACGTAAAGGTCATGCGCGTCAGCAGAGTATGTCAGTGGTGCAGGAACTTTGAAGCAGGACGTACAGACGTTCATGTTGCAGGCGGTCAGAGAAGGAAGTGAGTGTCAAGCGATGATCTTGTTCAGCGAGTGGATCGTCTGGAAAGAGCAGTTCAGAACAAGCTAAGAGGAATGTTGTCATCAGGCATTGTCCTTCAACACGACAATACTCGTCTGCACACTGCAGTTGCAACAAAGACGTTCTTGCAGCGTTTTCGTTGGAAAGTGTTTGATCAACCACTATACAGCCCGGAATTGGCTGCTATTGATTTTAATTTCTTTGCTCACAGAAACAACAGGCTATAAGGCCAGCATTTTAGCTCAGACAAGGTGCTGCATATCAGCGTGGGGAATTGACAAAGCGCAGGCGGCTACCTTGTATGAAGAGGGTATTGGAAAGATAGTACAACGCTCCGACAAATGTCTAAGTCGGAACGGCTAATATGTACAGAAGTAGCTGGAAGGTGTAGCTGAGTGTTGCAAATAAAACATTTGTGAGTTTCACTGAAAAGAAAGCCCTCGTAAATTAATGACGATGGGTGCATTAAATGAATCCAATGGTTCGGCAGACGAAACAACTTGGTTCACGTAGGCCATTCCAGGGCTCAAATACCTATGATGTATATGTGCGGACTGAAGAGATGAAACAAAGTTTGTACCGAGACCAGGATTAGAGCCTAGGCCTCCTGCCCACAAGGCAAATGCGCTAACAACTACGCCACCTTGCCACAGAGGTTTTGCACTCCATGGACTACCCTAGCTAACGTCCCTCCTCAGTCAAAATTCCCACTCACGCCTCAGCCCGCTTGGTATTCTCCCTAAACTCGAACAACATTGCACAGGTTCTCCAACTGCATTGGAACAGTTTTTGATGTTGCTGAGCAACAGTCATACAATAAAACTTGCTGGCCGATTAAAACTGTGTGCTGGACCGAAACTCGAACTCGGGACCTTTGCCTTTCGCGGGCAAGTGCTCTACCATCTGAGCTACCCAAGCACCACTCACAGCCCGTCCTCACAGCCTTACTTCCGCCAGTACCTCATCTCCTACTTTCCAAACTTCACAGAAGCTCTTCGCAGTTTCACATCAGCGCACACTCCGCTGCAGAGTGAAAATCTCATTCTGGAAACATCCCCCAGGCTGTGGCTAAGCCATGTCTCCGCAATATCCTTTCTTTCAGGAGTGTTAGTTCTGCAAGGTTCGCAGGAGAGCTTCTGTAAAGTTTGGAAGGTGGGGGGCAAGGTACTGGCAGAAGTATAGCTGTGAGGAGGGGGCGTGAGTCGTGCTTGGGTAGCTCGGATGGTAGAGCACTTGCACGCGAAAGGCAAAGGTCCCGAGTTCGAGTCTCGGTCCGGCACACAGTTTTAATCTGCCAGGAAGTTTCATATCAGCGAACCCCCCGCTGTAGAGTGAAAATCTCATTCTGGAGTCGTACAATAATTATTAAATGAACACATCGCCATTTGACTGTATTGTTGTTTATTTAATTACAACCAAGGTTTCGGCTATTTATGGCATTTTCAAGAAATTGAGTTTATGTCTTCGACGTATATTGCAGGACATGGCCAATTTTGAGCTTGATGTCTTGATATATATACTAATGACATGAAATCAGTCACTTGAAAATGGCATAAAACATCGAAACTTGCCGCGCAGGATTAGCCGAGCGGTCTAAGGTGGTGCAGTCATGGACTGTGCGGGTGGTCCCGGCGGAGGTTCGAGTCCTCCCTCGGGCATGGGTGTGTGTGTTTGTCCTTAGGATAATTTAGGTTAAGTAGTTTGTAAGCTTAGGGACTGATGACCTTAGCAGTTCAGTCCCATAAGATTTCACACACACACACACACACACATCGAAACATGGGTCGTAATTAAATAAACAATACAGTTAAATATATATCTTGGAACAGTCCCGACCTTGGTGCAAATTTTCATTCTCCGCTTCAGTCTGCATACGTACACAAAAGATTAGAGGTTTGCTTTATAATCGGTCCTCGAAATTTTTGGCCAGTTTTTGTTTCTTTTATATTCAGTAGCGATTTGTGTACGTAAAAATCGTAGTGTTGTACGCGCTTCCACCTGTAACAGGATGAGTTCAGCTCACAGGTAAGATAACGGCAATGTCAAAGGAACAAACCTTCACACAGTGTGAAGTTCGAAGTAACTTTTTGGTCATTCACAGTGATTTTTTTGCGCACACATTTAACGGTACTGATGACACGATTACCCCCGCAGGTGAAGCAGCAGCACGTGTGAAGCGCGGAGGCGGCGGCTGTAACGTTTGTGGAGGCGGCGGCCACGGGGGTGGCCACGGGGGCGGCCACGGGATCGGCCACGGGGGCGGCCACCACGGAGGCGGTGGCTTTGGAGGCGGACTCAGCGGCAGCCACTCCCAGAGCAGCTCGCAGGCCTCCAGCTCCAGCTCCAGCGGCAGCTTTGGGGGCGGCTTTGGCGGCGGCAAGTTGTGAGTAACAGCACCCACAGTTCCTGCACCTAATACTACTGCACAAACGACGCGGACGTGTCGAACAAAACCGTACTCACAGGAAGGTACAATCGGAGTGGCTTTATTTGCCTTCCATAGAAATCTCTCTCACTCCTGTAAAGGGTCAATTTTTAACACATTCACTATTTCTGCTTGTAAGTATTTGTCACTGAACAGCCAACAGATAGCGTAACATATTGAAGAAGAACTGTGAGGAACGCAAGCAGAACATTATTTATTCTAAATTTATTCACATTTATTAATCAGTCACAATCCTCTTTTTCGTTACTTGTAGCACTTTGTCAGCTTTGTGTTTTATGTGTGAAATGACTTCAGATGGATCATGTGGGAATGAAGTTGCGAAAAGGCCACGTAATGATGACAGTAACTATCGAAAGCAGTAAGTGGCAGTCTTAATTTAAAAAACTGCGAATGTCATTGAGAAATAAAGGTTAATGAACATACAATTTGATAATTACAGAAGCTCTAGCCTACTCGATGACAGTTACCTGGTGGTTACAATTAAAGTACAGCTATTCACAGAGGTCCATTGCCGACTGTAATTACCGTATGGCAACGAGACTTGGTAAATATTCTAATGCGTTAATGAGGAACTGATTTACGATGGAAAAATTATTTTCGTCTTTGGCCTCTAAGTGGATATCTGGCGCTGTGAGTGCTAGAAAGACGTATACAAATGTTTCAGTATGTAATAGATTAGGAATGGGACATGGGCAGAAAAGGTCAAACAAGTGAGAAAGGCATAATTTTGATTTTATTATTAACCTCAACTTACACACTTCGACTCATATGAGCACAGCATACGTTTGCGAGACGTTCTACAGTGTCAGATATGCACCTGGCGGCTAAACTTGGAATTGATTTTTTTCCAGCATAAATCGATTCCATACTAACGCACTAGCATATTTACCAAGTTTGGCTGCCATTCGATAGATAAGGCCTGCACTGGACATCCATGAATAGCTCAGTTTTAATTATAACCACCATAAATGAACAGCTTATTCTATGTTGTGAGTATTATTGTGTTACGTTATACTGCTTTTTAGAGTTAAAGCTTGAAATAATGACATTCAGATATGACGGTTGCTCTTTATTTTATATTATGACACAGGAATATGCATTTTCGTCCAAGTTGATAGGACAAAACCTAAGTTGAGACATCAGTCCATTTATTAGTCTGTTACAAAGGCATTACCAAAGTATTCTGGTATACTATATGCTAAGCAACTGCAACTACCACAGAAATTAAGCTATAATCCTGTATTATTAAAGTATTCTGCAAAAATAGTAAGCGATAGTTTTAAATACATTGATAACTTACAGCATATGTAAAATTGATGATGCAATATTTAACTTAAAGTGCTAGGTTCATAACATGTAAGCAACATACATACATTACATTTTTGGATACATATACATTTTTGGATGAAGCGTGGACTCCTAGCAAAGACTGAAACGTCAATCACGCACTTTCAGTAGTGCTAACGCCGATAGGCCTAAGCCATCTGATATATCTTGTAGGACATAAAAATTATACAGTTACATAATGTGCTTCACATTTAGTTATAGTAATGTATTCGAAGGAACTGAACCGAAAAATAAAGTAACCCAAATCATTAAAAATATACTTTTACCGAACGGTATAGATTTGAAAAAAGTTGACTGATATGTATTTTCTTTCTTTGTTTCAGTGGCCATGGAAAGTGAGAAGTCTGGACGTGATCGTTTGCCTCTTTTGCTTAATGGTGCCGTTATAACCTGGATCAAATAAACTACTCGCTTAACATTAATGAATCCTGTTTTATTCTTCCCTGATACTATAAGCTAGGAAAACCGTATCCTCGATAAAGACACGTAGTTTAACAAGCATTCAGGAAATAATTATCTACAAGGTAAATCAACGTAGCTGCGAAGGGGTCGATGATATGATATCCAAGAAGAACGCTTCGTGTATGTTCTATAACAAAGTAGCTACACGGTATGTGAAGCACCCGAAACAATAGCATTATCCGTTGTTCACGCTGTTACTGACAGAAACTTAAGTCTGATTAACACATACATACGTCAGACACATCTGTCTCCGTACCTGAGATATGTCCTTGCATTGGCCCTCGACTACGAGGTCACAGGATCGAATCCTGTTCTTGGCAATAAAATTTTGTCACTAGTTAATGATGTGCTTCTGGGTGTGCTGTGGAGTTGTTGTTTCCATTTGATTAATCGAAACAACTGGGCTGAACAGCTAGAAAAACATCAATAATCTGAGAGAACTGTTTTGAAACCAAGATCGCTGAATAATACTTCTATTTCACGATGACCGGTTTCATCAGAAGTTTGCTGTTGTCATCTGTCCTTTGGAAATTTAAAGTGCATACGTATCAATCACATGCATGTACCCTGCTTGAAAATTCCAAAGGAATAGAGACATTGTTGGACACGAATAATCACAGACAGTGATGGACAACATTAAACACAGTACGTACTTAATGGAGGTTGCAGTCTCTCCCTCCCTCCAAATTCCATCTATTGTCCACATTAGTTTACTTTGGTCATGTAGAGTTGGCTCCAGTTTTCCTTATCCAGGGGTCTGATTCTTGAAGCTGAAAATGTCACATTTTAGGTTCTCATGGATTTGAAGGTTGTTGTTGCAGCATTTTTGTTTTTATATAAATGTATTTTCTCACCTTTTAGTAAATCATACAGTCATTTTGATTTTTCACGTTAACAGAGACGAAATTACATTGTCCGCAAATAATACAAAAATACGTCCGATCACATCAGATGCATGCTTCCGACTCTCACTCTTTGCGAAAATAACTATATTCCAAAGAATTTGCAAGTTTATAACATCGAGACCAAAACATTTTATAAAGTAACTTGAGAAAAGTGACTGAGATAATATTGACCTGTCCAAAATTCTAAAAATAATACTGGTACCGACAACTACTGTTGAGGAAAAGTAATACTAGAGGAGGATGTTCTGTTACAAGGTGGAGTGATATATTTACAATAAAAAATGGTACAGACATCACCACATAGGAAAGCAGGTTAACAGATATAAATAACTCTCATGTTTGACACAGGTCGGGCTCCCAAAATAAAGGTCGATGCCGGACTCTCAGTAAGGAATATGCCCTTCCCGGACACTTATGCATATTTTGCACCTGTTATTCATGCTGGCTACCAAACTGTTGACGAACTTCGGAGCATATTGTCCCTCTCTCTCTCTCTCCCTCTCTCTCTTTCTCAAAGCGGTTTTCTATTTTTGCACTTTTCGTTGATGAACACATCTGTAAAGAGCGTCCCAGGCATGCTATATGGGATTTAGGTCTACGAATTACGCAGGCCATTCTATATGTTCAATATTTTTATTTTTCAGTGTATCCGACACCCCAGTGGATCTGTGTGGGCAGGCATTGTCGTCCATAAACAGAAAGTCGGGACCTACAGTAAGTCTGAACACACGGACATGATCTAGAATCCCTGCAATTCCTCTGTGCTGTAACAATGTATCGCGCGAAGATATGCAGCGATGTTCACCCACTGCGCATATTGCCTTCCCACACTATAAGGCCTACGCCATACCGATCACTTTCATGGACATTCTCTGGTGTGCAATATGTTTCTTTCTCTCTCCACAGTAACTGGTGGTCAGAATCAATTGCTACTGTGAAGCGGGACTCGTTGGAGAACACCTCTCTGGACCCCTCTTGCTGACCCAATCAACATACTCCCGACGCCAGCGAAGTCTTTCTTGACGATGAAGTGATTGATCATAAAAACCAGTCTGATATCATCATCGCTAAGTGGCTTGGCAGGGTCACGTGTACCGGTAACTTGCAAGATCTGCAGCGATCTGCCAAGGAGTGAGATGTCTGTTCCTTTTCGTCAGTAGGGTTACGTATCGGTCCTCATGCTGTGTGTTGGTTTGTCTTTGACCATTGCCGTACTTTCGTACAGCATTTCTTCCTTCAGCGGCCTTTTTTAATCAAGCGATGACACTTTTGCACACACACATTACTGTGCACTAACTCTTTGACCGGCATTGAGCCGTCCACGATCGTAAGCATTCAAATGATGTCTTGCTGACATGTTGCCGTACCACACGGAATACGACAGTAATTTGTTCCACAAAAACTGTGAAAATCTGTACTGAAAAACTGTCGAATGCATACTGAGTATTTGTGCACAGGCTTCGCTGCAGTCAACGCGTCCCGCCCTCTACATTTCCTTTCACTATCGTTGGTCGGGTATTCTGCAGCAGTTGTCGGTTATTCCATAGAAATTGGCAGTTATTCCTTAGTAATGTCAAGCAGTGTACCTCAAACTTCAGGAGATCAGATGATGATAGCACGTTTCTGCTGAAATCCGTTATCGTGAAATAAAACTATTATTCAGCGATCTTAGCTTCAAAATAATTTTATTTTCATCAGTTCAACAGATCGCTCCCATCACATAGCGTGAGTATCTTCCAAAAATCTAAGAAATCGCTTCATTAATAGCACTTGGCCAACAATGATAGGAGAGATGATGACGTGCAGTTTCTGACCATCACACTTTGCACCAGTGTCCCGAGTTCAATTCCAAATCTTTCCACAGTGCCACACATAGAGCGGACAGGTGAAACTGCTAACGAGGATCTGTCTGTCGGATGAAACATTAAGCTCGGCGGTCATCTTGGTGTTATTCTAAAGGACAAGGCTATGTGTCGGAAATTGGTTTTCAGCCTCGGCCTACCATTCATCAACAAAAACTTAGAAACAACACAGAACGCTTCAGGGAATCATCACAGTAACCGACACGTTACAGACAATCACTTGACACCCGTAATGAGACATCCGAGGACGACAACGATAGAATACCTGCAGTAGGTCCCTGCCGAGGACGGTAACGAAGGATTACAGCATCTGCCTCCCACGTTCTTTTCCTGACTAATCACCAACTTCTCTTTTCAGCCAGTTGTAGGCAGCTAAGCGCAGTCCATTACGGTAATATACAGGGAATCTAACTGTGCAGACTACTCTAATACTTCGTTAATTGCCGCGCGGGATTAGCCGAGCGGTCTAAGGAGCTGCAGTCATGGACTGTGCGGCTGATCCCGGCGGATATTCGGGGGAGTCCTGCCTCGGGCATGGGTGTGTGTGTTTGTCCTTAGAATAATTTAGGTTAAGTAGTGTGTAAGCTTAGGGACTGATGACCTTAGCAGTTATGTCCCATAAAATTTCACACACATTTGAACATTTTTGAACTTCGTTAATTTTTGAGATATGTAAACAAAGTTTTTGACGAATTATAGTATCCAAAGAAGGAAGTATTTTTCTCCATGACAAATATTCGAAATTTATTAGAGGCAAATTAAGGCAACACTGCTTTGTTTTAATGCAGTTTTGTACCTAGTATAATTGAATTCAATAACTCTTAAAATATGGGTTCAGATATATAGCCCTCGTTTTGTTTGGGGTTAAACGTTTCACGTAATTATCTGGAGGCCAGACTAAATTTGTGGACCAAGGTTGCTGACTTCACACTTACATCTTCATGGTCACATAAATTGTGGAGAATAGTGCTGAAATTCGGTCTTTCACGTACCATATTTTCCGATGATTTGTAGATTGTTACTTATTCTAAACCTTCTCTTATAAATGTTGTCTGTGTTGAATTAGAAATTCAGCATTAGAGAATTGTTTTAGCCTGTTTCTGACAGAAGTAACATAATTACATCAATCCCTCTTAAAGAAAGTATATTCACAAATACACTCCTGGAAATTGAAATAAGAACACCGTGAATTCATTGTCCCAAGAAGGGGAAACTTTATTGACACATTCCTGGGGTCAGATACATCACATGATCACACTGACAGAACCACAGGCACATAGACACAGGCAACAGAGCATGCACAATGTCGGCACTAGTACAGTGTATATCCACCTTTCGCAGCAATGCAGGCTGCTATTCTCCCATGGAGACGATCGTAGAGATGCTGGATGTAGTCCTGTGGAACGGCTTGCCATGCCATTTCCACCTGGCGCCTCAGTTGGACCAGCGTTCGTGCTGGACGTGCAGACCGCGTGAGACGACGCTTCATCCAGTCCCAAACATGCTCAATGGGGGACAGCTCCGGAGATCTTGCTGGGCAGGGTAGTTGACTTACACCTTCTAGAGCACGTTGGGTGGCACGGGATACATGCGGACGTGCATTGTCCTGTTGGAACAGCAAGTTCCCTTGCCGGTCTAGGAATGGTAGAACGATGGGTTCGATGACGGTTTGGATGTACCGTGCACTATTCAGTGTCCCCTCGACGATCACCAGTGGTGTACGGCCAGTGTAGGAGATCGCTCCCCACACCATGATGCCGGGTGTTGGCCCTGTGTGCCTCGGTCGTATGCAGTCCTGATTGTGGCGCTCACCTGCACGGCGCCAAACACGCATACGACCATCATTGGCACCAAGGCAGAAGCGACTCTCGTCGCTGAAGACGACACGTCTCCATTCGTCCCTCCATTCACGCCTGTCGCGACACCACTGGAGGCGGGCTGCACGATGTTGGGGCGTGAGCGGAAGACGGCCTAACGGTGTGCGGGACCGTAGCCCAGCTTCATGGAGACGGTTGCGAATGGTCCTCGCCGATACCCCAGGAGCAACAGTGTCCCTAATTTGCTGGGAAGTGGCGGTGCGGTCCCCTACGGCACTGCGTAGGATCCTACGGTCTTGGCGTGCATCCGTGCGTCGCTGCGGTCCGGTCCCAGGTCGACGGGCACGTGCACCTTCCGCCGACCACTGGCGACAACATCGATGTACTGTGGAGACCTCACGCCCCACGTGTTGAGCAATTCGGCGGTACGTCCACCCGGCCTCCCGCATGCCCACTATACGCCCTCGCTCAAAGTCCGTCAACTGCACATACGGTTCACGTCCACGCTGTCGCGGCATGCTACCAGTGTTAAAGACTGCGATGGAGCTCCGTATGCCACGGCAAACTGGCTGACACTGACGGCGGCGGTGCACAAATGCTGCGCAGCTAGCGCCATTCGACGGCCAACACCGCGGTTCCTGGTGTGTTCGCTGTGCCGTGCGTGTGATCATTGCTTGTACAGCCCTCTCGCAGTGTCCGGAGCAAGTATGGTGGGTCTGACACACCGGTGTCAATGTGTTCTTTCTTCCATTTCCGGGAGTGTAGAAACAAATCTGAGTGTATGGTGAGAATTTATCGGGAGTCTCTAGGCAGAACACTGTCCAGGATGGATTCTAGTCTATAGTCACAGAGGTGGCTTAGAATTTTGTAGAGGACACACACACACACACTTGGTGCTCGTTCATCGTTTCATAAGCAGAAGACAACACAGAAATGCCTGGGAGTTGAACAAATTTACGTTGAACAAATATTGACGAGAACACGAGCTTACTTGAAACTAACGCTAGTAACAAATTTCATATAACTGGCGACCCTCGGATACTTAAGATGTATGCCCGAATGAAAATTTAAAGTTCTTATGATAAGCCGGCCGGTGTGGCCGAGCGCTTCTAGGCGCTTCAGTCTGGAACCGCGCGACCGCTACGGTCACAGGTTCGAATCCTGCCTCGGGCATCGATGTGTGTGATGTCCTTAGGATAGTTTGGTTTAAGTAGTTCTAAGTTCTAGGGGACTATGACCTCAGATGTTAAGTCCCTTAGTGCTCAGAGCCATTTGAGCCATTCTCGTGATATTTACAAGGAAACCCTTGAGCGTGAGGTCGCAAAATGCCAGTGATGTTTACGGCATTCGACGTCCCACATATTTTCTACCATGCAATCACACTATTGGCTGCTAATGGCAACAAGGAGAGAGACTGGAGGTATCGAATGCTGACAACAATATGAGGCTATGGAGCATAGCTGAACCACATAGTCGACGAGTAACTCACAGTGCTACAGTACTAGCAGTGTTCATTCAGAGCAGAACAATGACAATCATAAACAAAGCTAACATCTATAGCAACGGTTGCGGAAGTAGACATTTCGTCAGAAAGAAACCAAAGGAATTTCGCGGAGCGAGAAACAAATGGCTGATGAAATATTGTTGTTTCTACAGGCTGAGCCAATGGAACGTGTGATGTCGTATACGCTCGACTGCGCAGACAGTGTATGTGAGTAGTACAACGTTGACGACTCGTGCTTAATAAGCGAAAGTAATACAGAAAAAGGTGTCGAGCCATTTAGTTCACCATTCTTGTCGGACAGGGAGCGACAATTCCCGTCTCTAGTCAAACGTTGTAAGGGAAAATCGTTGTACGAGGATCGGGCACTAAACATAGTTACATACATGGGACATCATCTGCAGTCTAGTATAAATATTATGAACCGTGTAGCGCATAAGAAAAATTTCGGAAATTCATGGGAGAAAAAGGCGTACTTGTCACAAAAACTGCAGGTTTCAAGAATGCACGATACTGTTTACAAGGTGTGTTTGATACTGGCCTACTACGTTATGCACATCAAATTGCGTGCGGCATAGATTACAGTGGACGACTGTATAATTCAAAGAACCTAAGGTAACGGAATATCAAGTAAAGCGTTACCTTACCGATGCACAGCAAACTGCGGACTCGGCCCGCAAACTAGATATCAAAGATACCAAGAAAATTATATCAAGATGAACTAACATCAATGCCTTAACGCATTCGTATACAGTTATGCCGACTGTTAATATGGATGATAAATTAGCTGGTAAGCTATTTATTGCGCTGCCAGAAGATAGGGGTGCTCTGTCCCTATTGCGTGACCTTACAATGGCAGTAGGGAATATTTACGTCACAGCAAGCAAGAATGGGAAAGTGGGCGTAAGAGAACTACAAATACGGTATGAGCACTGCCTTTGGCCAACAGCTGGTCAAATAACTTGCTGCCGCGCGGCGTAGAAGCGCGGTCTATGGGGACCTTGTCAGAGTTTGCGAGGCTCCTTCCGTCGGAGGTTCGAGTCCTCCCTCGGGCAAGGGTGTGTGTGTTGTCCTTAGCTTAAGTTAGTTTAAGTAGTGTGTAAGTCTAGGGACCGATGACTTAAGCAGTTTGGTCGCATAGAAACTTAACAAAAATTTCGAAAAGAATACCTTTTTTACTTGTTTCCTGGTCTGTGTATAAAATCGTACTCCTTTAAAGCAAACTATCCCTCCTGAAAAGTGTTTGATATTGCAATTCATACCACCTGGAACCTCTGGAGAAGTTCTGCAACTGAGTGTTTAGTTTTTTCGTGTCTATAAAATATAGTGTCGCAATATCTGCAGCTGCTCCTTAGAGGATAGCCTGTTTCACGAAAAGCTTCACCACAGCCTGTTGCGCATTCGCTTGCATGCCATCACATTCCAACAGTTCCTACCACCCCGTTACAGCAATTTGATTCTATACTCGTTATTTATGAGTGGATATGAAGCTGAACGTCCTGTACGGTTTGTAACCCCCATGGAATTCGTCTCTGATCTTGATTGCCTCAAACTTTGTGATCACTGTGGAGAACCCCCCCACCCCCATGCAGTCGGTATGCCACTGTGTGCGTCAGATGGCGTGCCTTGCAGTCCTGTTAAGTGTGGTCGTAATTGCAGCCACTGTTTGACGTTGGTCCCTTCTTGTCTGTTGCACAACGTAGCGGTCATCTGTGCTATAGTTGACCGCGGTCGACCACCTCCTCTCCTTCGGGCAGCAGTATCCATTGTTTGGAACGTTCCTCATTCTCGTGAACCAATAATGTGAGCTAAACGGAAGTCCTGGGTTCAAAATGGTTCAGATGGCTCTGAGCACTATGGGACTTAACTTCTGACGTCATCAGTCCCCTAGAACTTAGAACTACTTAAACCTAACTATCCTAAGGACACCACATACATCCATGCCCGATGCAGGATTCGAACCTGCGACCGTAGTGGTCTCGCGGTTCCAGGCTGTAGCGCCTAGAAACGCTCTGCCACCCCGGTCGGCGAAGTCCTGGGCTAAGCTCGTCACATTTGTTTGCTATTATTCTTCCCCGTGTAAAGTCATCCAGATGTCGTCGTCCGGACTATGTTCTAATGAACACCGTAACCACTACCTGACAGACACACACAGACTTTCTCCGTTTCTTGCACTGCTTCATGTTGCAGAGTCAGACCAATTGGGCACTTTAGTCACGCTGACCTCACACCTTGTGAAAAATAGTTTTCTGTGCATGACTAAAGGCATCATGCTCCTGCACTTCCATTTATTTCCACCGAATTGTTTATATGTTGTTTATCTTATTTATCTCGTCCGTAAATTTTTCAGATCACTATAGCTCAATTCTGAATAAAGTATGAGAGGTGTCTCATCGTTTGCTGTAACAAGAAATCATCTGTTACGAAATGCCCTTTTGAAATTAAACACTAATCTGTACTCGACTGCACCCGTCATCGAACCTATCGTCGTGGTGATCCGGAACCTCACCCTCCTTCATAAGAAACTATTGTATTACCTGATTCACCATTTTGCTCTCTCTACACTGTTGTTGCATGTAATGCACGTAACACTTTGTAACACATTTTTACACATGGCACAACAGTAAAGAACGATGAGAGATGTAATCACAGTTTTTTATGTTTACGTCATAGGTTGATGTAACTCTAGCGCTATGCTATGTAATAGAATGGTGGAGTACGCGCGACCTGCTCCACCGTTGGTTGTTTGGTTGGTTTGGGGGACGGGGCCAAACAGCGAGGTCATCGGGCCCATGGGATTAGGGAAGGATGCAGAAGAATGTCGGCCGTGCCCTTTCATAGGAACCATCCTGGCATTTACCTGACGCGATTTAGGGAAATCAATGAAGACATAAATCTGGATGGCCTGGCGCGGGTTTAAACAGTCGTCCTCCCGAATGCCAGTCCAGTCTAATAACCACTGCGCCACCTCTATCGCTGCCTCATCGTTAATCAATCTTACACCTTCGCATAACTTCTACAGATTAAAAACAATGACACGCTACTTTAATGATTGCCTGATTTTGACAGCGAAAATAAATTTGTTTTGATTACTCTTTATCAGTCCATAAACTCTGGTGTGACTGAAGTTTTGCTTCATATTTACCAAAGTCAGTGCTAAA
Organism: Schistocerca americana; assembly: GCF_021461395.2. Classification (NCBI taxonomy): domain Eukaryota; kingdom Metazoa; phylum Arthropoda; class Insecta; order Orthoptera; family Acrididae; genus Schistocerca; species Schistocerca americana. Next base: position 1,089,120,535 of record NC_060119.1, on the reverse strand, counting down.
AGTTAAGCGCTACCATTTCTAAACTGCAAGTAGAACGTGAATTGTTACTTGTGTCCTTGAACAGGAACTAATTTTTATTTGAATTTTTACAATGATGGCACAGTCTCTTCTCCAAGCAATCAAGAAGGCTGGACAGTACATCAGCACAACATGAAAGACCAACGACGTCACAAACAAGTATGTAACGTTATTAATGCAAATGTATCTGTTCTTTCAGTGACTAATATCTCTGCCAAACACGATTACCATTCATTTTCGAGATAAATGAGCCTTAAAAATATTCTTCTATTCTTCTTCTTATGGCTTCACAAACCTGCGTGGGCCTTTATCTTCTTATTTCCTTTCATTCTGCTCTCTCCTTTGCTTTCCTTCTCCAGCCTCTTATTCCTGGGGGTCTGATGTTTTCTTGAACGTCGTCCAGCGATCGTTTAAACGGTCTTCCTTTTAATCTTATTCCTGTTGATTTCCATTGCAAGATCTTGTTTGTAGTTTTTGTGAGATCCATCCTTAGGACATGTCCCAGCAAGGCTATAGTTTTACATTCATTTAGCCTTACCATATCACTTTCTCGTATGAGACGACTCAACTCATGATGCTAAGGTAATGAAACCCCTACAGCTGTCCTTACGGTGTTATTCATTGTGTAACTTTCAGTTTCGGTGCTTCAGTGCACCATTTTCAGGCCTTAGCTGATGCTGACGGGATAACCACCATCCGTATATTCGATGCATCAGTGGCCAAATAACTGATTTACACAGACTACTTGTTGCTGTGATGTCGTCTCTCCAGCCATCAACTGTCAACTCATAATTTGTCGTTGCTCTTCATGAACCATCATTATTATGAATCCCTCCATATATTTTCCGAAGTGTTCTTCTTTCAAATATTCTGAATTGTTCTTCATCAGTGTTGGTAAGCGTCCATGCTTCACATTCGTATGTAACCACTGGCTTAATTATAACCTTGTATGTACTAATTAAGAGCTGTCGGTTTGCTATTATAGATTTCATTAACTTAAAAAATGCATGACAACAGCTATTTCCATTTAAAATGTCGGCTTTTATTTCAGTGGACATGGAATTTAGTTTATTAATATTAGCCTATCACACTGAAAATTAAAACTTACTGCTGACCAGTTGTCCAGGATAGTGCCCCTTGTTCTATAGAATTTCATATATTTAGTTTGTGCTTCCTTATTTCCAGTCCCCTATACTGTACAGTTTCTTTCAATTCCACCAGTATTGTCTCCAGTGCCATGCTTCGTCTGCTAATAACTGTAATGTCATCAGTCAACTGTGAGGTCCTTTATCTAAGTGGTCAGATGCTTTTGGTTTCCGTATAATTCCTTGTAACGTCAAAGTGAAAAGCATTCTGGGAAGAGGAGTCTGACTCCTTTACTGATATTGAGACAGTCAGTTAATTCCCCAAACCACTCTCAACATTGCCTTGGAACCTACCAAGGTTGCCTTAATAACTGAAATATATTTGGATGGTATGCCAATCATTTTTATATTCTATTCTGTTTTATCGAAGGCGTGATTGAAGTCCGTGTAGATATTGTTGTATTCTATGTTATGTTCATATGTTTTTTCCTGTATTTTTCTCAGTACTAATATTTAGTCCACAGCTGAACTATTAGGCCTAAAGCCACAATGTTAGTCACCCAATATATCTTCGACATATGGGACTAGCCAACTGTATAGGATTCCCGATGAAACCCTATATATCACGTTCAGCAGAGTGATCCCTCTGTAATTAGAGTGACGTGCCTTGTCATCTTTCTTATCTATAGACCGGATTACACCTGTTGTCCATTCTTCTAGAATTCTTTCTTGATTCCAGATTAAAGAGAGGAGTTTATACATGTGTCTCGTAGAGCAATGCTTCCTCTCTTTAACAGCTATTATTCCATCATTTGGTTCTATGCTGTGATATATCAGTTGCTCCCCATCAGGGCGTTCACCCTTCAGCATTCCTTTAAGGCATTCTCTCCATTTGTTCATCACTTTCCACTTTGTCCTCAGCAGGTTCCCATCTTTATCCTTGCTGCCTATTATTTTAGGTCTATGCCATTTTCGTCCTTCTTTTAACTTTCTACAAGACTTTCTACTCAGATTCTCTTATAATGGTCATCTCTATCTTGTAGCTTTCTTTATAAGGGTTTTCTTTATTCTTAATATCCTTGCCTCTTCTATCCTCTTTTCATTATACATAGCATGGTTAATTTTCACATTTCATTGGAGAGATTTTAGGCTTGCTTCTTTCTTCTGTTGCACCACATGTCTACGTTCATCATCATACCACTTCTCATTTCGAGGTCGTCTGTATTACCGTTTTACGCCCTTCGCCACAGTTATTATTTCTGAAAGGTGATTTGAGCTCACAGGATGCTCGAGTGGTAGGAGTAATCCCAACTGAGGACACTAAATGTATTTCACACTTAAGTTTTGAAATCACAGCATTGAACACATACACTGGTGACAACGTGGATAAATTTCATTAAGATAAATTAATTGTAACTGGCACTTACTCAAGAATTTTGCCTTCAAAAAATTTAACATTAAGACACATATACTGAAAATCTACAATATGGCAAAATGTTAGATAGGTGGTTCAAATGACGTCAACCAAACTGAAAGCAAGTTTCTGCACCAAAATACTTTATAAATGTAGCATAGAATCAAATTAATTGCAGCATGTTAGCCAATGAGGAAATCTTTGATTTAATTGCAAGAGCCAGCCAGAACGGCCACCACCCTTAATATGCTTCAAATATATTAATAAACGAGAGCAATTAGAATTTAGATCAGCTTAATAAGTGACCAGGTTTAATGTAATTTGATCAGCGAACACTTCCTTTAGAATTTTATCCATTGCACCCAATACGGCCTGAAGAGCCAGAAAAAAACCACAGTATCTTTATAATTATTAAAAAAAACACTTATTACTAAGGGAAACCAACACAGAATTTTCATAATCATAAAAAACACTAATGAAGTAACACTAATCAACACTAAAGATTTTATGGTGGTGAACGCCTTACAATGCGCCTTCTAACAGCAAGGAGGCCCTCATACCTATTCTGGTGGCAACAAACAGGGAAATTATACGTACTCTATAAATAAAGAAAATGTATTAATTACAAGTCAAAAGAGTTGACTCTGCTCAATCGTTACAGTTAAGAATGGAAAAGAAATAGTGTTATATGGGATTACCTAGGCGGAATACAACTCTAGCCCTTCAAACAGTTACAGTTAGCTTAACGGAATGCATGACCGTACAAGCGAGGCTACTTTCAACCTCCAAGCCAGTAACTACTCGTGATGGAAAAAAAGGAAAGTAAGTACATAAAAAAACAGTTGTCCTATAAATTTAAATATATGTATGTATTTATCTGGAACTTAGTGCAACACAGAACAGATTGTGCAATATTAGGGTTCGTAATCTGGCACTGAAGACTATAAGTTCCATCAGAAATAGCATTTAATATACAGCAGTGAAGTTTTGATTAAGTTTCTTGGAACACTTTCAATAAATACGTGCCTATTTCTCGGGTAACAGAATTATCCTAAAGAAACACACACACACAAGGAGAGACACTAGTGTGAAGACTCTGGTTTGAACACACCTGAGTAAAATGACACACTACCTGTAAACACTGGCACAGTGAATAAGCAGTCACCGACGACTAACACAATTTTGCAGTCTTAGAGTCACATCTTTCGAATGATCCCAACGGTCTAGAGTCGCATAGTTCGAATGATCCCAACGGCCGCAACTATTGCGAAGGCATCAGAGATGGTGTACGGCTGCAGGCGGGCGTACCGGCGTGTACCAGCATAGATGACCCACTGACATCACGGCTGCTACAGCGACCACTGGTAAGCCCAGTCCCGCAATAACAGTCCGTCCACTGTCCAAACAGCTGAGCTCGAGGCTACATTGCCGCGAGCACGTCGTAACTGCCTGTCTCACTTGTCAGCGCTGTTCATCAGTGACTTCCCAGCTCCGCCCCAGCGACACAGCCCTCTCGCGGATAGCACTGGCACAGTCTCCGCTACGCGATTCTCCCAGAAAGTACGTTCGCCGTAAACTGCAACTTTCTCCTTAAATAGCAAGACTCGACCAGTCGCGAGCGGCCAAAGATGACTTAGCGCCGGCCGTTGTGGCCGAACGGTACTAGGCGCTTCAGCCTGGAACCGCGCAACCGCTACGGTCGCAGGTTCGAATCCTGCCTTGGGCATGGAGGTGTGTAATGTCCTTGGGTTAGTTAGGTTTAAGTAGTTCTAAGTTCTAGGGGACTGATGACCTCAGATATTAAGTCCCATAGTGCTCAGAGCCATTTGATGGCTTAGTCGGTAAGAGCAGTAACACTGCCGGCGCCAGCAATGTTCTACGGCGCCACGGCTCAATTCGTAATACATTCTCATTCCTTTTCCATGTCATCACTGTGCTCCACTAGCTGTAGTTTATGTTTCAACTTATTCTGATGTTAAAAATTCTTATCCCTGTCTTCCAATTTGCCTACATTTCATTTCGAAATTCTCCTAGTTTTCTCTTATTAGCCATAGCAATTCTGCACCTCAGTTTTCCAGTTACAAGATAGCGGTCAGAGTCTGAGTTTACTCCCAGAAATGTGAGCGCATTTTCATTGCTACTCGTCCGTATTTTGGATACCAATGTATGATCAATTTGAGTTGTATCATTCTTATTATAAAAACCATGTTAACAGATGTCTTTAGTTGGAGACCTGCCTGGCCAGGCAGCGCTCCGGGAGCGCTGGCGCTCCGACCGTGTTCCCACCTAGCGCTCCGAGTGCGGCGGCGAGTTGAGTTGAGGGGTGAGGAGGGAAAGGAAAAGCAAAGCTGCAGCCGGACGCAGCTAAAGCTGGACGGTCACCTTGTCAACGCCAAAGAAACTGGTATAGGCAAAGGTATTCAAATACAGAGAGATATGTAAACAGGCAGAATACGGCGCTGCGGTCGACAACGCCTATTTAAGACAAGTGTCTGGCCCAGTTGTTACATCGGTTACTGGTCCTACAATTTTAGGTTATCAAGATTTAAGTGAGTTTGAATGTGGTGTTATAGTCGGCGCACGAGTGATGGCACACAGGATCTCTGAGGTAGCAATCAAGTGGGGATTTTCCCGTACGACCATTTCTCGAGTGTACCGTGAACATCAGAAATCTGGTAAAACACCAGATCTCCGACATCGCTGCGGCCGCAAAAAGATCCTGCTAGAACGGGACCAAGGACGACTGAAGGGAATCGTTCAATGGTACAGAAGTGAAACCCTTCCACAAATTTCTGCAGATTTCAAAGCTGGGCCATCAACAAGTGTCAGCATGCGAACCATTCAACGAAACATCATAGATATGGACTTTCGGAGCCGAAGGCACACTCATGTACCCTTGATGACTACACGACACAAAACTTTACGCCTCGCCTGGGCTCGTCAACACAGACATTGGACTGTTGATGACTGGAAACATGTTGCCTGGTCGGACGAGTCTCGTTTCAAATTGTATCGAGCGCAAGGACGTGTACGAGTATCGAGAAAGCCTCATGAATGCACGGATCCTGCATGTCAGCAGGGGACTGTTCAAGCTGGTGGAGGCTCTGAAATAGTGTGGGGCATGTGGAGGTAGAGTGATAAGGGACCCCTCATACGTCTAGATACGACTCTGATGGTAACACGTACGTAAGCATCCTGTCTGATCACCTGCATCCATTCATGTCCATTGTGCATTCTGACGGATTTGGGAAATTCCAGCAGGACAATCCGATACCCCACACGTCCAGAATTGCTACAGAAACACTCTTCTGAGTTTAAACACTTCCACTGGCCACTAAACTCCCCAGACATCAAAATTATTGAGCATATCCGGGATGCCTTGTAACGTGCTGTTCAGAAGAGGTCTCCCTCCCCTCGTACTCTTACGGTTTTATGGACATCTCTGCAGGATTAATGGTGTCAGTTCATTCCGACTCTACTTCAGACATTAGTCGAGCCCATGCCACGTCGTTTCGCGGCTCTTTTGAGCGCTCGCGGGGGCTTACACGATGTTGGGCAGGTGTTCCAGTGTATTTGGCTCTTCAGTGTAGATTTACTTTCTGCATCATGAATACTACGACGTCTACGCAGTTGTCCGACAAAGAGAAAGTGGAGAAGCCATATCGTTCAGTACAGAATAGCAATTTCTTTACTTTTCATATCGTTTGAAAGCCATGCAAAGTGCTTAATACGCCATCGCACTATTACGAGCGGTAAACATTGTATTGGAACGTCATTACAGCACCAGTCACAAAGACGATGTGGTGCATTTGTCTTTCGGCGAACGACAGTGAATGCTGGCTGAACTGTAAGCGACCATTAGGAAAAAAGCTAAGTTAAGGGTAAGGAAAGTGATGACAAAATCTTTCATGGTCCTTTAGGAAAAAAGATTTTATGGTCGACATCACCAATTATTTGAATTCATTGGTCTTTTCATGCAAAGGGGAGCATCATTTGATAACTGAATGGCAGACAAGATTGATGTTGAACAAAACTTAACATTGTGGAAAAATCGGCTTAAAGTTCATGACATGGAATATTTCCCGAAACTCAAGACAGTCATTTGCGTATCAGACATGACTATGTACCAGTAAATGAAACATTTCATCGGGAGTTCTGAAAGAGATTCACAGACTTTGCACAACTGATGATTGATTTCGAAACATTTGCCAGACAGTTCTTGCTTTAAGCTACTAATGTACCTAATTACTTACAACTTGGGCTTATAGACATACAGTGTAGCACACAGCTCAAAGACCAGTTTGTCTAATCTAGGAATTAACGAGAGTTTTATAAAATATTACCGCATGGGCAATAGCCTCTCCTGCAAGGATAAGCCGATAAAGTTATTTCAGTGTTTGGTTCTACATTTTCGTGCGTTTTCTGTGCTGAAATTGACGAAGTCCCACCACCATTCGCATGTAACAGATTTGAATCAGTGTAGTTCTATGTTTTTGTCTATATCACAAACCATAGTTCCAGATATGTTAAATACTCTGAATTCGAAATACGTATAAATTTATAAAAATCATAGTTTGATCTTAAGTGTTTATGTGCAAAGTTTTTTGTATTTTTTCTCACCATATTGGCTCTGTCTAATGCATTTATTTAGTTAAGTAAAAAAGTTATTGCTTTTGCAGAAAAATAAAAAGCTGACATTAACAGAAGTTATATAATCGCGCTTACAAAAGTGTGTTGCAATATACATGCCTTAGGAGTAGTCGCGCAGTGTTTCAGTCACGTCTTCCTAAGCTTCCCGCGTGTGTAGCCTTCAAAACATAGCCGTGCCACTAACTCACTCTCTCAGAATAACGCAGCGGTGGGGCAAGCCGGACTACTCAGCAGATTCGTCGGGCATGCTGCGGCAGCACAGATCGTGGCCAGGCCTGCGTTAAGTGGAGAAACTGTTAGCCCAGGGCCGTCAACTATGAAGCATCATGACTTGTGCCTAGAGCTACTCATAAGACCTTAAGGAAAACTAAATCATGGCTAAGAACATCTCCCTGTTAGTTTGCGGTCTTCCAGAGAGGTATGGCTGTTGCGGTGCTATTGTGTTGCTTGGCCTAGTCTACCTCATGCTGATTAAACAGCCCCGATGTTGCAACCGGCATGCTGGATTGTTATCCGATTGCCTTCTACTGCTGCAGGTGAACTGTCAGTTCCTGCGGTAACGCCCAAAAAATTGTGCCGGCTTTACAGAGGGGGGGAGGGAAGGGGGTACTTATTGTACCCCAGTCATTTCTCACCTTCCCTTTTCCAGTAACTAACGTTCTCGGCAAGAAAGATTGTTTGTGGGCCTCCAAACGAGCTCGAGGTTCTCTAATTTTGCCTTCATGGTTTTTCACCAGAAATTAATCGGTGGGAGCAATGTACGACGGGCGTTCAGTAAGTCATGCAACACTTTCTTTCACGGCCAGTTGCACTGAAAAAATGGGGAATTTGTTGCGGAACCCCATGGAATATTCCCCCTTCAGCCCATATGGTTTGATGAAACTCCGAATGGCGACGGCGCCATATGTAGCCTTCAAAATGACGTCTGTAACGAAGGTGCATTCCAAGCAGAGAGCTGTCATTGAGTTTCTTTTGGTGGAAAACCAGAGCATCGCAGATATTCAAAGACGCTTGCAGGAAGTCTACGGAGAACTGGCAGTGAACAAAAGCATAGTGATTTGTTGGGAGAGCCGTCTGTCGTCATCGCAACAAGATCGTGAAAAACCCCGTGCCGGCCGGCCGTACGCACATATGACTCCTAGTGTTGGAACGTGGTGACACTTTCGTTCGATGTGATCGACAGATAAGAAACACCTCGCTGCGCACTGGACTTCTCTGTTGGTAATGATGGTAGTACTGAACTTCATTGGACTGTTCTTTCTCATCCACTATACAGCCGGGATCTCGCGTCTTCCGACTCCCATCTATACGGCCCAATGAAGGATGCACTCCATGGCCGATGGCGAGGCTACTGATGCAGCAAGATGTTGGCTTTGACGTCGACCAATAGCGTGATACCATGCGGGCATACAGGACCTTCCAGTAAGCTGTCGTAAGGCCGTCGCATTGAACGGAGATGAAATTGAAAAATAGGGTTTTGTAGCCAAAAGAGTGAGGAATAATATGTTGTATCGGAATTTTGAATAAAGCAAACCAGCCTTGAAAAAAAAATTGCTGCGCTACCTACTGAACGCTCCTCGTATGTACATCTACGTAGATCTTCTGCAAAAAAGCAGCTCAACTTTTTCCACTGCTAGTCATTGCCTCTCCTGTTTGACTCGCAAATAAGGCGGGGGGGGGGGGGGGGGGGCAACGACTGTCTATATGTCTCCGCTATTACTTTTTTCCTTCCTCTACGGTTTTTGTCCTCTACAAAGCCCTTTAATATCATAGAAGTTATTCCCTGAGATCTTAACACCTGATCTATCAACCTGTCCATTCTTCGTGTCAGTGTTTTCCATATGCTCGTTTCTTGGCCAATTCCCTGGAGGGCCTCCTCGTTTTTTACGATATCAGTTCACCTAATTTTGGTAACATCACATCTCAAACGCTTCGATTCCCTTCTGTTCATATTTTCCCACAGTACCCTCCAATGCTGTGCTCCAAACGCTGGAAATTCTCAGATATGTATCCCTCAAATTTAGGCCTGTGTTTAATACTTTCAGATTACGTTTGGCCTGGGATCGCCTCTTTCTCCGTGTTAGTCTGCTTTTATGTCCTCTATGGTGCGTGCGTTATACGTTACATTGCTTCCAAGGTAGCAAAATTCCTTTACTTCGTCTACTTCGTGGTCATCAGATTCGATGTTAAGTTTATCGTTAGTTTCATTTCTTTTTGTCCTCAGTTCTTTAATCTACCTTCGGTTTACTCTCAAACCATGTTCTGCACTCAACAGACTATTCATTCCATTGAACAGATCATGTAAGTATTCTTTACCTTCACTGAGGATAGCAATGTCGACAGTGAATCTTATCACTGGTACGTTTTCAACCCGAATTTTAATCCCACTCATGAGCATTTGTTTTACTTCCCTCATTGCTTCTTCTACGCACAGACTGAACAGTAACGGCGAAAATCGCATCCCACTCTCACACTATTTTTAATCAGAGAAGTTCCTTCTTCGTTCTCGAAGATAATTATTCCCTCTTCCTTCTCGTACAGACTTTATGCTACCCATCTTTCCCTATAGTTTACTCCTATTTTCCTCGAATGTGGAAAACTGTCTAACGCTTTTTCCAGGTCGACAAGTCCTATGAATATGTTGAATTTTTTTCAGTCTTACTTCTGTTGTTAGGCCCGACTTCAGGATTGCCTCTCTGGCATCTTTATCTTTCCTAAAACCAAACTGATTATTATCTAACGGATCCTCAATTTTCTTTTTCATTTTCTATATATTATTCTTGTTATCAACTTGGATGAGTGAGATGTAAATCTGACTATTCAATGGTTCTCGCCCTTATCAGGTCTTTCTATTTTTCGGAACTGTGTGGACAATATTTTTCCGAAAGTCCCATAGTATGTCACCAGTCTCATAGATTCTACACACCAACAGGAATAGTCATTTTGTGGGCATTTTGCTAATGATTTTAGGAATTCCGACAGATGTTATCCATCCCTTCTGCCTGATGTGATCTCAGGTTTTCTAAAACTCTCTTCTGCCTGTCGAGTCTGATTTATTCTAATTTCAAGTCATCACACAGTTCCTCCGCCCCACAGAGACCTTTAGTATGCTGTACTGAAGATTGCTCGGAATTTTTTGAGCTCAGTCAGTCCTTCCGACGACCATTTCCTTTTCAATTTCCAGCATAAGAAGTCGTTATGCCAACGACCTTGCCAAAGAGGACGGAGGAGCAGACTGCGGTTCAGGCCACTCTCTTTTTCATGGGGTGGAAACTGCCCCTAAAACGCTGAAGAATCAGCAATGATCAATGACATGAGGTTTCAGAAGACAATGGAAATCACTGCTTTAGACAAGCATATTGTATCCACTTTACATGTGACCTATAACTGAAAAAGTGGGATGTTGGTCTCTCCATTGGCAAAATATTCCGGACTGGTCCCCCACTCGGATCTCCAGGAGGCAACTGCGAAGTGGGTGGTAACCATGAGAAAGAGACTGAAAAACGAAATGAAAAGTAACATTCTGCGTGTCTGAGCGTGGAATGTCAGACTGAACGTGGTAGGAAAGCTAGAAGATATGAAAAGGCTCAATATAGATATAATGGGGGCCAGTGAAGTACACTACTGGCCATTAAAATTGCTACACCACGAAGATGATGTGCTACAGACGTGAAATTTAACTGACAGGAAGAAGATGCTGTGATATGCAAATGATTAGCTTTTCCGAGCATTCACACAAGTTTGGCGCCGGTGGCGACACCTACAACGTGCTGACATGAGGAAAGTTTCCAACTGACTTCTCATACATAAACAGCAGTTGACCGTCGTTGCTGGTGAAACGTTGGTGTGATACCTTGTGTAAGGAGGAGATATGCGTACCATCACGTTTCCAACTTTGATAAAGGTCGGATTGTAGCCTATCGCGATTGCGGTTTATCGTATCGCGACATTGCTGCTCGCGTTCGTCGAGATCCAATGATTGTTAGCGCAATATGGAATCGATGGGTTCAGGAGGGTAACACGGAACGCCGTTCCGGATCCCAACGGCCTCGTATCACTAGCAGTCTAGATGACAGGCATCTTATCCGCATGGCTGTAACGGATCGTGCACCAATGTCTCCATCCCTGAGTCAACAGATGGGGACGTTTCCAAGACAACAACCATCTGCACGAACAGTTCAAAGACGTTTGCATCAGCATGGACTGTCAGCTCGGAGGACATGGCTGCGGTTACCCTTGACGCTGCATTACAGATAAGAGCGCCTGCGATGGTGTACTCAACGACGAACCTGGTTGCACGAATGGCGAAACGTCATTTTTTCGGATAAATCCAGGTTCTCTTTACAGCATCATGACGGTCGCATCCGTGTTTGGCGACATTGTGGTGAACGCACATTGGAAGCGTGTATTCGTCATCGCCATACTGACGTATCACCCCGCGTGATGGTATGGGGTGCCATTGGTTACACGTCTCGGTCACCTCTCGTTCGTATTGACGGCACTTTGAACAGTGGGCGTTCATTTTAGATGTGTTAGACGCGTGGCTCTACCCTTCATTCGATCCCTGCGAAACCCTGCATTTCAGCAGGATAATGCACGACCGCATGTTGCAGGTCCTGTACGGGCCTTTCTGGATACAGAAAATGTTCGACTGCTGCACTGGCCAGCACATTTTCCAGATCTGTCACCAACTGGAAACGTCTGGTCAATGGTGGCCGACAACTGGCTCGTCACAATACGCCAGTCACTACTCTTCATGAATTGTGGTATCGTGTTGAAGCAGCATGGGCAGCTGTACCTGTACACGTCATCCAAGCTCTGTTTGACTCAATGCCCAGGCGCATCAAGGCCGTAATTACAGCCGTAGGTGGTTGTTCTGGGTACTGATTTCTGAGGATCTATGCACCCAAATTGCGTGAAAATGTAATGAGAAAAAAATGGTTCAAATGGCTCTGAGCACTATGGGACTTAACATCTGTGGTCATTAGTCCCCTAGAACCTAGAACTACTTAAACCTAACGAACCTAAGGACGTCACACACACCCATGCCCGAGGCAGGATTCGAACCTGCGACCGGAGCGGTCACGCGGTTCCAGACTGAAGCGCCTAGAACGCACGGCCACACCGGTCAGCAATGTAATGGGATGTCAGTTCTAGTATATTATATTTTTCCAATGAATACCTGTTTATCATCTGCATTTCTTCTTGGTGTAGCTATTTTAATGGCCAGTAGTGTATATGGAAAGATGATAAGGTCTGATGGAACGAATAAGAGTAATATGCACAGCAGAAGGAAATCGTATAATGAGAGTATGATTCTTTATGAATAGGAAAGTCAACCAACGCCGACAGTAGTCTAGGTCATGCCAACGTCACATGCAGAAGACGAAAAGACAAAGAGAGTATATGAGGATACTGAAAGGACAATTCAGTATGCACAATTACGTTGGAAGCTTTAGCGTTCTGAAGTCAGCCACAAATGCCAGTTCTCTAAAGTTTCTCAAAAGCTTTTCACGAATGAAAGTCTTTCTTCCAGGGATTTTCATTTGAGGTCTCGAAGCATCTCCGTAACACTCTAGTGTTGATTGAAACTGCTGGTAACAAATTTAGCAGCATGCCTCTGAACTGATTTAGTGTCTGCCTTTAATTACGCCTGGTGGAGGATCCCAAACAATCGAGCAGTTCTCTAGAATGGGTAGCACCAGTGTTTCATATGCAATCGCCTTTCTAAATGAGTTACACTTTTCTAGTTTTCACCCAACAAATCGATGTCGACCATTCACCGTCCCTACTACCGATCTTACGTGCTGCTTTTCGCGGATGATGCTGTAGTATACAGAGGAAGTTGCAGCATTAGAAAATTGCAGCGAAATGCAGGAAGATCTGCAGCGGATAGACACTTGGTGCAGCGAGTGGCAACTGACCCTTAACATAGACAAATGTAATGTATTGCGAATACATAGAAAGAAGGATCCTTTATTGTATGATTATATGATAGCGGAACAAACACTGGTAGCAGTTACTTCTGTAAAATATCTGGGAGTACGCGCACGTGAAGTGGAATGATCATATAAAATTAATTCTTGGTAAGGCGGGTCCCAAGTTGAGATTCATTTGGAGAGTCCTTAGAAAATGTAGTCCATCAACAAATGATGTGGCTTACAAAACACTCATCAGTGTGAGATCCGTACCAGGTCGGGTTGACAGAGGAGATAGAGAAGACCAAAAGAAGAGCGGCGCGTTTCGTCACAGGGTTATTTGGTAAGCGTGATAGCGTTACGGAGATGTATAGCAGACTCTTCATGAGAGGCGCTCTCCATCGCGGTGTAGCTTGCTGTCCAGGTTTCGAGAGGGTGCGTTTCTGGATGAGGCATCGAATATATTGCTTCCCCCTACTTATACCTCCCGAGGAGATCATGAATTTTAAATTAGAGAGATTCGAGCGCGCACGGAGGCTTACCGGCAGTCGTTCTTCCCGGGAACCATACACGAGTGGAACAGGAAAGGGAGGTAATGACAGTAGCACGTAAAGTGCCCTCCGCCATACACCATTGGGTGGCTTGCGGATTACAAATGTAGATGTAGATGTAGATACACTTCATTTTGCTCTTCTAGGTGTTTAACAGACATGCCGGTGTCAACCAGAAAACCGTAGTTACTTAGGTCGGACATTTTCCCTACTCAGCTGCATTAACTCACATTTTTCTAGATTTAGAGCAAGCTGCCATCATCACACCAGCACAGAAATTCTGTCTAAGTCATCCTGTATCTTCCTACAGTTACTCAACACCGATACTTTCCTGTGCACTACAGAGTCATCAGCAAACTGTAGCAGTTTGGTGCTGTCCTATCCGTCAGATCTTTTATATATATCCGCAAGAGGAGTGTTTCTATCACACTTCCCTGAGCCACTCCTGATGGTATGCTTGTCTCTGATAACACGCGCCATCTGGACCAACGTACTGAGTTTTATTGTTTAAGAATTCTTAGAGCCACTCACATGCCTGAGAACCTATTTCGGAAGCTTGAACATCGATAAATATTTTGCGGTGGAACACTGGGTCAAACGCTTTCTGGAATTTTGGAATATGGAATCTGCCTGTTACCCTTCACCCACAGCTCGCTGAATGTCGTGCAAGAAAAGTCCAAGTTGAGTTACCCACGAGCAATGTATTCTACAACCGTACTGATTTGTGGAAAGAAGCTTTTCTGTCTGAAGGAAATTTATTATATTTGAACTTAGGATATACTGAAGAATTCTGTAGGTAACCGATGTTGAGGACAATGGACTGTAATTTTGAGGTTCCATTCTTTTGCCCTTCTTGTACAGAGGAGTCAGCCGCGTTTTCTTCCAGTCACTTGGTGTCTGCGCTGGGCAAGATATTCGAGACAAATACTAGTTAAGTGACAGGCCGGTGCCGAAGAATACTCTTTGTAAAACTGGATTGGGTTTCAATCCGGACCTGGAGAGTAATTTGTTTTCAAGTATTTCAGGTGATTCACTACTTTGGGATGCCTATGTTCATGTCCTCCATAGACTAGTCTGTACAATGGTCAAGCGATGGCATGACTGTAAGATCCTCTTGCGTGATGATTTTTAAATGAGAAGTTAAAATGTAAATATGCAGACTGAAGTGATGAATAAAAATTTGTTTCGACACTGGGATTCGAACCCACATCTCCTTTTCACTAGGCAGATGAACTAACCACTACGGCACCCTGGCACGGTGATTTTGCACACCGGTACGGACTTCCCCAGCACACTTGTCTCCTCAATCTCATCAATCCTCAGGTCACTTGATAGAAGCCCTATACTCGAACAGCAACGCAAAGGTTCTCCAACTGTATTGGAGTAGCACCACAGCATCGAAGGAAACGGGGGATCGCTCACTGAAAACTACACGTAGGTGCTTCAATCAAAGCGGAGAGAAACCGTGGCACAAATTTTAATTCATTTATTCAGCTTCCATCATGATCGTAGATAAAGATGAGCCTTAAATGTCTCGAGGAAAAGTTGATTATAAGACCATACCATATCAGTTCCTAACCATGTGACCCTGTGGCAATTCTGGAGAGAAGTACAAGAAAAGAAAAACAGTCGCATTTACAAATAACTTGGCAGTGTAAGGTCAGTACACCGTTGCACCCCCGCTGACCTGGATGCATATTGTGATTTGGTGGGAAAGAGTGTCATAAATCTGTTGTATCATGTGTTGAGGCAAGCTGGTCCTCAATTGTTGTAACCGGTCCTTGACGTTTAGGATCCTGGTTCTGGGACGGAATTGACGTCCGAGTTTGTCCCACACATATTTTGGAGACATAACTTAACGTCTTTCTGGCCACAGGTGTACCTTAACATATGCAGACAGTTAATAGAGACACTTTCTATGTGTAGACGAGCATTGTCCTGTTAAAAAATGGCACCACGATGCTGTTGCATGAGATGTTACCCACGAGGTTGCAGGGTGTCCTTGGGGTACCGTTGTTCCATCAGAATTGCCTCTATCGCTACCAGCCGTGACCTGAATCATAACCGACGGCTACCCACACCATGGCGTTACTAGTAACACCACTGTTCCTCGCCAAAACACTGGAAGGATGGGACTCTCCCCTAGGCGCCGATGTAGTTGCCGACGATTGGCAACAGGGTTAGCGCAGAACGATCATTCATCGCTGAACAAATCGACGCCATACATCAGCAACCAGGGCTTCCCAGCCACAGCATCTCCTCAAACGTAGCTGTTTCTGTTGTGATGTTACCGGCAGGAAACGCGTGGGATGCTAAAGCTCTAGTTCGGCTGCTGCTAGCCTCCGATCAATGGTGTGGGGAATCTGATACTTCTTCTCAGACGGAAGACACAGATGCAAGAGGATTACGATGTGCTCGGTGCACAATTCAGCGATCCTCTGTTGTGGAGGTGAGACGTGGTCGACCCTGAACTTGATGATGGGTATTTGTGCCCACAAGTTACCATACCTTCTATTACAGCTTTACCGACTGACATACCAGACGATTATCTACACATGTACAACACTGTATTGACATCCGTCCCTTTTTTTCTCATGCAGTATATTTCAAATCCATCAGCTGCAACGACGAATTCGACACCCTTCACATAATTACACGCGCGGGATTAGCCGAGCGGTCTAGGGCGCTGCAGTCATGGACTGTGCTGCTGGTCCGGGCGGAGTTTCGAGTCCTCCCTCGGGCATGGGTGTTTGTGTTTGTCCTTGGGATAATTTAGGTTAAGTAGTGTTAAGCTTAGGGACTGATGACCTTAGCAGTTAAGTCCCATAAGGTTTCACACACATTTGAACATTTACTTTGAACATAATTACATAGCAAACACGTACATTAAGACACACCAATGAAGGAACATTCTTATCTTACTCTGTACGCGGATCTAGAACTAGTAACTGACAATGACTTTCAGACTATATAAGCAACTGATGACGCGGCTTACGGAATGCTAAAAAAATAAAAATCACTAAGTGACTAGTTTTAATCACACATTCCACAGGAATGAAAGTTACTGGACAACATCTGTTTATGGATGTATATTTCGGAAAGGCAAATCCATGAGGACTGTGTCTGCAAGACAGTAAGGTGAAAAAAGGCTACTTAACATCGTGTCGGACCTCCTATTGTCCGACATAGTGCAGCGACTCGATGTGGCATGGTCTCAGCGAGTAGCTGGAATTCCCTGCACGAATCCTGAGCCACGCTGCATCTATGGCTCTCTACAATTGTGAAAGTGTTACCGGTGCAGGATACTGTGCACGAACTGAACTCTTGTATATGTCCCATAAATGTTTGATAGAACTCATGTTGGGCGATCTGGGTGGCCGACTCATTCGCTCAAATTGTCTAGAATGTTCTGCGCCAATCGCGAACAATTGTGGCCCAGTGACGTGTCTGGGATCATGAAGTCCATTTGACAGCAAATGGTCTCAAGGCAGCAGAACATAACCATCTACTGTCAATGATCGGTTCAGTTGGAACACAGGACCCAGTCCATTCCATGTAAACAAAGACCACTACTTTATCGAACCACTACTAGCTTGAGCAGTGCTTCATT
Organism: Schistocerca americana; assembly: GCF_021461395.2. NCBI lineage: Eukaryota > Metazoa > Arthropoda > Insecta > Orthoptera > Acrididae > Schistocerca > Schistocerca americana. The sequence goes on along the minus strand of NC_060119.1, from coordinate 1,089,103,289 downwards.
GACAACTCGCGCCCATGGCTTCGTTAGCGTTGCTGCCTCTTAATCATGCGGTCCCAGGTCTGATTCTCGGCTGGGTTGGGGATTTTCTCTGCCCAGGGACTGGGTGTTTGTGTTGCCTCCGTCATTTCATCATCATCATTTGTGTACAGATTGGGACATTGTATGGGCGCTGATGACCGTGCAGTTGAGCGTCTCATAAACCAAACATCATCATTATCATCATCCATGGCTTCGTGGGGTCTGCGCCACACTCGAAACCAACTTGTAAGAGCTTACCAGTTGAAATCGGGTCTCATCTGAGCAGGCCACGGTTTTCCAGTCGTCTAGGGTCCACCCCATATGGGCACGAACCCAGGAGAGGCGCTACAGGCGATGTTGTGCTGTTAGAACAAGTCACTCAGGTCTGTCGTCTGCTGCCATAGCCCATTAACGCCAAATTTCGCTGCGCTTTCCTAACGGATACGTTTGTCGTACATCCCACATTTATTCCTGCAGTTATTTCACACACTGTTGTTTGTCTGTTAGCATTGAAAACCCAATGCAAACGCCGCTACTCTCGGTCTTTAAGTGAAGACCGTCGGCCAATGCGTTGTACATGGAGAGGGATGCTGCCCGTCATTATGGATCTCGGAATACTGAATTCCTTAACGATTTCCGAAATGGATGTGCCATGACTCTACCTCTGACTACCACGCAGCGTTCAAAGTATGTTAATTCCCGTCGTACGGCCATAATGACGTAAGAAACCTTTTCACGTGAATAAATCTAGTACAAATGACAGCTTGGCCTATGAACTGCAGTTTTTTACCTTGTGTACGTGATACTACCGCCATCTGTATGTGTGAATATCGTTATCCCATGATTTTTGTCACTTGTGTTGTGTCTAGGAATCGTGCATACTCGGTTCGCTAGACAAACAATCAAACAATTCGTATTAATGAGTTTCATTACAAACAAGACAGGTACAAATACTTAACTTTGATAGATGTGTGACAAGCAGAGGGTGACATACAAAATAATTAGTCTTCTTCAAAACAGACAAGTCTGTGCTACATAGAGTGGCTAACGTTGAAGCTGCTATCGCGCTCCCACCAGTCGGGCGTGGCGCTTATGTCGTCTTCACGTAGGTGCCGCTGCTGTCACGTTGCGTCCTGGAGGGAGGTCAGTCAGCGTGCAATTGGTTGACCTCTTCTCACAGCCTTCTCTTCCCTGTCGTTCCCGACCGGCGTGCCGGCGCTGACTTTACGCCATAACAACCTCAGTGCAGTGCTGTTTGTTATTGACATACGCACAGTGGTGAATATGAAGTAAGCATAAAGAATGAAAGTTTCTTCACTGCGCCGGCCGGGGTGGTCGAGCAGTTCTAGGCGCTACAGTCTGGAATCGCGCGACCGCTACTGTCGCAGGTTAGAATCCTGCCTCGGACATGGATGTGTCTGATGTCCTTAGGTTAGTTAGGTTTAAGTAGTTCTAAGTTCTAGGGGATTGATGACCATAGAAGTTAAGTTCCACAGTGCTCAGAGCCATTTGAACCATTTTTTTTATTCACTACTGAAAGTTGTAGATGGGACGTCAGACATTCGTAGTTCGCTTTCATAATGATCCACGTGAATGGATAGCAGAATTACTTAATTGCGCAGGACTACATTCAATTGATTGCTGTGTAATTGCGCTAGGCTTGTGAAAACGTGTTAGAATCCTGATGGTAAAGAAATAATTTTCACGATTAGTAAATACATTAGAAAAGTGTAGTTTGTGTGGCTAGAGACAATCATCTGTCTTTCTCTGTGATTTTCGATTTTCTCTACTCCGGAAAGGAGTTTGTATCGGTGCATAAGGAACAAGAACGGTTTCGTAAACTCGGTTGGAAGATCACGCAGCTCATAGGCGACAGAATAGCATACTTGTTAGTCATAAGTTGACTTGTAATATTGTTCATCGCTGCAGGTTATAGCAAAGATATGCTTTTGTTTCTTCCCTGTGGACAATTGTTCCACAGGTAAGAAGTGGATCTACAATCATTAAATCTTATATCATTCTTCTTCTTTCTCTATATCCCCTTGGTGCCAACATCCTACAAATCTGAGTTGGAAATTACAATAGCCACGGTGTCCTCCGGTCAGTACTGGTTTGATTCTATTTTCTTTTGTCTTTTGTCATGTTAATTGATTCTAGTTGTCAAAAAGCATGTCTCATCCTCCACTGTTCAATTTTTAACACTATTTACATGTTTTGGGTTTTCGAATAATAACAACGATAATGAATCCATAGACGAACAACGCGGCGTCAGGAACATTTGTCTCCATCTGCCTAATCACTTAAAACGATAAACAGCTGTTATTCTGATGACAGGTTAAATTTGGCACTTAGTGATGTAATGAATTATCCAATAATTCAGAATGCCAGTTGTGTCAGGAAAGTACTGGCCGAAGCGAAATAAAATAGTTGGTTACTGAATAAGGCTAGAGTAAAATAAGCTTCACTGCAGAACTCTAGTCACATCGTTTTCACATAATGAGGTACATCTAATTATGGTCACACAGTTCCCCTGTTGTGGAAAATGCAAAATTTTAAAAGAATTTCATTCAAAGTCACATACATTGTCAAAGTATTTTTTTCAAATTGTGTTAAATGCTTCTCAGATCGAACCTTGGCGTGATCTAGATTTTTCAGTGACAACTAAATACAGGCTGTCACAGAAATGTTACGACAAACTTTGAAGGGTTGGAGAGGGTGCCTTGCGGCACAAGTTGACGATAGGAACCAGTGACTACAAACGTCATCCAACGAGGCAACAGAGCATCGTATTCACAGGAGACAAGGTCTTTCCACGAGGCAGCTACCAGCATATTTTTCACTGTCGATTGTGGCATTCAGTCCCGATGCCGGCCGCGGTGGCCGTGCGGTTCTGGCGCTGCAGTCCGGAACCGCGGGACTGCTACGGTCGCAGGTTCGAATCCTGCTTCGGGCATGGGTGTGTGTGATGTTCTTAGGTTGGTTAGGTTTAAGTAGTTCTAAGTTCTAGGGGACTTATGACCTAAGATGTTGAGTCCCATAGTGCTCCGAGCCATTTGAACCATTTTTTCAGTCCCGATGATTGAATAACAAACAACATTGCGAGACGTTCCGCCTACGGTTGGTCAGCGTACAAAGCTGATTTTGCTGCCGAAGGGATGGCCTAGTGTTAGGTGCCGGTGCCAGTAACTCTGACGCTCTGTAGTATCTTTGGATGACGTTTCTAGACATGGGTTCCGATTCTCGATTTGTTCGTCAAGACTCTCTCTACAACTCACTCAAAGGTTGTCCCACTATTTCTGGAATTTCCTGTAGATAAGCGAATAATACATCTGAGGGATGGGCCAATGGTGACAGGAAATCAAAAATCGTCTGCTATTATTGTAAAGAAAGTAAGCTCTGTGTGGCTCTTGCCATCAGAACTTCATTCTTTGTCTCTCAGTACGAAATGTTTGCTATTGAAAGAAGGTATCTGCTAGAATTCAGAAAACACTAGCCTACGTGGGAATGCTTCGCAACTACTAAATATGAGTAAGAATTGGATAGACATACTATACTCCTTCCCTTCCACTCTCTCCAGTCATCTGCCCCTCCTGCCTTTCTTTGTCCATCGTCTCCTCCTTCCTGCCTCTTTCTGTGTTCATCTCCTCTCCCTCCCTCCGAAACCTTAGTTTCTCGTGTAAAAATCGGTCAAGAACTTTACGGGATTTTAGGTAACAACGCTACCCCGTTACATATTACTTATGCCTTGTTGTATTAACATATATTAAAACATGAAGGATATGCTGCAAAAAATTGATATATAGAGTTCAAGAACTTTTCGAGATTTTTGGTAACAATGTTACCCCTTTATATACTACATAGACATTTATGCATTTCAGCCGGCCGGAGTGGCCAAGCGGTTCTAGGCGCCTACAGTCTGGAACTGTGCGACCGCTACTGCCGCAGGTTCGAATCCTGTCTCGGGCATGGATGTGTGTGATGTCCTTAGATTAGTTAGGTTTAAGTAGTTCTAAGTTCTAGGGGACTGATGACCTCAGAATTTAAGTCCCACAGTGCTCAGAGCCATTTGAACTACATGTATTTCAGAAATATATATAGGCTAGGTACGTTCCTATGTTCGTTAGAATATTGTGTAAACATTTGAAGTAAATCAGTTGAAGTGTATTTCAATATTTTTGGTAGCAACCTTAAACAACTACTTGTCTTTATATAGCAGTGTGAATGAAGTTTTCTTCAGACAGTAATCGGCAAAGACAAGTGAAGCCATTCACATGTTTGTTGAATATGAATTTGTAATTCGTGGCTCACTTAACGTCACTGTCAATTCACCGCTCGAACCAAGTTAAGAAAGCCTGGTAGCGTTGCTACCGACAGATATGAAATAACTTCTCAGACTTCAGCTTGACAAGCAAGTGAAAGATCTTAACAAACATGCACGTGCGTCGAAACTAATCTATTCCATTAGGTCTTTAGCTTATCTCTCTGTCTTCTCTCTTTCGATCTTTCTCCCTCACTATCCCTCTTCCATCTCACTCGATGTCTCTTTTATCTAGTCTGTTTGATGTTATATATGGAAGGACGAAAAGATAAACGTCCCAGGAATGTCATCTCAGTAAAACGGGGAGGAGCAGATCTCTTAACTGAAGTGCATGGGATGAGTCGTGATAATTACTCGCTCGGAAACGGAACTTCCTTCTCTCTGATTAACCAACACTCTGTGTTAAAAGTTCACAGGTTGGGGGAAAGTTCCAACACCAAGTACCTGCAGTGTTATTTTTGACTACTCACAGAAAGTGTTAATGAGTGACATCATCCACTCGTGCGCCCATACTTACGAGTATTTGCTTTGACGTCATAACTCGTCTTGTGTTTTGACCTTCCATTTGGTTTAGGCGTTATGGCTTCTTTCTTTTTCCTTCAGAAAGCTTAGCGTGCCACATAAGTGGCTATTTAGGACAGGACGAGCATGGAAGCTTTAAGTGGCATAAAATCTTCCCGAAAAGAATAACATTTCGCAGATAAGTGATAATTACTTGTGTGGGCGGCAATATGAATAAAATATCATTAATATTGGCTTCTGATTAATGGCATGAATAACGACGGCAAACCGATTCAGGGTTACTACGGCTAAACCAAACTGTTGTTATCCAAGGCATTCTTTCATTTCATAACGGTAGTTTCAGTTTTTTATTTTCAAAAATTTAGTAATCTTAATTTTTCTACCTAGCCATTGCGAACAAGAAATAAAACTCATATTTCCTTTTCTTCTAACTGCTGCGTGAAAATTTCTTGTAAACCTCTTTTAGACCACGCTGACGCATTTCCAGTAAATTGTGTTTAAATGAGCCCCTTTTGCTAATGAAACGATGACAAACATTATTATTTTTTGATGTTCCGGCCGTGTACCGTCACCAGTCTATGCCGCTAATTTTGTGAATATCTGCAAGTTCGCTTCATTTTTAAGAAGAACGTGATAAAACAAGGAAAACGCTTTTCTATGGCCACTGTCAGAAATTTTCGTGAAATGCAGTTACGTATGTTCCCCGTGACCTAGACAATCAGCGACGCAGTTTGAACGGGCATGCAACACAATCGGTGAATTTTTAATTCATGCGGTAGCAGTTACACTTGAAATTACAATTTTTAAGCATTAATATACCTTGAACCATGGACCTTGACGTTGTAGGTCGCTTTCGTGCATCTATGGTACAGATAACCGTACCTTAGGTGCAATCATATGTAAGGGTATCTGTTGGGAGGCCAGACAGAATGGTTCAAATGGCTCTGAGCACTATGGGTCTTAACTTCTGAGGTCATCAGTCCCCTAGAACTTAGAACTACTTAAACCTAACTAACCTAAGGACATCACACACATCCATGCCCGACGCAGGATTCGAACCTGCGACCGTACCGGTCGCGCGGTTCCAGACAGTAGCGCTTAGAACCGCTAGGCCACCCTGGCCGGCGAGGCCAGACAAACGCGTGGGCATTGGCCTATTCAGTAGTAACGTCAGCCGACACGGCCGTGCTGATACTGTGAACAGCTGAAAGCAAGGGGAAACTGCATCCATTACTTTTTCCGTGGGATGCATATCTGCTGCTTGTCTTGGGGCGGGGACTACTCAAAAAAAAAAAAAAAAAAAAAAAAAAAAAAAAAAAAAAAACACCTGGCACATTCACCGGTTTGGAATATGGAATGTCAGACCCCTTAATCGAATAGGTAGCTTAGAACATTTAAAAACAGAAATGGATGGGATGTGGGATGAAGTTAGATATAGTTACGAACTTCGGTAGCACGAACAACAGAGCTCCTGGTCAGGTGGGTACATTGTTACAAACGGAAAACAAAAAGGGATGATGCAGGAGTGGTTCTGATAATGAGTAAGAAAGTAAGAATGCTGTTAAGCTGCCATCAACAGGTTAGTGAATGCATTATCGTAGCCAGGATATATACGTAGCCAATATCTAGCGCGGTAGTACATGTTCACATGCCACCTAGCTCTCCGGGTGATGAAGAGAATGAAGAAATGTACGATGAGATAGAGACGAAAATTTAATTCCGATGGGGGACTGGAATTCGATAGCAGGAAGAGGAAGAGAAGAAAAAATAGCAAGTGAATATGGAACCCAACTGGTAGACTTTTGCACATATCATAATTTAATCATCACTAACACTTGGTTTGAGAATCATGAAAGAAGGATGTGTTTATGCAAGAGATGTGGAGACACCCGAAGGTTCCAGACTGATTTCACAACAGTAATAATGACTTTGGATCCAGATTTTAAGCCGTAAGTTATTTCCAGGTGCAGATGTAGACTCTGATCACAATTCACTAATTATGAACCGTAGATTAAAATGGAAGAAATATCAGAAAGATAGAAAATGGAGGACATGAGACCAGAATAAGCTGAAAGAAACGGAGGATGCTGAGAGTTTCAGAGAGAGCATTAGCTAATGACTGAGTACAATGGGGAAAAAGAACACAGTAGAAGACGAGCTGGTAGTTTTGAGAGATGAAATAGTGAAGGTAACAGAGGGCCAAACAGGTAAAAAGACAAGCCTCAGTAGAAATCCTTGAATATCACAGGAGATATTTAATTGATGAAAAGAGAAAAAATCAAAATGCAAGAAATGAAGCGGAAGAAAGGGAATACAAACGTCTAAAAGACGAGATTGACTGGAAGTGAAAAATGGTAAAGCAGGAGCGGCTAAAGGGCAAATGTAGGGATGTAGAGCCATATATATATATATATATATATATATATATATGACAAGCACCCGGAGAAAACAGATGCAGCTACATGAATATCAAGACGTCACATGGAATATCAGTACCAAGCAAAGAAGAAAAAGTGGAAGGGGTATATAGAAGGGCTAGACAAGGAAAATAAATATGATGGCAATATTATAGTAAGATAGTAAGAGAAGGCTACATATGTGAAGATGAGATGGGAAATAGGAAACTGCGAGGAGACAGAGCACCGAATGACGAGAGTCGAAACAAGGATCCTGATGCATACGACATTCCGTCAGAAACTACTGGTAGCCTTGGGAGAGCCAGCCACGACAAAACCATTCCACCTGGTCTGCAAGATGTATGAGACTTCAAGAAAAACGATATAGTGCTGATTCCAAAGAATGTAGGTGCTGACAACTATGAATATTACCGACCTGTTGTTGTGGAGTTCAGTCCGAAGACCGGTTTGATGCAGGTCTCTATACTACTCTATTCTGTGCAAGCCTCTTTTTCTCCGAACAACTACTGTAACTTACATCCTTCTGAACCTGCTTAACATAATTTCCTCTACGACTTTTGCAAGCCACACTTCCCTTCAATACTAAATTGAATATGTCCTATCAACCGAGCCATTATTATAGTGAGGTTATGCCACAAATATCTTTTCTCGTCATTTCTATTCAGCATCACTTCATTAGTTACGTGATATAGTCATCTAATCTTCAACATTCTCCTGTGGCACCACACTTCAAAAACTTCTATTTTCTTCTTGTGCAAACTGTTTATCCTCCATGTTTCATTTCCAACTATGGCTACGCGCCACACAAATACTTTCTAAAAAGACTTCCTGACACTTACATCCTTTCCCATGTTAGCAAATTTCTCTTCTTCAGAATAGCTTTTCTTGCCAATGACAGCCTCATTTTATATCTTCTCTACTCCGGCCATCATCAGTTACTTAACTGTCCAAATAACAAAACTCATCTACTATTTTTAATGTTTCGTTTCCTAATCTAGTTCCCTCAGCATCACCTGATTTAATGTGACTACACGACGTTATCCTTGTTTTGCTTTTGTCGATATTCATCCTATATCCACCTTTCAAGATATTATACATTCCGTTCATTTGCTCTTACAAGCTCTTTGCTGACTCTGACAGAATTTCATTGTCACTGGCAAACCTCAAAGCTTTTGCTTCTTCTCCCTGGACTTTAATTCCTATTCAAATTTTTCTTTGGTTTCCTTTACTGTTTGCCCACTGTACAGATTGAATAACATCGAGGATAGGCAGGACTCACTTCGAATCACTGCTTTCTTTCCATACGCCTCGACTCTTATAACTGCCGTCTGGTTTCTGTGCAAGTCGTAAATAACCTTTCGCTCCCTCTATTTTACACCTGCTACCTTCGAAATTTCAAAGAGAATGTTCCAATCAGTATTATCAAAAGCTTTCTCTAAGTGTAGAAATGCTATAAACGTAGGTTTGCCTTTCCTTTACCTATATTCTAAAATAAGTCGTAGACTCAGTACAGCCTTGCGTGTGGCCACATTTTCCGGAATCCAAACTCATCTTCCCCGAGGCCAATTTCTACCAATTTTTCCATTCTTCTGTAAACCGTGACTTATTGAACTCATAGTTCGGTAATATTCACACGTGCAAGCATTCTTCTTGAAGTCTGAAGATTTTTTGGCCTGTCTCATACATATTGACCCTAGATGGAAGAGTTTTGTGGTGGGTCGTTCTCTCAAGGCTGTTAGTAGGTCTGACGGAATGTCGTCTATTCCTGGGGCCTTGTTTCGACATGGGTCTCTGAGTGCTCTGTCAAACACTTCTCGCTGTATCATGCCTCCCATCCCCTCTTCATCTACATCCTCTTCCATTTCTAAAGTACTGTCTGCAAGTTCATCTTCCTTGTACGGACCTTCCACCTTTCGGCTTTCCCTTCTTTGCTTAAGACTGTTATTCTATCTGAGCTCTTGATACTCATGCAGCTGCTTCTCTTTCTTCCAAAGGTCACTTTAACTTACCTGTAGGCGGCATCTAGCTTTCCCCTAGTGATATGTGCGTCTAAATCCTTACACTTGTCCTCTGGCCATTCCTACTTAGCCATTTTTCACTTCCTGTTAATCTCATTTTCTAGACGTTTGTATTCCCGTCCTCCTGCATTTTTATATTTTCCTTTTTCATCAGTTAAGTTCAATATTTCCCTAGTTATCCAAGGAGTTCTACTTGGCCTTGCCTTTTTACATATTTAATCATTTGGTGCCTCCAGTATTTCTTCTCCCAAAGTTTCCCATCCGTCTTCTACTTTGACCCTTTCCCCACATCTAGCCAATGCTTCCTTTGAAACTCGCAAAAACACTGGTTCTTTCGACTTATCCGGGTCCAACCTCCTTAATTTCCTGTTTGCAATTTCTTTAGTTTTTATGTACAGTTCATAACCAAAAAACTGTGGTCGAGTCCACATCTGCCCCTGGAAATGTCTTACAATTTAAAATTTGGTTCCAAAATCTGTCCTATCATTATGTAATCAATCTACAACTTTCCGGTATCCCCAGGTCTCAACTATGAAGACGATCTTCGTTCATGATTCTTAAACTAAGTGTTAGCTGTGATTAAATAATGCTCTTTGTAAAATTCTAGCAATCACCTGCAGAAATAGTTGGCATATAAACTTGTACTATTGTGGTGAACGTGGGCTTTGTCTTTATCTTCGCTTGGTAATGCGATCACTATCTTTTTCATAGCAGTTTACTCGCATTCCTGTTTCCTTATTCCCTATTAAACCTACTCCTGTATTATCTCTATTTGATATTATATTTGTAACCCTGCATTCACCTGATCAGAAGTGCTATTCCTACCGCCACCGAACTTCACTAATTCCCACTATATCTAACGTCAAACTATCTATTTCTCTTTTTAAATTTTTTCATCTAATTGCCCGGTTAAGGGAACTAACATTCCACACTCCGATTAGAAGAAGGACAAGTTTCTCCCGATAACATCCTCCTGCCTGGAGATCCGAATGGAGAAATATGGAACTATTTTAGTTCCTGAATATTTTACCCAAGAGAATACTATCATCATTTAACCATATAGTAGAGCTGAGTGCCCTCGGAAAAATTATGGCTATAGTTCCCCATTGCTTTCAGCTATCGTAGCACCAGCACAGCAAGTGTGTTCTCGTTGATGTTATAAGGCCAAATCAGTCAATCGTCCAGATTGTTGCCCTTGCAACTACTTAAAAGGCTGCTGCTCCTCCTCAGGAACCACACGTTTGTGTGGTCTCTCAACAGATACCCCTCTGTTGTGGTGGCACCTAAAGTACTGCTGTTCGCATCGCTGGGAAACACAAACTTCACCACCGACGGCATAGTTCAGGGGGACCTACCAGTTTAGTATGTCATGGTTACAAAATACTAACATGACTTGTTTTAGAGGAATGGAAAAACTGACAAAAGCCGACCTCTGTGTAGATCAGTTAGGAATCTGGAGAAATGTAGTAACACGCAATGCACTATTGACCCTACAATTTGTCTGAGAAGGTAGATTAATGAACGGAAACCTGCGTTTATAGCATTAGTAAACTTCGAGAAAGCTTTTGACAATGTTGATTGGAATACACTCTTTGAGATTCAGGACGTAGCAGGGGTAAAATACAGGGAGGAAAAGGCTACTTACGACCTGTACAGAAACCAGGGCCGTTGAAGGGAAGCGGTAGTTGATAAGGGAGTGAGACAGGGTTTCAGCCCATCCCTCATGTCATTCAGTCTGTACATTAAGCTAGCGGTAAAAGAAAACTCAAGAAAAATTTGGAAAAGGAATCAAACTCCAGGAAGAAGAAATAAAAACTTTGAAGTTTGCCAACAGCACTATAATTCTGCCCGAGTCAAGAAATGACTTCGAAGAGCAGTTGAATGAAGTTGTTCGTGTCTTGAAAGGAGGATATAAGATGAACTTCAACGAAAGCAGAACAAGGGTAACGAAATGTGGTCGAATTAGGAGATACTGAGGAAATTAGATTAGGAAACGAGACACTAAACGTAGTAAATGTGTTTTGCTATTTGGACAGTAAAACACGAATGAGAGAAAAGGAGAAAGGAATAAAATACAGATTGATAATGGCAAGAAAAGTGCTTCTGAGGAAGAGAAATTTGTTAACATCGAATATAGATTCAAATGTTGGTAAGTGTTTACTGAAAGCATTTTTAATGAATGTTGCTTTGAATGGAAAGAAGACATGGTCGATAAGCTATTCTCGCAAGAAAAGAATAGGAGCTTTTGAAATGTGATGCTATAAAAGAATGCTAAAGATGAAATGGGTATACCTTGCAACTAGTGAGGATGTGTAGAATAAAATTGTGGAAGAAAAGAAATCTGTGGCACAGGTGGACTAAAAGGGGTCAGTTCATTAGACATGTTTTTTTGGGGGGGGGGGGCGGAAATTGTAAAGGCAGATCAGTAAATGAATACAGTAAGCAGTTTGGAAAGGATGTAGGTCGCAGTAGTTATTTGAAGATGAAGAGGCTTGCTCAGGTAGAGTAGCATGGAAAGCTGCATCAAAGCAGTCTTCGGTCTGTAGACCACAAGAACAACTGCAACTACTACAGGGTTACTTTTCAATTCGAAAAGAGACTGTTTGTATGTCTTTCCTTGTCCTTGAAGCACAGATACATTCTTTAGTAAATTTACGTCGTCGAAGTATTATGTTACCAAAGACATAGGGTACTTCTGACTTGGAGCGCTTCTCAGAATTAAGCAACTGTTTCATTTGCAATTGTCCAGATGATTAAAATTTCATAACTGGCACAACTGAAATTACGTTGTTCAGAGGACTGTAATATAGTATTGACAATTCAATGAATATCAGTTATCTTTCATACAACACTTTTATGTTGTTTCTTTCACCAACGGTATACGATGTATGTCTACGTAATAAAAAGTCTTAATTTATTTCATAAAATGGTCTTGATTCGAGAGTGACCAAGAACAAACTGCAAACATTTCAAAAGACATACACAGCGGTAAACAGTGCTGCATTTATTTCATTGTGAGATCGAGATCACCACAGGAATGTACAATTTCAAGATTTTTGTTGTGGTAAGGGTCGTCGACGACCTGAATACTGAAACCGCCAGCTTCACAAAAACGTGATTCGCCAAGTAGAGCAGTCACCGCTCGTCAGGTTTCCACGACGTACAGGTAACAAATAGAAACATACACAACGCCCTGAAGTTTACATTAAACAAATTATTACTATTGTAATCTCATTGGGTTAATTACATACAGTGCTATTTATCGTGTGGGCAGCAAAGACGTCTGTGTGATGCTCTATTGTGCAGAGTCTGTACCAATACAGTTTGTTCAGCACATTGGGTTCTTCTGTTCAAGTTAAGATCTCGAACTGATTCCACAATATCCTTAAGAAGTTTCTGTCCATCCGAAGTTTCATCAGCTGAAAGAATTCTGCAGTAAGCACTCATGAGAAAGATTCCGACATACCAAATGGCACACTTCATATGTAGAAAGATAATGAAGCCACTGGAACAATAAATATCGGATACTCACTGAACAAACAATCCTTCAACAATATAAACACTGAATAAAGAAGCAAAACAAAATACAGCTATTTGAAGCTGAGATCCAACCTATGAACGGCACAATAATTTGTGACACTGATCAGTGGTGTAGTAACACATAATTCCAACATCGAGTATTATCATTTAAAGTTAGACTATTTTAAATGGTGGATGATCCTGCATTTTCATCAGAAAAGTAACACAGTTTAAATAAAGACATTACAGAACAGTTAGTGAAGACGAACACTTCCAAAATTCTGCTAATGAGTTGATACCAACAAGAAATAAAACTTTTGAAAAAAACGACGTTTTGTCAATGGAGTGAGTGAGTGATTATTTTGTAAAAATTTTTAGTTTATTTACAGACGCAATCACATTCTTATGACACAGTCATTAGCGGTTTCGGCCATACAATTACCATCTTCAGATTCTGTAACAATACAAAACAAAATTTATATTAAAACATAAAAATAAGTGCAATACTTAACCAGGTTTATTAGTAATCTAACCGAATTTACGATCTGTTCACCTGAGCGAATCGTTTTTACTACATACGTGTTTCAGCAGAGGATGGAGCCTTCCGGCGGTCGAGTATTACACTGCTTAGTGCGGGCCGCAGCGGATGTCAACAACCTTCAGGGATGAGTAGCGTGCCAGCCACCTGCAGCAGAGCACTACACTCGTCGTCCTGCCCGTGTCGTCCCTGCCATGCTAATAGACAACGGTATAAACAGGCAATAGCAGGAAATACAGCGCCATCCGGCGTCAGAAATACACGCAACAAGTGCTACTACTATTTTCATCTATAGCAATGTTTTCTCCTTGTTCTGAAATGTTATTTCACTGATTTAACGATGTGTTCCGTAATTTTAAATTTTATATGCATTTGACCTAAATATAAATAGTAAATTTGTCATCTTATAGAGGACGCGCGCATCTAGCGCAAAAAGGGGGAACAAAATCTAGCAAATTTTTATGTCTGTATAAGACCAGTGTTTTACATTTTATAGCTAGTTTGACAAAACATGAACCTGTGATCAGTATATGTCGCCTTTAGGTATGAACTATATATATTACATATGAATTCAGTTACATAAGTCTGGTTAAATATGGCACTTATCTTTTAGGTTTTGATATAAATTTTCTTTTGCATTGTACAGAATCTAAAGATGGTCGCTGTATGGCCGAAACCGATTGTGACTGTCATAAGAATGTGATTGTGTCTATAAATAAACAAAAATTTTTATAAGAAATAAATCATTTTGTGTATGTATCGATCACCCATTGGCATTGCTGGTACTTCTTTTAATAAATGAACCGACGTTTTAAATTAAGTCACAAAGATAAAAGCTATCATAATTATGTGTGGAGACATATACAAAAACACAACAACCTTCACAGTTTCGGCATATCCCTGTTGGTCAGCAGAGCAACAAGGATAACCATGATGACAACAGTGGTAATTGACCAGACGGGTACAAACATGGAAGGGAGAAACATAATAAATTGCAAAAGATCTTGGTTCTCAAACTATTTCTGCAAAATAATAAAACTAAAACAGGACTGCAACAATTCCTAAGCCGCACCCCTTTTTCGTCAGAAACCTACATGCAATTTTTTCAACAGAACTGGCAAACCAATGTTCAGACGATCGTCATAGAAAAACCAATATAAGTTTGGAATCCTCAGACTTCTCACATTACTTATATTGAATTTTGAAAAGATATTTACAAATGTACCAAGATTAGTACCGATGTTCCACAAAAGCAGATGAATAACAGCAAGTTTTAGAAAGTCCTCCCAAATCCTCAAGAACCTCATTTCGGTGAAAACGTGTCATAATGAGCCAGACTACTTAAACTTTGACCATAATTACAAGAAGATTTATAGGAGGCTAGTGACTGCCGTAAAAAACCATTTAATGAAAAAATAATATAAAGTGCAGACAGTATAATTACAGTATTGTGACACATCATTAAACAGGAAACAGAGAGAGACGAAGAAAACGATAATAACACACTGAAAAAGCAGGGTGGTGAATTAATAAATTATCCACACCAACTAGCAAACTATTTAAAGAAGCATTTTTCGAGAACTGCAGAGAAATTACAAAGACAGTTCCCAAAACGAAGGTAACTCCTCTTTCATTAATTACAATGATATTTTTGCCATTGTGCCACAAATTCCTCTTCTCCCTAATTCTATTCAGTACCACCTCATTACTTACATGGTCTACCCAACAATTCTTCAGCATTCTTCTGTAGCTCCACTTTTCAAAAGTTTCTGTTCTCTTCTTGTCTAAACTATTTATCGTCCATGTTTCACCTCCATACATAGCTACACTCCACACAAATACTTCCAGAAAAGACTTCCTGACACATATATATATATTCGATGTTAGCAAATTTCTCTCCTTCAGAAGCTCTCTCCTTGGCATCGCTAGTCTATATGTTACATCCTCTCTGTTTCGACTACCCTCAGTTATTTTTCTGCCCAAATAGCAAAACTCATCTAATACTTTAAGTGTCTCATTTCCTAATCTAATTCCCTCACCATCACCTGATTTAATTTGACTACATTCCCTTATCTTTGTTTTGGTTTTGTTGATGTTCATCTTATATCCATCTTTCAAGACAACGTCCATTCTTTTCTTGATGCAATAATTTAGCAACAGCTGTATGTATTCTAGAAATTTATTTTATGAACTTCTTATGTGCTACCAATTTCGGAATTATATTGATGCCATCTTCAGGCCCCTGTACAATGAGTAGAGCAAATGTACTATTATAAAAAATAGAGAACATACGTTAACAATTGACAGGTATCATGTTAACTATGAAAGTGGCTCAAAAAGACATATTGCATATCATTAAAACTATATGTAACATTAGAGCAAATATGCTTGTGCCTATGTCATTTTGCTGTTAATAGTTTTCACTTTTTTACTCGAATATAGCATAATAGATGAAGATATCTATACGCTATTATTCACAAATCCGTACCACACAGTTGTAATAGGTCATGCAACACAACAATCAATGTACTGCATACAGTCATATGTCCAGTGGAAGAATATTTTTTAAAAAAGTAATTAACTGGTATAAATAAACAGTAAAATAAATTAAAATGAAGAAAATGTGCCATAAGCATGTCTGAATACATAAGTTTCATATGTGTAGCCTAGGTCGTATTATGTGTGGTACAACAAATAGAGGCTGGAGTATTAACGATAAAAAGCATAAAAGAGTTTGTCTTAAAACCCAATTGCATTCACAAATCAAACCAATGCAATCGTACTATAAAAATCATCAAACACCTGGTCCCATAGGTACTTCATTAGAACCCCTATGTAAGACCACCCTGCACCGTACTGAGTGGATTGATGCAGTGACAGAAACTGCCTCATATAGTCATGTTACAAAGAATATTCTCGATCTCTGTATATCAAAATGTCTATCTCCCTACATATAAGTGCTATACAATTACGTGAGATTATACCAAGTGGAATCGAACGAACAAAAAGAAAAAGAAGAAAAAGAAAAATATAGGAGGCCGCCTATAAGTCCGAACATAATCCTTAAAATGAAAGGTATATCATGCCTAAGACTAAGGGTACCACCTATAACCATGTCAAATCATTCTCAAGGTTGCATTAAGGCCGGGTGTTGTAACGTATGACTATCAGGATCTTAAGTTCATCATCCACTGTCATCATATTCTGTGTATTGACCTTAATGAGTCGAGAACTATCTTTATGGATCAAAATGTCATGGTACCTAAGACCAGGTCATAATATTTGACTCGCTGAAATCAAACAATAACGAATTTATACGCATCAGCTAAGAGTCAAGGAAATGCAATGTTACATCAAGTATAGAGATTGGTTAAGTGGCAACTCAAGAGTGCAACGACAAGTCAACAATACAGCAATCCAAAGGGGATAGAAAACGATGTTGGACACACCTGCAAGTTATGACAGTGGACGATTTCCACGGGAGGGGAAAAATGTAGTATTGACCCATATGTGCCTTATATTGGCAAATATCAAAATAGCATCTAAGTATAGTACGCAAAATTAAATAAAATTCCAAAGTATTATACTAAAGTCCCCATGATCATCAGTATTCATGTATTATAAATATCTCATTTGAAGATGTATGGCAACATTGACCTAACTATATCTATGAGAGTATAAGTGCACCAGTGATGACCTGGACCAACAAGTTAAAATATAAGTCACTGACTACTTATGCATAACGACATCATTAAATCTTGATCAGGTAACACCTATAACCTTGTGTCTCTAAATTATTTATCAACCCCAGATACCAGCTAACCACAAGCTCACTGTGGTAAACGCCCCCTTATAACTAAATTGTAGTAAGGTTGTACGAACAACTAACAGGAAAATGTTATCAGAAGTAAGTCTAAAACATCATCTCTAACGTTACCATATAGGCGTAAAGACTCAGTGGCTTCAAATGTATCAGAGGCTAAGTAATTCAATGGGGACACAGTGGTTCGATTAAGTTCAAATAATACAGAACTGATGCAAACCAAGCACAAACGGTCAACATATACGAGTCAAAACTAAAAATGCAAAATATGTGAACTTCAGATAACAACCCCCTAACTTAAGCGCCGATGGCTACCTACACCTTAGTCTAAACTACTAAATATTGTCCATCCTGTCACTTATATCTACGTCAGGCATTGCTGTGATATTAAAAGTTAATACACGCATTTACTACGATTCATAAAGGAAGAGGTTGACAGACGAAATGCATATATTGCATAACCCTACTGCCCAATATGTCAGAGAGGTGTTGGAAGTAATTGGACACAGTAAACATTATGAAAAAGGTGTATGAAGAATCACCGCCTGAAACATTTTTGTATCGGCTGAGATATTTATACACCAAAATCTAACTCTCACGCTACTGATAACCTTTCAAGCACCTTCTCTAATACAGTACTACAATATTATGATGCATAATCAAAAAAAGATTATAATTAGGGTGTTATAGAGTAAAATACATCACTCACCACACGTCATAGTCGTAAAATCGCTATACACTGAAAGAGCCAATAACTGTATCCGTGTATCAAATCTAAAATACAAATCAGTGGGGTAAATGATAGAGTTTCAAGAAGACATAAACTCACTACGTTTTATGCTCGACATACCGTTATGCAGCAGCTTTTGGTGGCCAGGCGACACAGACTGGGGCGGGTTGCGAACATCAACGTGTGGACAAAGATAAAACCATAGAGTAATAGGTTATAGGAAGCGTTGCTGGTAAGAATCGATAATAGTACAGTCGTTTCTAGTGGAACTCTAGTGAGGGCGACGCATTACAAATCAAGCTACGGGGAAGCTAACGTGTCCAGGGGCTATTAACGTTCTTGATATCAGAGTAATAGATCGTGAAAAGTTTCGAAAAAGAAATTGTTTTTAGAATCGATTTGCTCATTCAACAGATTTTTATCCGCTTGCTCTGCATGGATGCAAGTTTCCAAATCTTCACGTGTATCCATCGTCCCTCCTTTATGAACAATATGTAGTATTTCTAAATTATCATGAATATTTGTGATCGTATGTATCGTTATTCGCAAATGTTCTTTAAAGGTGGAGTGCTCCCTGCCGCCGTTGGATTAGCAGCTGTAGCAGCAAGTCGAATACTCCTAGCTTACTTACTTGTTACATAGTTAAATTCTTAATTTCTTTGCGTGCTTTTGGGTACTTGCGTTGTTTAATTCATAAATTTCGGGCGTATTATAGTATTTGAGAGTTGTAGCATCGTGCCTTAGTACCTGAATAGTAGATTATTATTTGAATTGCGTGAGAGTTTCGTATAGGAGGTGTAATTTCGAGTTTTAGTTACTATATTCGTAAATTCAGGCAGATTGTAGCGCAGTCGTTAGGCATTTGTACAGGTTAGTTAATACATTCTTTGCGTGTTTTCCTTGCGTTATGGGCACGGACTCGTGTTTCAGCAACTGTTGTTCAACATCGATTAGAATGGACAGGGACTGATTGCTGTGTTCGGATGAGGGCTGAGTTGGCATCCCTTCGCTCACAGCTGCAAGCGGCACTGACTTCGGCCGCGCAGCTTGAGGCTGTTGCCAATGGGCACCACTGTGGGGAGCCGGACTTGGGTATCACGGGGATGTCAACCTCTTCCCGTCTGTCCCCAGATCGGCCTGCCGCTGTGGTTGCCCCGGTTGCTGCCCGCAGTAGGGTGACCCCTCGCCTGTGGATGATTGGGAGGTCGTTCCAAGGCGTGGCAGGCAGCGAAAGACGTCCCCAGAGGCTGATCAGAAAGCCTCCCCGGTGCGTCTGACAAACAGGTTTCAGGCACTGTCTCTGGCTGAGCCAGATGCAGCTGCCTGCCCTGTTTCAGAGGATGATTCTCAGCCTTCAAGGTCCGGGCAATCACAGAGGGTGGGCTTATTGGTAGTTGGGAGCTCCAATGTCAGGCGCGTAATGAAGCCCCTTAGGGATATGGCGGCTAAGGAGGGGAAGAAATCCAGTGTGCACTCCGTGTGCATTCCGGGTGGAGTCATTCCTGATGTGGAAAGGGTCCTTCCGGATGCCATGAAGAGCACACGGTGCAGCCAGCTGCAGGTGGTGGCACATGTCGGCACTAATGACATGTGTCGCTTTGGATCTGAGGAAATTCTCTCTGGATTCCAGCGGCTATCTGATTTGGCGAAGGCTGCCGGTCTTGCTTACGAGATGAAGGCAGAGCTCACCATCTGCAGCATCGTTGACAGAACCGACTGCGGACCTTTGGTGCAGAGCCGGGTGGAGGGTCTGAATCAGAGGCTCAGACGGTTTTGCGACCGTGTTGGCTGCAGATTCCTTGACTTGCGCCATAGGGTGGTGGGGTTTCGGGTTCCGCTGAATAGGTCAGGAGTTCACTACACTCAGCTGGCGGCTACACGGGTAACGGAGGGTGTGAGGCGTGGACTGGGCGGTTTTTTAGGTTAGAAGGCCTCGGGAAAGTACGGGGTGGGCTGCAATCTCAAAGGGTGCATGGCAAATACAGGACGTGCTTGGATCAAGGAACAGTCGGAATTATAGTTGTAAATTGTTGTAGTTGTGCTGGGAAAGTCCCTGAGCTTCAAGCGCTAATAGAAAGCACAGAAGCTGAAATCGTTATAGATACAGAAAGCTGGCTAAAGCCTGAAATAAGTTCTGCAGAAATTTTTACGAAGTCTCAGACGGTGTTCAGGAAAGATAGACTAGGCAGAATTGGTGGTGGAGTGTTTGTATCTGTCAGTAGTGGTTTATCTTGTAGTGAAGTCGAAGTAGATACTCCGTGCGAATTGGTATGGGTGGAGGTTATACTTAACAGCCGAACTAATTGGCTCCTTCTACCGACCCCCAGACTCCGATGATATAGTTGCTGAACAGTTCAGAGAAAATTTGAGTCTCGTAACAAATAAATACCCCACTCATACGGTTATAGTTGGTGGGGACTTCAACCTTCCCTCGATATGTTGGCAAAAATACTTGTTCAAAACCGGTGGTAGGCAGGAAACATCTTCCGAGATTGTCCTAAATGCTTTCTCCGAAAATTATTTCGAGCAGTTAGTCCACGAACCCACGCGAATTGTAAATGGCTGCGAAAACACACTTGACCTCTTAGCCACAAACAATCCAGAGCTGATAGAGAGCATCATGACTGATACAGGGATTAGTGATCACAAGGTCGTTGTAGCTAGGTTCAATACCGTTTCTTCCTAATCCACCAGAAACAAAGGAAAAACAATTTTATTTAAAAAAGCGGATAAAGTGTCACTAGAAGCCTTCCTAAGACACAATCTCCATTCCTTCCGAACTGAATATGCAAATGTAGACGAGATGTGGCACAAATTCAGAGATATAGTAGCAACAGCAATTGAGAGATTCATACCTCTTAAATTGGTAAGAGATGGAACTGATCCCCCATGGTACACAAAACAGGTCCGAATGCTGTTGCAGAGGCAATGGAGAAAGCATGCGAAGTTCAGAAGAACGCGAAATCCCGAAGATTGGCTAAAATTTACAAACGCGCGAAATTTGGCACGGACTTCAATGCGAGATGCCTTTAATAGGTTCCACAACGAAACATTGTCTCGAAATTTGGTAGAAAATCCGAAGAAATTCTGATCGTATGTAAAGTACACAAGCGGCAAGACGCAGTCAATACCTTCGCTGCGCAGTGCCGATGGTACTGTAACCGACGACTGTGCCGCTAAAGCGGAGTTATAGAACGCAGTTTTCCGAAATTCCTTCACCAGGGAAGACGAATGGAATATTCCAGAATTTGAAACACGAAAAGCTGCCACCATGAGTTTCTTAGAAGTAGATACCTTAGGGGTTGCGAAGCAACTCAAATCGCTTGATACGGGCAAGTCTTCAAGTCCAGATTGTATACCGATTAGGTTCCTTTCAGATTACGGTGATACAATAGCTCCCTACTTAGCAATCATATACAACCGCTCGCTCACGGGTAGATCTGTACCTACAGATTGGAAAATTGCGCAGGTCGCACCAGTGTTTAAGAAGGGTAGTAGGAGTAATCCATCGAACTACAGACCTATATCATTGACGTCGGTTTGCAGTAGGGTTTTGGAGCATATACTGTATTCAAACATTATGAATCACCTCGAAGGGAACGATCTATTGATACGTAATCAGCATGGTTTCAGAAAACATCGTTCTTGTGCAACGCACCTAGCTCTTTATTCGCACGAAGTAATGGCCGCTATCGACAGGGGATCTCAAGTTGATTCCGTATTTCTAGATTTCCGGAAAGCTTTTGACACCGTTCCTCACAAGCGACTTCTAATCAAGCTGCGGGCCTAAGGGGTATCGTCTCAGTTGTGCGACTGGATTCGTGATTTCCTGTCAGGAAGGTCGCAGTTCGTAGTAATAGACGGCAAATCATCGAGTAAAACTGAAGTGATATTAGGTGATCCCCAGGCAAGTGTCCTGGGACCTCTGCTGTTCCTGATCTATATAAATGACCTGGGTGACAATCTGAGCAGTTCTCTTAGGTCGTTCGCAAATGATGCTGTAATTTACCGTCTAGTAAGGTCATCCGAAGACCAGTATCAGTTGCAAAGCGATTTGGAAAAGATTGCTGTTTGGTGTGGCAGGTGGCAGTTGACGCTAAATAACGAAAAGTGTGAGGTGATCCACATGAGTTCCAAAAGAAATCCGTTGGAATTCGATTACTGGATAAATAGTACAATTCTCAAGGCTGTCAATTCAACTAAGTACCTGGGTGTAAAAATTACGAACAACTTCAGTTGGAAAGACCACATAGATAATATTGTGGGGAAGGCGAGCCAAAGGTTGCTTTTCATTGGCAGGACACTTAGAAGATGCAACAAGTCAACTAAAGAGACAGCTTACACTACACTCGTTCGTCCTCTGTTAGAATATTGCTGCACGGTGTGAGATCCTTACCAGGTGGGATTGACGGAGGACATCGAAAGGGTGCAAAAAAGGGCAGCTCGTTTTGTATTATCACGTAATAGGGGAGAGAGTGTGGCAGATATGATACGCGAATTGGGATGGAAGTCATTAAAGCAAAGAAGTTTTTCGTCGCGGCGAGATCTATTTACGAAATTTCAGTCACCAACTTTCTGTCCCGAATGCGAAAATATTTTGTTGAGCCCAACCTACATAGGTAGGAATGATCATCAAAATAAAATAAGAGAAATCAGAGCTCAAACAGAAAGGTTTAGGTGTTCGTTTTTCCCGCGCGCTGTTCGGGAGTGGAATGGTAGAGATTTAGTATTATTGTGGTTCGATGAACCCTCTGTCAAGCACTTAAATGTGAATTGCGGAGTAGTCATGTAGATGTAGATGTAGTGCTTAATAGTATGCAAAGCTGTATGTTCACGAAACCTTTCTTTAAATGTCCCACCAGTCTGACCAACGTATATTCCGTCGCAGTCACTAGACTCCAGATCTCCGTAGGGGGTCATGCTTTTCTATAGAATTAGTGAGTGGGTTTGCTAATGTGTTTTTGCTGGTAAGGCCTAATACTACATTGTTTTTACGGAACGTTTGCGCGGCTCTGTAAGAGATAGGACCCAAGAATTCCATACTAGACTGTATCTTTTTCTGCTTTCATTCCGGGAGAGAGTAATTTCGTGCAGTAAATTGGATTTCTTTTTGAGAACTTTACCATGAATCTCATCAATAATCTCAGGTTTGTATCCATTTTTACCGCTATATGTTTTAGTATGCTCTTTTCTTTTTCGATTTCAGCGTTTGCTTACGGGATTTTACTCATTCGGCTAACCATGCTGTAAAAGAAAGAGGTTTTGTATCTATTGAAATGCATAGAACCGATGGGTAGCATCATAAGTTGTAGGTTTCCTAAAAAGGTCGAAACAATGTTTGCCACTCATATTTTTCACAGTTATATCGAGAAAACCAATTCTGTCCTCAGCTTGTTCCTATCTAACCCATTATTCCTTTCTTTCGATATGTAGATGACACCATCATATTATACATTTTCTTGTATCTTAATTTATTTCATTATTTATTTATATTAGTTAATCTTTTTTTTTAAAATATTCTTCCACTGGACTTATGATTGTATGCAGTACATTTGAATCTTGTGTTGCATGATCTGTTACAACTGTGTGGTACGGATTTGTGAATAATAGCGTATAGATATGTTCATCTATTATGCTATATTCGAGTAAAACAGTGAAAGCTATTAACAACAGCATGACATAGGCACAAACATATTTTCCCTAATGTTGCATATAGTTTTAATGATAAACAATATGTCTTTTTGAGCCATTTACATAGTTAACATGATACCTGTCAATTGTTAACGTATGTTCTATATTTTTTATAATAGTACATTTGCTCTACTCATTGTACAGGGGCCTGAAGATGGCATCAACGTAATGCCGAAACTGGTAGCACATAAAAAGTTCATAAAATAAATTTCTACAATACATACAGCTGTTATTGCATCAAGAAATACACGCCAGCCGTTGTCCCACGGTCCATAATGGATCAACGAAGAGAGAATGTCCATTCTGTTCAACTGTTCTTACAAGTCCTCTTCTGTATCTGACAGAATTACAATGTCATCGGCAAACCTCAAGGGTTTTATTTCTTTCCCCCGGATTTTAATTCCCATTCCAAATTTGTCTTTGGTTTCCTTTACTGATGGTTCAATGTACAGATTGAATAACATCTGGGATAGGCTACAATCCTGTCTCACTCCCTTCTCAATCACTGTTTCCCTTTCGTGCCCCTCGACTCTTATAACTGCCGTCTGGTCTCTGTATAAATTGTATATAGCCTATTGCTCCCTGTATTTTACCCCTGCCAGAATGTGAAAGAGAGTATTCCAGTCAACATTGTGAAAAGCTTTCTCTAAGTCTACAAATGCTTATAACGTAGGTTTGCCTTTCCTTAACCAAGTTTCTAAAAAAGTCGTAGGGTCAGTATTGCCTCGCGTGTTCCTACATTTCTACTTAATCCAAATTGATCTTCCCCGAGGTCGGCTTCTACCAGTTTTTCCATTCGTCTGTAAAGAATTCGTTTTAGTATTTTGCAACCGTGACTTGTGAAGCTGATAGTTCGGTAATTTTCACACCTGTCAACACCTACTTTCTTTGGAACTGGAATTATTATATTCTTCTTCAAGTCTGAGGGACTTTCGTCTGTCTCACACATCTTGGCCACCAGATAGAAGAGCCTGGTTATGGCTGGCCCTCCCAACGCTAACAGTAATTCCAACGAAGTGTTGTCTACTCCCGGTGTCTTGTTTCTATTTAGATCTTTCAGTGATCTGTCAAATTCTTTGCACAGTCGGGGTAGCCGCGCGGTCTCGGGCGTCTTGACACGGTCCGCGGGGCTCCCCCCGTCGGAGGTTCGAGTCCTCCCTCGGGCATGGGTGTGTGTGTCGTCTTTAGCGTAAGTTAGTTTAAAAAGTATTGTGTAAGCTTAGGGACCCATGACCTCAGTAGTTTGGTCCCATAAGACATTACCTCAAATTTCCTTTGTGCAGTATCATACCTCCCAATATTCAAGAAAGGAAACAGGAGTAACCCTTTGAATTACAGATCCATATCACTGACCTCAATTTGCAGTAGGATTTTGTAGCATATACTGTACTTGAACATTATGAATCACCTCAAAGAAGATGGCTTATTGATACATAACCAATTCAGAAAATAGCGTTCTTGCTCAACACAGATAGCTCTTTATTCCCACGAAGTAATGAGTGCTGTTGACAAGGGATCTCAGATCGATTCTGTATTCCTAGATTTCCGGAAGCCTTTTGATATCGTTCCTCACAAGCGACTATTAATCAAATTGAGTGCATATGGAGCATCGTCTCAGTTGTGTGACTGGATTTGTGATTTACTCTAAGAGAGGGCACAGTTCATAGTGATGGACGATAAATCGTCGAGTAGAACTATCTGAATTATTTCTTTTATCTCATCATATGTTTCCTTAGTCTCTTCATCATCTGCGGGTCTAGTTGGCATATAAACTTGTACTATAGTGGTAGGCGTGGGATTTGTGTCTATCTCGGCTACAACAATGCGTTCACTGTGCTGTTCGTAGGAGCTTATCCAAGTTCCTATTTTTTATTCATTATTAAACTTACTTCTGCATTACCCCTATTCGATTTTGAATTTATAACCCTGTATTCACCTGACCAGAAGTCCTGTTCCTCCTGCCACCGATCTTCACTAATTCCCACTACATCTCTTTAACCTGTCCATTTTCCTTTTCAAATTTTCTAACCTAATCTCCCGATTAAGGGATCTGACACTCCCCGCTCCGGTCCATCGAACGCCAATTTCATTTCTACTGACAACGACGTCCTCCTGGCTTTTCCCTGCCCGGAGACCTGAATGGAGGACTATTTCATCTCCGGGATATTTTACCCAAGAGGATGCCATTATCATTCAACGATACAGTAGAGCTATATGGTCTTGGGAAAAATTACGGCTCTAGATTCCCCTTGCTTTCAGCCGTTCGCAGTACCAGCACAGCAATGCTGTTTTTATTGATGTTATAAAGTCAGTTCAGTCAATCATGCAGACTTTCGCCCCTGCAACTACTGAAAAGGCTGCTGCCCTCTTGAGGAATCGCACATTTGTCTGGCCTCTCAACAGATACCCCTGCGTTGTGGTTGCACCTACGGTGCGGCTATCTGCATCACTGAGTCACGCAAGCCTCCCCACCAACGGGGGGCCATGGCTCATGAAGAGGGACCAAGCAGATGGAGAATACAAATTCTCTTCACAACCAAGATAAATTAGTCATCCGCATCAGAGAACTGTGCAGATTTCTTAGAACAGCCAAAAGCTGTTCCTCTGCTAAAGAAAAGTAAAACAAAAGACAGATGAAACTAAAGGCCAATTTCCCTGCTGTCAGATTTCACAAAAAAATATAATCAGTTGTGGAAGGTGTCTTAATGAATTACTTGAACGAATACAACCTCGTATGTGGAATTCACGAAAACGATTCCTGATGCTCTTAACAAGGATGTGTGGGTGTGACAGGCACGTCTTAGATCTTTCTGAGGCTTTTGATAACTATATACTTAAGATTCTACTAAATAAGCTACAATCATTACGGGCAACATGATTCACAGAAGTAGGTATCTTCGGTGAAGCGAAGTAGCTTAAATCACTTAATAAAGACAAGGCCTCCAGGCCAGATAGTATACCAGTTAAGTTTCTTTCAGCGTATACTGATATAATAGGTCGATACTTAGCACTCGCTTACAACCGTTCGCTCGACGAAAGATCGATACATAAAGACTGGAAAGCTGCACAGGTTACACTAACAAGCGGCCGGCCGGAGTGGCCGAGCGGTTCTAGACGCTACAGTCTGGAACCGCGCGACCGCTATGGTCGCAGGGTCGAATCCTGCCTCGGGCATGGACGTGTGTGATGTCCTTAGGTTAGTTAGGCTTAAGTAGTTCTAAGTTCTAGGGGACTGATGATCTCAGAAGTTAAGTCCCATAGTGCTCAGAGCCATTTGAACTAACCACACTATAAGCAAGAAAGGAACAGGAGTTAAATTAGAAATCCATATCGCTATCGTAGATTTGCAGCAGCATTTTGGAACATATATATTGTGTTCGAAAATTACGAATTATATTGAAGAAAACGATATATTGACAAATAGCGAACATGGATGTAGAAAAAAATAGTTTTTGTCGAATAATAATGAGCGTATGGCATTGGTGGCCGGGAGACCCCTCGCGTGGCGGTTCGACCGCCGCTCCAGAAGTTCTTTAACTTTCCAGTGAATGAGGATGAAATGATGATGAAAGACACACAACACCCGGTCATCTCGAGACAGAGAAAACCCTCCCGGGAATCGAACCCGGGACCTCGTGCGCGGGAGTCAAGAACGCTACCGCAAGACCACGAGCCGTGGACGTTCTTGTAGAATACAACTGCCTCTTTATACAGACGAAGTAATGAGTGGCATTGACAGGGAATAACAAACTGAGTCCATATTTCTAAATTTCCAGAAGGCTTTTGACACCGTTCCTCACAAGCGACTTCTAATCAAATTGCGTGGATACGGAGTACAGTCTCAGTTGTGGGACTGGGTCCTTTCAGAAAGGTCACAATCCGTAGAAACTGACGGAAAGTCATCGAGTAAAACAGAAGTGATATTTGCCGTTCACCAGGGAAATATTATAGACCTTTTGGTGTTCCTGATAGATATAAACGATTTAGGACACCATTTGAGGAGCATTCTTAGATTATTTGCAGATGATGCTGTAATTTACGGTCTTGTAACGTCATCAGATGATCAAAACCAATTGCAAAATGATGTAGACAGAACATTTATATGGTGCAGAAAGTGGCAATTGACAGCAAATAATTAAAAGATGCAAGGCATCCTCATGAGTACTAAAAGGAATACGCTAAATTTCGGTAACACGATAAATCACAGAAAATCTAAAATCTGTAAATGCAACTGAATACTTAGGAATGACAATTACGTTTAACTGGAACGATCACGTAGATAATGTTGTGAGGAAAGCGAACAAATGACTGCGATTTATCGGCAGAATATTTAGAAGATCCAACAGGTCCATTGAAGGGACTGTCCACATTATGCTCGTCCGCTCTCTTGTGGAGTACTACTACACGGTGTCGAATCTGTATCAGACAGGATTGACGGATGACATCTGAAAAGTTCGGAGAAGGGCAACTAGTTTTGTATTATCACGAAATAGGAGGGGGCAGAGGGCCACGAATATGATGCAGGGTCTGGGGTGCAATGATTGAAACAAAGGAATTTTTCGACGAGATTTCAATCACCAATGTTCTCCGTCTGTTGCTAAAATATTTGGTTGGTGCCCACCTACATAGGAAGAAACGATGACTGTAGTAAAATACGAGAAGTCAGAGCACGTACGGAGTAGAACAGTAGAGAGATAGCTTGAAGGTGATTTGATGAACCCTCCGCCAGCCACTTACTTGTAAGTTGATGAGTAGTCGAACAGATGTAGGTGTAGACGTAAGTGTAGGGATAACAATCGTAGCTAATGGCTAGTTTCGATAATGCCAAGCAGATAGGGCACAAAGTGTAGTGATAATCGTGACCGCAAATGTTAAACGTTTTGTGGAACACTAATCAGAACCAAAATAAATTAAGCTAGGTGTTCCTCAGGGTAGCACATTAGAACCGATACTGTTCCTCGTTCAGGGTGTCCGAGGAGAAATGGCAAGTGTTAAAGAATGTGAGAGGTATCATCATTCAAAGCAAAAAAAGTCAAGTAAACATGGGCTCTAAAATGCATACCTTCAGAGCTATGAGCACGTCATCGTCGATACTGTGAGACAAATATCATTTACTGCAACATCTTTGCTTTCCATATTTTGAGAAGTGGTGCTATGACCCAAAACAAGAAATATATACCAGTAAACATGGGCTATAAAATGCATACCTTCATTGCTATCTGCACTGGTTCAAAGAAGAAATGTGGTTCGTGGTATTGAAGATGAACAAGTGCTGATGATGTACTTTTTAGGCCCCAAGTTTACTGGAAACTTTTTCTTGTTTTCGTCTATATTACCACCTCTTAAAATATGGAAAGCAAAGAGCTTGCAGCAGAAGAGTTGGTTTCAGAGGTCTGGAGGTAAAGAAGCGCTCATAGCTCTTTAGGTATGCATTTTAGAGACCATTTTTATTACACTTTCCTGCGTCGAATAATAGTTTCTGTAATATCACTCAATACTGACCATTCCTTATTGGACACCTTGCACAAATCAATAACTCCCCCAATAGTGTTAGTCACAGGAAAAGTGATTTTATCAAATTAAACATAGATGGCACCTCCATGGACTGAGTGCTAAACACAAAATTTGTAGAAATGAATATTGATTCTCAACTGAAGTGGTGTGAACACACTACGGAAGCTTACAAACAGAGTACTACGAGCATGTTAGGCCCTTTCATTCTTGTTATTACTGTGTAATAGCCAATATTCATACTATTGATACGTACACTCAGTTCTTAGGAAAGGAATTCTTTTCTGGGAAGTAAACGCACAAAACATGAGTAGAGTTTCCAAGCTACAGAAAAGACCCATATGAATAATAACGAAAAAATAATTACGTTAATCGTGTGTCTACAAAAAAAAACTGAACATACTAGTAAAGCTAGAAGATACCTCTGCCTCTTCCCAGTAATGATTGAATGTTATAACGTGTTTACACTCAATATGAAATATTGTTGCATTACAAAAATTGCTCCAATGCTGTCCTCAACTGGATTCACTTTTAACTAAACGCTGGTGTGAGAGGGGTGTATAAATTTAGTGCGTACTGAATGTGTAATGCCTACAAACGTTTACACTAAGTGCCGTAACAGCTGTTTTTTTACTGTACTTTATTTATTTATTGCATCTCTATAAGCTCCGTAGTTAAGAAACGCCAAACACGCACTTGAGACTACGAAAAACTGTGTTATGTGCATTTCACTACAAAATATTTTAGACGAAAATCGTTCGTCAGCGCTTGATTTCTAAAATTTTAGGTGCCGGAACGCACCTCCTAACAATACAACGTCTCTAGACTGCCTCCTCCAGCCACAGAAATCACAAATTTCGATTTTTTAAAACTTGCTAAAACGTCAATGAGAAATCGTTTTTCTACAGAGTACTGTTCTCAAATTCAGGTTTTTAAAACGTTATCTTGTATGCAAGACAATAAAACCACAAGATTTAATACAATGCCGCTATCTACCTACCGCAACTTGGGAACGAAACTCATCTTGGCTACACTGTAGATCTCTGATGTTGCTAAAAGTCATAAACAAAAGACAGTCGACAAGAAGATCGATATGTACCGATAAGAAATCCGGAAGGAAACTCATCACAGCTTCGGAACGGAGCTCGACTTACCACACACATACACACACACACACACACACACACACACACACACACACGCAAACACACACACAATACCACGCCAAACACCCCACCCATCCCCATCCCATCACATTGGTCACCAATTGTCCCGTTCACTGCCGCCGGTGCAGTGGAAAATTAATAGGTACACTATGTGATCAAAAGTATCCGGACACCTGGCTGGAAATGACTTACAAGTTCGTGGCGCCCTCCATCGGTAACACTGTTATTCAGTACGGTATTGGCCCACCTTGAGGACAGCTTCCACTCTCGCAGGCATACGTTCAGTCAGGTGTTGGAAGGTTTCTTGGGGAATAGCAGCCCATTCTTCACGGAATGTTGCACTGAGGAGAGGTATCGCTGTCGGTCGGTGAGGCTAGGCACGAAGTCACCTTTCCAAAACATCCCGAAGGTGTTCTATAGGATTCAGGTCAGGACTCTGTACAGGCCAGTCCATTACAGGAATGTTACTGTCTTGTAATCACTCCGCCATAGGGCATGCATTATGAACAGGTGTTCGATCGTGTTGAAAAATGCAGTCGCCATCCCCGAATTGCTCTTCAGCACTGGGAAGCAAGAGGGCGCTTAAGACATCATGTAGGCCTGTGCTGTGATAGTACCACGGTAAACAACAAGAGGTTATGTTCTAGCCCCTTCGATGAGAAACACGACCACACGATAACACCACCGCGGAGAACTACACACGTGATATTCCGGCTTCTAGATCATGTGGGACAGGACTTTACACGTGCTGCCGTGTCAAAGGTGTATCGTGAGTATCTACATTGGGGGATAACCGCTGCCACAAAAGTCAACGACCATGACAGGGGGCCACCATTGACATTCTTGGATTGCAACTGCGGATAGACAGGCCAGTGTGCAGCAGATCACTCGCTCGTTCATTGATGGTCAACAAAATACGGCGAGGAACCATACCAACTGAGATCACTGCCAATCACTCCGCTCACCATATACGATGTTCACTCACAATAATGTGATCACACCCGATTTTGGAAGTCAACATGCAACACTCCCTCACAAAGCGGTCGTTGTAGTAACGCGGAAAAGGAGCGATTTATCTGACTTTCGAAAGGGCATGATCATTGGCTTCCGAGCCAGGGCTGGAAGCGTTTCTGAAATAATTAAGTTTGTAAACTGGTTACTTGCCGCCGTGGTTAAAATATACTCTGTACGGCAAAATGATAGTATCCAAAACCGGTGCCGAGGCAACTGATGCATCACGGGCCACAGATGATGGACGTGAATGACTGATGTGGAGTTGTGTACGGCCGAATGGACATGCAACTGTCAAGCAACAGACCGCCTACGTGAACCAAGGGGCTACCAACAGTGTCTCCTCAACTACCGTCCAGCGATCGCTGGTTCATGCATCCATGCTGACTGCGGTTCATAGGCGACGAAGGATGGAATTTGCGCACCAGTTTCCGGGAAATGGACGTCCACTGAGTGACGACAGGTCGCCTATTCAGATTAAGCACGTTTTATACTCCATCGGATAGAAGGCCGTTGATGTGTAGACACCTCAAATAATCGTCGTAAGGTTGGAGCGCGGAGAATTGAGCGCTACTGCCTGGGGAGTATTTCTCGTGGCATTGCATGGTTGACCTCGTCATTCTGGAAGACACACTGATCAACACAACTATGCATCTATAGTCCACCCTGTCCACCCGTGTATGCAGTTTGTTTTCTCCTCTGCACGATGACAGCTATCAGCAGTACAATGCAACGTGTCACACAGCTCGCCGTGTTTGTGGATGCATCAGCATGAGTTTACCGTACTTTCCTGGACACCAGACTCCCTGGATTTAAGCCCAATCGAGAATCTATGGGACCACATGGATCTGACTCTTCGCGCCATGCAGCCTCAACGTAAAAACCTGGCGCAGTTGGCCACAGCACTGAAGTCATCATTACTCCACATCCCTGCGGGTATCTTCCAGAATCTAAATGACTCTCTCGCAGCGGTCCACGCCGCAAAAGGTGGTTAGTCAGGCTTTCGTCAGATGATGACATTAATGTGACTGATCAGTGTGTCTCAACCACGACGCTACGTCACAGTCTTACGTCGCAGAGTTATATTTACAGCTTTCCGAAACCAGTCGCATCGACAAAGTTCAAACCCATCGTACAATTTACATTAGATGAATATGTGCCAAGCAATATCGTAAGAGATGGAAAAGAGCAACCGTGGTACAAAAACCGAGTTAGAAAACTGCTACGGAAGCAAGGAGAACTTCACAGGAAACATAAACATAACGAAAGCCTTGCAGACAAACAAAAATTATGGGAAGCGATATGTAGTGTGAGAAGGGCTATGCGAGAGGCGTTCAATGAATTCGAAAGTAAAGTTCTAAGAAATTTTGGTCTTATGTCAAAGCGGTAGGTGCATCAAAACAAAATGTCCAGACACTCTCTGACCAAAATGGTACTGAAACAGAGGATGACAGGCTAAAGGCCGGAATGCTAAATGCCTTTTTCCAAATCTGTTTCACAGAGGAAGACTGCACTGTAGTTCCTTCTCTAGATTGTCGCACAGATGACAAAATGGTAGATATCGAAATAGAAGACAGAGGGATAGAAAAGCAATTAAAATCGCTCAAAAGAGGAAAGGCCGCTGGACCCGATGGGATACCAGTTCGATTTTACACAGAGTACACGAAGGAACTTGCCCTCCTCCTTGCAGCGGTGTATCGTAGGTGGTAGAAGA
Source organism: Schistocerca americana (assembly GCF_021461395.2). Classification (NCBI taxonomy): domain Eukaryota; kingdom Metazoa; phylum Arthropoda; class Insecta; order Orthoptera; family Acrididae; genus Schistocerca; species Schistocerca americana. The sequence continues at coordinate 1,089,070,293 of NC_060119.1, read as the reverse complement.
GCGTAGCGTTCCCAAAGATTGGAAAAGGGTACAGGTCATATAAAGGCACATTTGCATGCCGAGCGTGAGTTTCCTCGGAAACGCGAGATATTAATTAAATAAATAATCAGTGACAAATAAATAAAGCCTATGGCACACAACTGCAGCGCTGTGTCGCTGATAAAACAAAAGTACATTTACGTTACTCGTATGTTTGATTAAGAAGGAAGAGCTCTCGTTGAAGTGGTGCAAGAAGCACGTATTTTAGTTTATTGTCTGGCACACCGCCATATTTCATGATATAGAAAATTACTGCGAGTTGCAACCATACTAGGCACTCGATTCTGTAAAGAATTTATATTTATAAAAGTAAGTAGGATTATGAACTGTAGGCTTATTCATTGAATATATCTGATTTAACTAACTGTGTAATTTTTTGTTTATTAGACAATCACCTCTGTACGACGTTTTGGCATGGCTGGCAAATTATTGTAATATTGAGATTTAGTTTATGAGTCCGCACCTACCGCAGCAGTCTTTGGAAACGATTTAATTACGAAGTCCGATTATTTCAGTTTTATTTCACGGTCAAGTACGAGTAACATTGCCTTTACGAAAAAGCCATTGTCAAGCGTCTGATACCGAATAATCAAAACCTGACGACTCATAGGAGAGCCAATCATACAGATAAAAATAATTAATATTTTATTTATTTTATTTTATTTATTTTATATTGGCGACTGCGTGTCGGACTTGTTATTTTGTCATTTGTTACATTGTTCTCTTTGTTTCATGTGAAAAAATCAACCTTCTGGTCCTGGACTTGACTATATGAGAAATAAAAAAATCAGAAGATATTTGCCAATTATAAAATTTTGCGGGAAGACGCAAAGAAGCTTCCAGCAAAATAAGGTAAGACGCAGCATCTTTGCATTAGCAGGCTTGACCAGACGTATAATTCAGTGTATTAGCTTTTCAGTAAAATTCTGTAGTGTTTCTTTTCCGCATAACAGTTTCAGTGATAAATTCCATTCTCAGTATTTTTCCTTAAACAATAACGTATGCAACAATATCAATACACGAGTGTACAATATGGCCGACTTCTGTACGATATCATGTAACATGGCCAGCAGCCATTACCAATAATCTCAAATTCAGTTTATATTTTTAAATTAACAGACAGCCATTGTTGCTACGACCGATTCATACTCAACTGTATTTTATTTTAAAATCAGTGTCAAATATTTTCTTGAAACATATATCACGTGTGGCATGGTAATAACTAGAAAACAATACGCAAAAATGGAACAGCAAAGACGTACTATTCAGACGCAATCCGACTCGGACGAGAGACAAATGTTAGAAAATGACTTTACGACAGCAACCGGTAGTGACGATTCATCAAACATTGACGCGAGTGTTGACGAAAATTTTTGACAATAGGCCTTCCACCACAAAAATTTCAAAGTCTCAATCAGAGCCCATGTTAATGCATGACGTCACGTCTAATGACGCGGCGGGGGCAGAGACCTTGCAAACGGTAAACATTGCCGACATGTTACAAATGCTAATGAAGCAAAACGCCGAAAACATGGCAACCTTACAGATGCAAAATGAACAGTTAAAGACACAAAATGACGGAATCAAATCTGATCTCATAGCACTCAAGACAGCTAATGACACTTTATGTAAGCGTGTGGAACTTATAGACGCCACACTGACCAAACAGATGACTGAACTCAGTACGAAATTTTCCAAGCTTAATACGAGACAAGAAAAGACTACAAATGACGTAGCACTTTTACAGACACAATTAAAAAACCTTAATGTCACGTGTGAAGCTCTTACTGAACAAATTCAAACATATCCTTCAGTACACGACAACCTTGAAAAACGAATTACTGACGTGCAGAATAAATTTGACGATGTTGAACAACACCTGACTGACATCTTACAATCTGATGCCACAGCTCATTTTCAAAATATTAATAAAGAATTTCATGATTGGGTAGAGAACAAAGACAAACATTTTGATAGATGCATACGTGAAAATTTACCAACAATTGTGCACGACTCCGTAGCGGAATACATCACTAATAACAAACAGCTGATTAGTGACGCAGTACAATCCGTCACTGCACCCATGAGACAATTCACCGATCAACCACAGTCTGAATGTAACGAAAATATCAGTCAAAATGTACAGTTCAGAAATCAATATACATTCGAGTATGACACACACATACCGCACACGACAAACGCACAAGAACAAAACACACCACGACTACAACACATACCACGATGTGCAAACACAAACACAAGCTATTATCATGGTAAACCACAGCAACATTATCGTAATTACTCGCCAGCTGAGCATTGCAGTAATTACAGTGGTACAAATCCATATCATAATGCAAAGGAAGAAGAAAGCTTAATGAAACACAGGCAATTTCAGATTTTTATCCCAGAAAAACGTACCATTCATCCGGTGATTTTTCTCAAATCTTTTAGTAACGCATTTCCACGCACTTGGAGTGACCGGAAAAAGATTTCATATATTGTCGGTTACATCCAAGGCGATGCAGCTGTCTGGGCATACAGTCAAGCTGACGTATGTACCACGTACAGTGAGTTTGAGCGTGCTTTTCTGAACAAATTCTGGTCGCAATCCGTCCAGGAGCGACTCAGAAGACAAATCTTAGAACCTGAAACTTTTAACAGTAAAAATGGTAACTTACGCAGATATTTTGAAAAATACTTGAACATGGGACATTTTTTAGACGAACCAGTCGCAACACGTGATATACTCCGAGCGTTGAAGGCCAAAATGCCTTTCAACATTAAGGAAAAACTTCTACATATCCCAGATGACGATTCAGATTATTTTTTAACAGCTTTAGATTCGGTTGACATGTTACTTGAAGATCAGCGCTTCGCGCGGCAAAACAGCAGCCACAATGTTTACACTAGTGGTATGCAAAACATGCAGGCTTGCCAACACAATTCTGGCGCGCCCACAGTTGGATACGCGGTACGACAAAAACAGCAAACTCACATGCCGTCTCAGTACGGAAATCAAAATCAACACGCGTATTCCAATACAAACAATAGTTACAACAGTAATAACATATCATGCGGCAATCCATACAAAAGGCACCGCGGTAATAACTACAACGGTAACAACGGATACAAAGGTAATAACAAAAACACAAACAGAAATAGAAATAATAATAACTACGAGCCAAGACAGCATCAAGGTTGGACTCGTAACGATCAGTACTTTCATTCAAACTCTGCTTTACCACAGCAGCCACCAGGTCAAAATTGGAGCATACCTTACGACCGACAGGTAAGTTATAATGCGCAACAGCAACAACAACCGCAAAAGTTTGGAGATCATAATAGGCAATATCCGAATGTGAATATAATAGAAATGACACCTGATGCACAACCTCAATCTGTGTCAGTACCTAGTACAAATGCTAATCCAACAAACTAGAAACAGTCACTACTTTGCCCCAGGTCGTGGCTGAAGAATCCTTGGGGGGCGGCTTCAATGTTAATCAGTTATTTGACACCACACTTGAACAACAGAATAATGATATGCCGAGTAATTCTAAACAAAAACTACCTGTTTTATTTATAAGATACAACCACAATAACAATATATCAGATGAACTTTTACAAGACAGTACACAATGTCGTTTAAACACAAATGAAATTGTTTTAGCATCCACTACTGGTGTAGTAGGTGGGATTCCAACTACTATTATCCTAGATACAGGTGCAGCTGTGAGCGTTTTATCTTTTAATTTTTATAAAAATATGTGTGAATTGGAACCTGTGCCTGAGTTTCCTGCCCAAAACTGTAAAATAACTACTGCACTAGGTAATAAGTCATGTAGGGTTACGAAGCAAGTTTTTGTAAACGTTAAAATAGGTAATGGAACCGTACAATGGCCATTCCTGGTTGTACAAAACCTTGTGACTAATTGCATATTAGGAATAGATATTATGAGCGAGAAGGACTGCATTATAGACTTCTCCAAAGGTAAATGTATTTTAAATGATAAAAGCAGGGTAATTATTATTGATTTGGACAGGAGAACTCTAAAGCATGACAAACACTGTACTGGGTACAAGGTTCAGTTAGTACTTAACAAAGACATTCAACACATGCAAACACACTCATCTGACGCAGAGCTAATGGACTTGAAAACATTGCTTGATCATAAGATAAGTGAAGCTACAGCTCTCAGTGTACATGAACGTATAAAACTACAGGAAGTGTTATCCAAATATTTACAAGTTTTTACCAAACGATTAGGTGTTATCAACACGTATGTGTACAAGATTGAAGTTAAGCCTCACAAGATCTTCTACCATAAGACATATAACGTACCGTTATCTCAACGACCTGCTGTGTGGAAAGAATTAAAACAAATGTTAGACTGGAAGGTCATTGAACCATCCACCTCACCTTATTGTAGTCCTCTACTTGTTGTCAAAAAATCAAATGGAAGCATTAGGTTAGTGTTAGACGCACGAGCTATTAATGAAATAATTTTACCGGTTCACACAAAACCTGAAAATTTAGAAGAGCAATTACAGAAATTTTTAGATGCAAAATATTTTTCCACAATAGATCTCGCTAATTCGTTTTGGCAGGTGGGTATCACTCCTGATTCTCGGAAATATACTGCATTTATGTTCAGGGGGCGAACCTATCAGTTTTGTGTTCTACCCTTCGGACTGAATGTCAGCTCTGGGGTATTCATTACAGCCCTGGATACCGTGCTTGGCGACGATTTAGTTGAGACAGTCACACACTATGTAGATGATATACTGTTAGCTACACAATCCTGGAATGAACACGTTGACACACTTCAAAGAATTTTAGAAAAATTTGCACAAGCTGGAGTCAAAGCCAATCTTAGAAAATCAAAATTTGGTTGCAGTGAGATAAAGTATTTAGGACATATCATTAATTCACAGGGCATACGTCCGGATCCCAGTAAATTAGATGCTATCAGAAACTTTCCTAGCCCTCGAACTAAAAAGCAGTTAAAATCATTCCTTGGGCTATGTTCATTTTTCAGACGTTTTTTGCCACAACCACTTTTGAACAGTAAACATCTGCTAAATCTACTCAGAAAGAATCAAGTTTGGATCTGGTCGGAACAGTGCCAGAATGACTTTAATACAATTAAACATGCTTTAGTGAATGCTAACATATTGAGCCATCCAGATTTCAATTTAGATTTTTGTATGACTTGTGACGCTTCACGTACTGGCTTGGGCTGTTGCTTATTTCAAGTTGTAAAGAATAAAGAGGAGGAACAGATAAGAATTATTGGGTTTGCGAGTCGCACTCTAACTGAATGTGAGCGTACATACTCCACTACTGAGTTAGAAACACTTTCCATAGTATGGGCATTCAAGAAATTCAATTATTATTTATTTGGAAAACATACGGTAATTTACACCGATCACCAGGCCCTGACATTTTTGTTAACTTGTAAACTTGTACATCCTAGACTATCACGATGGGCAGTTACACTTCAGAACTACTCTTTTGAAATTAAGTACATAAGAGGTAAGGACAACACCATTGCAGACACTTTGTCTAGACTTCCACAAGGTATGAATGATACCAACAGTGACTTAGAAAATATAAATGACTACAGGATTCTCTTAATGCAAGACAAGCAGTATCACCAATATTATATTGATATGTGCAGAAACATGGCTGAATTACAAAAATCTGATCCTCACTGGTATAAAATAATAACATTACTGGTAGAAAAACACAATCATCCTTTGACTAAGTATTACAAGTTACACAATGATGTGCTATTTTACCGCCGACATCCAAATGCTACTAACTGGTGTGTATGCATTCCCAAAGAGTCTGAACGTAATTTAATTTGGCACACACACTTAGTATGGGGTCATTATGGGACGAAAAAGTGTTTGGCAAAGCTCAGTACATACTGTTATTTTAGCAATATGAGAAGAAAAATTTACAGGGAACTAAAAACATGTGTCATATGTCAAAAATCAAAACCTCAGAATTTATCCACAAAAACAGATTTACATTCCATTTTACCTAGTAAACCCCTGGAAATTCTGTGTACTGACATTAGTGGACCGCATCCAGCAAGCTCTGGAGGCGTCAAATATATCTTAGCTTTTTACGATATATTTTCTAAACATGTAAAACTTTATGCTTTAAAATCCGCCACTGCAAGTGCTATAATACGAAGATTCTCAAGTGATTACCTGACGCACGTGGGAAAACCTAAAGCAATTCTATCAGATAATGCAGCATACTATTCTGGGTACAAATGGAGAAATTTCTTGAAGGACAATAACATTAAAAGTATATTTATTTCGAGGTTTAGTCCACAATGTAACGCGACTGAGAGACTTTTCCGAGAATTAAATCGATTCATGAGGACCTATATTTCATCAAAACATACTAATTGGGTGTCTTTTCGAAGACGTACACAATAACTTAAATATTTACGATACGAATTACACACCTAACGAGATCATGTTCAATTGCAAACAGAACGATCAGTGGATAGAACCATTACCTAAGTTGCCAGACAAGGAAATCACACCTGAACAGAAAATAAAAGAAGTATTGACTACGCTGACACATCACGCACAGATACGAAACAAACATCACAGAAACTTAATAAAAGAAAACAAAAATTCGAGGTAGGAATGCTTGTACTACTTCGTACTCATCATAAATCTGTTGCACTCAAACGACGCAACGCTAAGTGGCGTCTGCTATATGAAGGACCTTATATAATTGTTAACATACCGCACCCTGGTGCGTATCTGTTACAACATCGTAGAACTAACAAAATTATTGGGCTATACGCACACCGAGATCTTAGAGCATTTCAGGCTGAATAATGTAAAAGTCATACCCATCAAAATATTGCTAAGCAACTCGAAAAACTCTGTTGCTACAACACAGATAATAAGTAGTATAGAAATTTTCATTTCAGCGTTCCAGTGACGCAGTTGAAGACAGAAGAACTTTTCTTTCAACGCCGCGGCTCCACCGAGAAGACTGAATATTAAAGTAAAATTTATGATTACGTAGCAGTGAATGATATATAAATTTTTCACGGAACATTTGTGACTGTAGGTACCACTGACCTGGTATGACACCTGACGAACTGACAGACGTCATCTGTGAAGCGATCTTTTACTTCGAGAAATAGATTAGACGCACATCTCTCAACACGAAAAGCATCTATCAGTAGTCAAGGCCACACAGACACTATACACACACGCACAAAAACGCGAGGAATCGAACATTTTCTCTCTCTTACTATTTTGAATATTTATTGAGTAGTGAAAACGCCTGGTCTTGCCTACTGATGTAATGAATGTTGTGTCTAACCTATCTTAATTTCAGTTGACATCACAAAAAAAAAAACATCGATAAAATCCCAGCAAAACCGTTAAAGAGGACGTAAATATCTGCAATCCATGTAATCAAATGTGACACAATGTAATAATTTATAGCTATGCAATAATGATGAAAACATGTTTATGTGTAACTGTATTATGTTTATGCTAAGAAAATATGTGACGTGTGTATGTATTATTACTTATTTTTTTAACTGATGTATCATGTAAAAATTTGAACAAAACGAGTGCCAAAAAGACATTGCATAGTGAACCTCTGTTCACGGACATTAACGAACATTTAGGTGAGCTATATTCAGCAAAAAACTGAAAATGTGAAGTGAATAATTCGTGCATCGTCTAGTGACATTACTACAGTACCCAACTTCAAGATGTTAACTGGATTAAATGGACACAAAGTGCCTGTCCAGAAAACAACACGACGGGTGGAAGAGTTTTGGTTGGAACTTCAGGGAATGAAATGTTCTCGAAATGTGACGGACACTCTTACCTGGACTGTCCAAGGATCGACGCCAGCTATGTGCCGTCCGAAGTTCTGCAACCAAGCTTCCACGGAATATCGAAAACGAACTGCATATGGACTAATTACTCGACGGGTCACGTCTGATCTGTAATAAACAATGCTTTTTGTCACAACGAACTGCATCACAACGACTATAATGGAAATAGGAAATGGACACGCTTATGTATTAATCACGTTGTTATACAACGATGTTACTGTGATCAAAAAACTTTACCACGACGATACTAACCTGTAAAAAATTATTGCGCAGCAGATGAATATGAACTGTGATAACGACACCATGTGTATAGGTCAACGCACCTGAAACAACAGAACATTTTTCGTTGAAGCATTTCATTGCAATGCTATGTAACTAAGAACATTCAACAATCTAAAGTTGTATTGTATTATAACAAATATTGTAATTTTAAAACTAAGTTACCTGTCATAGAATGTAGTCTTCATATGTAATCTTGGTGGAATATTTTCTTTGTGCAACGACTAAGAAATGCGCGCGCACACGAACAATATGAACTGCAATACTGTGCCGCGTGATCTAAATTTACGAAATAACGGCAGTGCCGTAGTTACACAGACGCTTCTGCGCATGCGCGCACTCTGTTTTGCCAACATAAGAACTTTTTCGGCGCACGCGCGTCATTCAAATTTTGTATATAATATACAGTATAATGTAAGTCATGTAAATAGTTGTAGATAACTTAGATTTTCTTGTGCCTTTAGGTGAATTGCTCGCCTGCAGGTGTGTCCTTTCGCCTCGCAATTCAGGGGGCAATATAAAGGCACATTTGCATGCCGAGCGTGAGTTTCCTCGGAAACGCGAGATATTAATTAAATAAATAATCAGTGACAAATAAATAAAGCCTATGGCACACAACTGCAGCGCTGTGTCGCTGATAAAACAAAAGTACATTTACGTTACTCGTATGTTTGATTAAGAAGGAAGAGCTCTCGTTGAAGTGGTGCAAGAAGCACGTATTTTAGTTTATTGTCTGGCACACCGCCATATTTCATGATATAGAAAATTACTGCGAGTTGCAACCATACTAGGCACTCGATTCTGTAAAGAATTTATATTTATAAAAGTGAGTAGGATTATGAACTGTAGGCTTATTCATTGAATATATCTGATTTAACTAACTGTGTAATTTTTTGTTTAGTAGACAATCACCTCTGTACGACGTTTTGGCATGGCTGGCAAATTATTGTAATATTGAGATTTAGTTTATGAGTCCGCACCTACCGCAGCAGTCTTTGGAAACGATTTAATTACGAAGTCCGATTATTTCAGTTTTATTTCACGGTCAAGTACGAGTAACATTGCCTTTACGAAAAAGCCATTGTCAAGCGTCTGATACCGAATAATCAAAACCTGACGACTCATAGGAGAGCCAATCATACAGATAAAAATAATTAATATTTTATTTTATTTTATTTTATTTATTTTATAGTCATCCCCGCTTTCAAGAACGGACGTCGAATACATGTGCAGAACTATAGACCTATATCTCTAACGTCGATCAGTTATAGAATTTTGGAACACGTGTTATGTTCGAGTATAATGACTTTTCTGGAGACTAGAAATCTACTCTGTAGGAATCATCATGGGTTTCGAAAAAGACGATCGTGTGAAATCCAGCTCGCGCTATTCGTCCACGAGACTCACAGGGCCATTGACACGGGTTCCCAGGTAGATGCCGTGTTTCTTGACATCCGCAAGGCGTTTGATACAGTTCCCCACAGTCATTTAATGAACAAAGTAAGAGCATATGGACTATCAGACCAATTGTGTGATTGAACTGAAGAGTTCCTAGATAACAGAACGCAACATGTCATTCTCAATGGAGAGAAGACTTTCTAAGTAAGAGTGATTTCAGGTGTGTCGTAAGACCGTTGCTATTCACAATATACATAAATGACCTTGTGGATAACATTGGAAGCTCACTGAGGCTTTTTGTGGATGATGCTGTAGTATATCGAGAGGTTGTAGCAGTGGGAAACTGTACTGAAATGCAGGAGGATCTGCAACGAATTGACGCACGGTGCAGGGAATGGCAATTGAATCTCAATGTAGACAAGTGTAATGTGCTGCGAATACATAGAAAAAAAGATTTTTTATCATTGAGCTACAATATAGCAGGTCAGCAACTGGAAGCAGTTAATTCCATAAATTATCTGGGAGTAGGCATTAGGAGTGATTTAAAATGGAATGATCATATAAAGTTGATCGTTGGGAAAGCAGATGCCAGACTGAGATTCATCGGAAGAATCGTAAGGAAATGCAATCCGAAAACAAAGGAAGTAGGTTACAGAACACTTGTTCGTCCATTGCTTGAATGTTGCTCACCAGTGTGGGACCTGTACCAGATAGGGTTGATAGAAGAGATAGAGAAGATCCAACGGAGAGCAGCGCGCTTCGTTACAGGATCATTTAGTAATCGCGAAAGCGTTACGGAGATGATAGATAAACTCCAGTGGAAGACTCTGCAGGAGAGACGCTCAGTAGCTCTGTATGGGCTTTTGTTGAAGTTTCGAGAACATACCTTCACCGAGGAGTCAAGCAGTATATTGCTCCCTTCTACGTATATCTCGCGAAGAGACCATGAGTATAAAATCAGAGAGATTAGAGCCCACTCAGAGGCATACCGACAATCTTACTTTTCACGAACATTACGAGACTGGAATAGAAGGGAGAATCGATAGAGGTACTCAAAGTACCCTCCGCCACACACCGTCAGGTGGCTTGCGGAGTACGGATGTAGATGTAGATGTAGATCGATAATTAGATACTGGAAAATGTTCAGCCATACGGTATCCTATGTAGCCTGTCTATGGTAGACTGGTCTCTGTGACGATAGTAACTGTACATGTGACCCTAAATCGCGTCTTTTTCGAAAAGATCGAATGGGGTATGATTAGTGCTGTATATCAAAGGTGAGAATTTCGTGAGCATCGTTGTGTTTTATATGTTATCACGTCTGATACAATTCGAAATAAAAGATTTAGGCCAAGGAATCGAGATCCAAAATTTCAAAGACACTAAGAAAGAAAGCCAGACAAGGATTTGGAAACCGACTGGGTAGTTGTTGTTACAGTTGTATCTTACGTCTTACTAATCGGCCTATCCTGCCTGCGATATAAAATATGACCGTGGATCGCGTGTATTTTTTCTAATTGGATAAGGCTATCTTTCCCGAGCAAGTGATGCCGATAAGTAGGAGGAAAGTATACAACCGATCTATCTGATGGAAAGTCTACTAAAAATAAAAAGTAATTAAACCGAACAGGGCTATAATTTTGAAAATGAAAGTTATTGTGTGCATTCACTCACGAACAACAGTGGACAGAGAAGGGGTATCACTGATTGTGAATCCAAAAGTTACAGTAATGAACGAAAAGGAAATAATTAACTGTCGCCAGCCCACTAGGGCAATTTACATCCAAAACCTTGTACAAGATGATGAGAAAGAAAAACATGTATTATTAAACACTGGCGTGGCAACTGAAAGTTGTCACGTGTTTTGACACTAACGTGAGTATGTAATCATACAGAAAACTGAGAATCCACTCTTACGTTATGTTTGGCATTAAATTTTGGAAAGATTAATCGAGTAATGATTTGAAAATATGTAATTAAACTGTATGTTAGTACTGAACTTCGTTATGTAAACAATGACTTTCAGTGACCTCAACATAACGTCATCAAAGAAATTTAGAAAAAAAAGGAAGCACTTTTTACTTTTCCGTTACTTATTTTGCAAATTGGATTTCTTATTATTGTCTGAACAACTGAGCCTTTTTTACTGACTTGAACAGAATTAAACACTAGAATACATACCAAACCAAACAGCCATGTGCTCCAAGCTATATGTAAAATAAATAAAACTTCTGCACTCTTAATTTGTGCATTTATTTAGATTTGTATTTTTTCCAGTGATTGATTCTCAACTTGAAAAATGAAATTGCTTCATTTTAGTCATATACTGAAACCTCTGTTGTACAACAGTTAATTGAAAGTAGACTGAGGCTAAAATTCTTAAAAGTGGAATTATTCATTAATAAACTGGTTGTAACTATTCAAATTCTTTCTTATGACACTCAGCATATAAGGAAAAAGAGGAACAAGGATCCTGCTTGGTAACAATGTCTGTGAGCAATGAGAACGCAATCGCCCTGAGTTGAACCGATAATTATTTAAATAAATTTTATCACTCAGATCACATTCAGTTGTGCTGCTGAGTTAGCCGTTAATACTTTTACCAATGAACAGTCTTACTTCAGTGCTGTGCATTCGACGAAACTCGGAGCCGACGACGAAGCTGTGTTGCTGGAACTGCTGCTGTTGTTGAAGACAGTAGCATATTGTGGAGCCACGGCTAATTATAGGAACGGGCAATCGTAATTAATACAGCCTGTCTGTACTCCTGCTCTAGACATCTGGCCGGTGCGCGTTCTTGATGCCGCCGAAAATAGTACTCTCATCTGCGAGAGCGTTAACACCACACTTCCATACACTACCAGCGCTGGAACCCGTCTCTCTCTGTCTCTCCGCCCGCTCCGCGCAACAACTCCCTACCCGAAGATTTTACAACGCACAAGCACTGCTATTATCGTTGCTAGTCGATACAAATAACAATTCCCTTGGCTTTTTCCCAAAGCTTATAAGTTTCACAGTAAGACACAGATAAATACAATGAAACGTCAACAGACTTCTACCTAAATTTACACATACAGTGAAGCAATGTCCTTACTTATTAAAAGAAAGCATTTAAATTACAAATATTTACATACAATTCAGAAAAAAAATTATATATCGGTAGCAGGTGCCATTCATCCTGCATTTTCGGTGTTACGAGTTTGGCAACAGCGCACAGTTCGGTCGTGACGTAGAGCACGGTGATTGGAGGGGACCAGTTCCAACGCGTTAATTGTCAAGCAAAAAGTAATTTTAATTGGTCTACAATAATGGGCGCAAGAGCAACACCATTACACCATCATCTTACTTAAAGTGCACTACTATGTGCAGCATTGCAACTTGTTTGCCAACAGCACATCTATCATGTACGTTGTGGTTAATATTCTCGGTGGGCAGGAGGGTGTTCTACATCTACGTTCACACTCTGCTAACCAGTGTGAAGTGCATGACAGAGCACGTCCCATTGTATCAGTAATTAGGGCTTTTTCTCACTCCATTGACGTATAGATTATGGGAAGAATGATTGTTTAAATGCTACTATGCGTGCTGTAATTTGATCTTGACCCCTATTGCAGCGAGATGTTATGGGTGGCAGCAAATTTCTAGCCATCGTTCAAAACCAGTTCGTGAAACTGTAGGGGTGCTGGGGGAAGAGGGGCAAGCTGAAGTGGTGGGTAAGAATGTAGGTGTGTTCACAACGGCTCTGCATCCACATCTATACTCTGCAAACCACTGTGACATGCATACGGCTGTATCTGTTATCAGGGCCTCATCCTGTTCCATTCACGTGTGGAGCGCGGAAGTATGTTAACTTAAACGCTTCTGTGGAGGCTGTTAACTATCCCATCTTGTCTTTCCTACGGAAGCTTCCTCACTTTAAGCTTCTTCTTCAAATTTCTTAAGTACGCTTTCATGTAACAGTTTGCGTCTGTCAGCAAACAGTTCGGTTTTTTCAGCATATCCGTGACTGTTTCGCATGGCTCATACATACCTGTGACCATCAGTGCTGCCCTTGTTTTTATATGTGTAATATCCCTTGCTAGCGCTGGAACCCACAAACTTGAACAGTATGGGACACACGAGTGTTTTGTAAGCAATTTCATGCGCAGACTGATTGCATTTTCTCCGTATCCTACCAGAGGACAGAAATCTGCTGCCTGCTTTACCTACGACATAGCGTAAGTGACAGTTTCATTTCACATGTCTAAAAATAGTTGCACCCACATGTTCCCATGACTTGACCGATTCCAAATGTGGCTCGTTAATGCATTGGTCATTTTAATACAGTGCAGTGTAATTTCTGAACATATGAAGCAAGTTACCAATCGTCATCAAGATCTGACTGAATTACTGCACAACTTTTTTCAGACAGCAGTTCATTACACATAACTGCAGCAATTGCAGAAAGTCTAATGTTCTTGTTGAGTAGTCTGCCAAGTCATTTACACAGCCCTACAGCATGAACAGCTAGTGTCCCAACACTCTTGACTGGGGCACAGCTGATGATACTTCTACTCCTTTCGATGACTCTCCGTCAAAGATAACATGCTGCGTCCCCCTTGCCATTCACTTCAAATCCCATATGACCGTGCTTTCAATAACAACCGTAGGCGTGATACTGAATCAAATGGTTTCCGAAAGTCGAGAAATACTGCACCTACTTGACTGTTCTGTTGTATGGCTTTCAGGATATCGTTGAAAAAAGGGGGAGATGGGTTTTACAGAACTGCTGTTTCCGGAATTCCGCTGGTTGGCCTGGGGAGACCATCGTGTACGACCCACCTCATTATGTTTGTGCTCAGAATATGTTCTAAGATTTTACAAAAGATCGATTACAACGAAGTCAACGGTAGTTTTGTAGATTGCATCATTTCTGCCACCCTACTTCTAAACGGGTAAATCTGTGCTTCCTTTCAGGATTTTGTTTGTCCGAAGGATCTTCCGTATGCTAAGAGGGGCTAATCCAACCACAAATTCTATATCTGGTCTGCTAGGGATTTCATCAGTCCCTAGAGCTACGTTCAATTTTAGCGAATTCAGCTGTTTCTCAACGCCATCATCCCTCATCGGCAGACGATACACATTCGCCTACACGGGACATGCACGCTCAGGAAGAATGTTCTATCCTATCTGTGATGGAATGTAACAGACGCGTTCGAGAACCTACACGGTCATAAGTGTGCACCTATGGCTCCCCAGATAGTTTTCAATCCAGCTGAGCGCAGACAAGACCCCATCGAGCAAAATGAGGGCAGCTTGCAGTCAGCTCGGAGTCGTCTCCGTGGGTTGCGGGCTGCGGTTAAGCCGTCGCTTCAAACACCATATGACCGTGCTTTTGGTGTCTGGTAGAGATAATGCAATGGCGCGTATCCTCCGTCATCAAGGTGATGATAGATGTTTCTAATTCAGTAGGTCAGGGGTTAATTTTATTCGTCTGTTCCTTCTGTTCCTGTATAGGAGGCGGGGAACAAGCAAAGCAATTGCTTGAAAAACCGGGAAAAACAGTCTAAAATCCATACGCAAGGAGACCAGCTTGTGAAACAACGTTCGTTAATCCAGCGGTTGATACGGGAATGATCGACATCCCTAATTCGCAATCTAGCACATGTAACCGCTCTTTAGAGAGTGGGTATTAAGAAACGAATATTAGATTAAATTCAGTAATACTAAAAGACCCAAGAGCCAACAAAAAACGGTAGTTGTATTTCGAAATAATAGTTAGTTAAAATTTTACAAAGAGTAGGTATTTGAAATAGAGTAACGCAAAGTAGCACAAAGGGAATCCAAGGAAGACATAACAGAGCTGTGTTTTGTTTTGAATATAATATATAAAACAAGGCATAGCATTGTTAGCCCTCTTGAGTCTTTGTTTTCAATGGTGCATGTTCGCAGTCTTCCGTGGTAGTTGAAAGTTAGGGATTATAAGCCTAATTTAAAATCATTCTGATATCTGGATTAGACATTGGAGTGGCGGATAATAAATTATTTTGAGTTATTTGGACAGAAAATTGTTGGACTTATCATACTAATATGTTTGCAGATCGCTGTCAAGGTGATTCTGCAAATAAACGAGGCGTGAGATATAGTGCCCGTAAAAAGACTAAATTTGTGCTGAACAGACATTGAAAGAACTCGAACCTATGATTAATATCGTGTTGTGAGAATTAAGAAGCCTAGACATTTAAAGCCAGATATTAATGGTAAAGGACAGTTTCATGGGAAATCATATCTTTGGTGATAGGAACGCGATGGAATGTGGTACGGGCTGACTGTTATTATACCGAAAGGATACACACTAGGATCATCTCCTTCTTCATTGATTCCACAGTGCCAACTCTCATTAATTTAAGAAGTGTGTTGGGTCAATAAAACAGAATATATACGAGACTTTCTGCGTGTTTTCCAAATCCCAAAAATGAGAGAGTACATACAAAAAAAGTCTGTGAATATTCAAGGATTATTGAGAAAAGCTGATCCACCTGTTACAAACAGATAATACGATTTAACGAAGGTATATTGGCTACGAAGGTAACTAAATCAAATTATTTGGGAAACAAAAATTAGAAAAAAATAGACTGGAGCCCGATTGCTATGTTATTCCCGAGTATTAAACAAAATCACTGTCTTTGGATCCCGCGTGTTTAAAAGTGTATGAAATGTCGCTGGAACCCGACTGCTATGTTACTCCCGAGTATTAAACAAAATCACTGTCCAGAAAGAGATTTTCACTCTGCAGCGGAGTGTGCGCTGATATGAAACTTCCTGGCAGATTAAAACTGTGTGCCGGACCGAGATTCGAACTCGGGACCTTTGCCTTTCGCGGGCAAGTGCTTTGCCAACTGAGCTACCCAAGCACGACTCACGGTCCGTCCTCACAGTTTTACTTCTGCCAGTACCTCGTCTCCTACCTTCCAAACCTTACAGAAGCTCTCCTGCGAACCTTGCAGAACTAGCACTCCTGAAAGAAAGGATATTGTGGAGACATGGCTTAACCACAGCCTGGGGGATGTTTCCAGGATGAGATTTTCACTCTGCAGTGGAGTGTGCGCAGATCTGAAACTTCCTGGCAGATTAAAACTGTGTGCCGGACCGAGACTCGAACTCGGGACCTTTGCCTTTCGCGGGCAAGTGCTCTGTCAACTGAGCTACCCAAGCACAACTCACGGCCCGTCCTCACAGTTTTACTTCTGCCAGTACCTCGTCTCCTACCTTCCAAACCTTACAGAAGCTCTCCTGCGAACCTTACAGAACTAGCACTCCTGAAAGAAAGGATATTGCGGAGACATGGCTTAGCCACAGCCTGGGGGATGTTCCCAGAATGGGTTTTTCACTCTGCAGTCGTGCTTGGGTACCTCAGTTGGTAGAGCACTTGCCCGCGAAAGGCAAAGGTCCCGAGTTCGAGTCTCGGTCCGGCACACAGTTTTAATCTGCCAAAGTTTCAAAATCACTGTCTTTGGATCCGGCGTGTTTGAAAGTGTATGAAATGTCCGTGGACATAGAAAACGAGATTAATTTTCAACTGATAGTTCACACAAGTAAATTCACAACGTGATTCAGAGATGTGTTATGTCCGACCCACACGGCAGGGAACGGTTCTTAAGGGGGTTAGGACGTCAAACGGGCCGACTTGTAGCAGGAGAGGCACCATAGGACATTTTAATTTCCACTGTCTATACTTTTACAAATAAATTCATAAAACTTTGTCAGCATGGCCAGGAAGGATTCAGTATTCACACTCATAGCAGTGGAAGCTCGAAAACATAACGAAGTAATTTTTTTGCATGTGAAATGTCATCATTTTTTTCACTTACTGATGGCAGCATTTGTTGCTATAGGTACACTTTTCTTCATAAATAAGAGAGATGTTTCGATGAATTTTGCACAGCATACAAACCATACTTAAAGGTGTATAAAACTCTAGAATTTTCCGAATCTATTAAAAACTGCGGTAAAAGTTGAGGTAATTAATTATAAAATTTGTGTTTTTCCTAAACATAAAGTTTAAAATCGTTTTTTCATAAATTAAATAAATTCTAGAGTTTCATACACCTGTAAGTATGGTGTGTATGCTGTGAAAAACTCATCGATAAATCTCTCTAACGTATGAAGGAAAGTGTACCTATAGAAACCAATGCAGCCATTAGTAAGTGAAAAAGTGATGAAATTTCACACGGAAAAAAATTTGTTTTGTTATGTTTTCGAACTTCCACTGCAATGAGTGTGAATCCTGAATCCTTCCTGTTGATGCTGACAAAGTTTTATGAATTTATTTGTAAAACTATAGACTCTGGAAATTAAAATGTCCTGTGATGCCTCTCCTGCTCCAAGTCGGCCCGTTTGACGTCCTACCCCCGTTAAGTAGCCGGGACAGTATATACATAAACTTTTGAGATCAGCTTTGATGCCGGGGGGAAACGGCGAAGCGATATTTGTGCAGTCGTGATGACGGTGGGTGTTCTGGCATACACACTACACATTTAGTGTCGGGAGTAGATCAGCAAGTTCATTCCCAAATCGTGAAAAGTTGGCAGTTCTGGGCTTCAAAACGTACCAACCTGTAGCCACGAAGCCTCACCAGGTACGCAGTAAAGCTTGGGTGACTGGTGCAATACGTCTGACTGTCTCTGTTGTCTTAGATGGCTTCACACCTTACAACGCCCTTATAACCGTCCCCACGCGTTTATTTAGTGAGTAGACAGGTTGCCAAATATTTGGTCAAAGACTCTAAATAAATCTTAATACGTCAGCAAGGCTAGGGCGGCGTCATATCCAGAGAAGAGGCGGTCAAGAACCTCTGCGGTAGCCTTGTTTGCCAATTTGAGTGTGTGCGGGGCTTTACCGGCGCCGGCGCACCCACTGCTTTGGCATCCGTCTGCCTCCTGCTGGTATAAAAGAGGGCACGCACTCAAACACGCGCCACAGTGTCGTCCGGCTCTGCTGCGTTACTCGTACCATAATGGCGGCGTGCCTCACACAGCGGGTGGTACTCCTGGCGGCTATCTGTGCTCTTCTCATCAGTCTCTCAGGTCAGCTGCTCTCATCTGTAGCGTTTAAATACAACTGATTTTCTATTCGCATCATATGAATCTTTTCTCTGCTGCTCTTTTCATATCTTCCTGTGCCCGATATATTGACTGGAAAATTTCTATACGCTCGTCGGTTGAACTTTTTCGTGTGAAAAAAAAAAAAAATCTGATGAATCGATAATATCTTTCAGACTAATACCGCATAAGCAACAGTGTTTATAGTAGCACAGTAGTTTCGTCTGTGACGTCATCGTGCCAGTGTAGGCGCATATGCATAATCGTTACGGATATTAGTTTTGAGTATAGTTCTAAATTGGTGCGGTACGGAAACATTTATAACTCGGACGTTGATTCCGTTGCCGTTGTAAAGACCTTGCGGAGCACTACTATGATAAAAAGCGAGAGAATAAAAATATTCCCCGGATTATAAGTGAAAATCGGTATAAAACTGAAAGTTACGAAGTAATGAAACATGTCATCTCATATGACTCGTACATTAATATGCTCAGATTTACAGAAAACGCAAGTCAGAGGAAAGTTCTCGTCTGACAGAATCCAAAAAGCCAAAAAGGTCCAGTGCCGACCGAATGCGAGAGCTACGGCAGCGTTCGAAAGGAAACGAAAAACGAGCGCAAAGCAGTTTACACGTAGCTGGTATACAGCGGCGAATGACGGTCCAAACTTGTAATTTATCTACTCTGTAGCCATTATACTGTTCTGTGTAAGCATTACACTAAAAGAACTGATAATTAAATTAAGTATTCATGTTAAACACTAATGATTCTATCCCGAAGTTTTCATGAAAAATCTACGACGCGGACTCAAACTGCACACACACATTGCTTTACCCTCTTAGCAATCGTCTGTGTAGAAATATGTAACCACTCTACAGACAGACTGCATTAGTTATTGTCGTATCTACATCAAACTCTGAACATCAATGTACACGGAAAGCCAACAAACACAGACAGTTACTTATAAGTCTTCCAAACATCTGAACTCTCATAAACAAACTGCATTCAGTGCTTTCTTACGGAGAGCAGAAAAATTTCCACTTACATGTTGCAGAATATGAGACAGAAATAGTTTTAATTTTCTCACATATTTATCCTTTGCCAAATCCTTGCTGCGAGTCTATGCGAAAAGTGTATCTACTCCAATCTATTCGGAAGAGCTTAAATGTCTTGCGAACAAAACATTCAGTGCAGACAAATATTTCGCTGTAATTCAAGAGGAGGGCGGAATTTAGGTGCCATCGCGCAGTGAACTCGTAAAAGAGTCGTTGAAAGGTGTGCCACGTTTCGTAAATTCGGAAATAAATCATATCTACACAACTGTTGAAATTGTAGTAACCAGTATTTTGAGCTTGCCGGATGTAGAATTCGGAAAGCGAAAAAAATCACTCAATATGGTGAGGTACAAATGATTTCTCATGTAACAGATACTTTTACTGATTTGTCCACTTTGTACCATAATGCCAGTTACACGATGAAAAGTTTTCAGTTGCTACATAATTATAATGATTTTTTCCGAAATCTTCTTGTTTCTTTACTTGAGATGATTGGTAGTAATGTTTAGTTGATTTACATAATAGGATGATTACGTTGTCCAAATGATTACGTTAAAGGGTGAAATAATAACAGAGTTTCTTAATATTTGACCCTCTGAATGAGCGTGGATTGAAGTATCAAGTCAACGGCGTTGCATATTCTACCGCCAGCTATCGACTTACGCTTACGCTCACAGAAAAAAGTACCAACGAGAAAAAAGGGAATGGTGAACACAATGATACATTTCGTATAGGGACTACAGGGACAATCAATTCACAATTCAATATAAAATCAATATTCATGTGAATAGTTTCGGAAGGAGCAGCTGGAGTCTGGAGGAAGAAATAAACTGTTGAATTTCCAAGGAACCATTTCGTTGTCCTCTTAGAGTGATTCAACAAAACTCTTATACTTTCTGGGAGTGGTAAAAACATTGAACTGCACTCCTTCCATATGCCTTCGCCATTACATTAAATTATTGTTCTTTTTTTTTTCTTTCTTTTACTGTATGATAACTCATGTGTCCCTACGTCGATCGGTTTCTTATGCTGCAACACTGGATCCGGAGATGGCTGTAGAAACCGGTAGTTCTATTAATAAAATCTGTGCTTCCTATCCGATTAAATAAAAGAAGCAATAATGATTAGATCAACCACGGCGCTCCTCTAAAGAGTACTTCCATTTAATTTAATTAGTTAATTGTATTTTTTATTTTTAACCTTTATTTTCTACTCCTGTAGTTATTTTTCGTTGCTGTCCTATACATTCTATGGGTTGGGGGAAACGAAAATCTGCACCTTGTCCAAAGATTATGTTTCTAGTATGGTGATAGTTATGGAATTTATGTCAGGTACACAAACGCAGTCTTGAAACGTCGATGATTCAATAATTTCCTTCAATTGCATTACCTGGCACAAAATAACACTTCAGTAGTAATAGTTGTACAATAAAACACTACAGTAATAATAGTTAATTTTTTTTGTACCACGGGCTAAATGACAGGTGAATGGAATACGTTAATTACTTTTACAATATCAAAGGTTGATAAGTATTTTTTTTTTAATATGATGAAAGTTTTATCACTTCACATGTCAAAGAAACTGGTATAGGCAATCGTATTCAAATACAGTGATATGTAATCAGGCAAAATACGGCGCTGCAGTCGGCAACGCCTATGTAAGACAGGTGTCTGGCGCAGTTTTAGATCGGTTACTGATGCTGGAATGGCAGGTTATCAAGATTTAAGTGAGTTTGAAAGTGGTGTTATAGTCGCCATACGAGCGATGGGACACAACATCTCCGAGGTAGCTATGAAGTTGGGATTTTCCCGAATGACCATCTCACGAGTGTGGCGTGAGCATCAGGAATCTGGTAAAATATCCAATCTCCGACATCTCTGTGGCCGGAAAAAGATTCTGCAAGAACGGAATCAACGACGACTGAAGAGAATCGTTCAACGTGACAGAAATGCAACCCTTTCCCAAATTGCTGCAAATTTCAGTGCTGGACCATCAACAAGTGTCAGCGTGCGAACCATTCAATGAAACATCATCTATAAGGGCTTTCGGAGCCCAAGGCCCACTCGTGTACCCTTGATGACTGCACGGCGCAAAGCCATACGTCTCGAATGGGCCCGTCAAGACCGACATTGGACTATCAGTGACTGGAAACATGTTGCCTGGTCGGACGAGTCTCGTTTCAAATTGTATGGAGCGGATGGACGTGTACGGGTATGGAGCAACCTCATTAATCCATGGACCCATGGACCCAGCCTGTCAGCGGGGGACTGTTAAAGATGGTGGAGGGTGCAGTTAGAGTGATGTAGGGCCCTTGATACGTCTAGATACGACTCAGACAGGTGACAAGTACGTAAGCATCCTGTCTGATCACCCGCATCCATTCATGTCCATTGAGCATTCCGACGGACTTGGGCAATTCCTGCAGGACAATGCGCCACCCCATACGTCCAGAGTTGCTTCAGAGTGGCTCCAGGAACTCTCTTCTGAGTTTAAACACTTGCGCTGGCCACCAAACTCCCCAGACATGAACATTACTGAGCATATCTGGGATGCCTTGCTACGTGCTGTTCAGAAGAGATCTCCAACCCCTCATACTCTTGTGGATTTATGGACAGTCCTGCAGGATTCATGGTATCAGTTCCCTCCAGCACTACTTCAGACGTAAGTCAAGTCCATGCCACGTCCTGTTTCAGCACTTCTGCGTTCTCTCGGAGGCCCTATACCATATGAGCAGGTGTACCAGTTTCTTTGGCTCTTCAGTGTATACGCATTTTTGTATGGACGAATATTTCCTACAATATAAAGCCGGAAATACGACTGAGAGTAGACTTTCTTTGTACTGAAAACTGAAGTAGCAACTACAATATCACAGACCTGCTTCCATAGCCATGCTCAGTAATGCTTGTACGGCTGGTGGCGCTCGATTGGAGGTAAACAGGTTCGAATTTCGGTGCTGGAAAATTTTGCGGCATGGTAAAGAGATGTGATGGCGTGTAGTTCCTAATCAACTGCCTTCGCGTCTATACCTTCCATTAAGTTGCAGACCTCTCCACAGTGTCACATGAAGTAAGTGAATGTGACACTGTGGACGACGATCCATCCTGTGGATGAGTTAGTTAAGCCTGGAGGCTCCCTTAAAGCTATTAGAAAGGAGTAGTGTACGTGCCAGCATCGGATTTCACCCTCCCCCTTCCCTTCGTCCGTAACAAAGCAAACCTAACACTACACTATAAAATTACTCATCACAGACATCCACAAAACACAGACATTGTGCATAACGGGCCAGAGGAAAACATTGGAAAACCACCTCCAGCTCGTAGGACCTTGTCTAGAATGGCAATGCAGGGTTTCTGTACTTGTTGCCCTCTTCGCTGAGTAAGGGACTACTCTGACTTGGGATGATTACAGAATGACTGTCTAGGTCTGGAAAATAAGTCCGTAAGATGATATTGCTAATAAGGAAAGTGTTAATATTTTTTGATGTCAAGTTTAGCTGGAAACCAACTGTGGCTGGCAGAATTAAGAATTAGCAGCTGCGTAACTGTCTTAAATTTAATAGACTAATAATTTTTAATTACTGCTGCTATTAAACCTTACAGAGTATAGGGTCGTGGTGCACAAAACTCTTCTGTTCCCAACGTTTCGTCCTGAACTGCTCTGGACATCTGCAGACTCAACGAAGGAGCGAAACGTGTGCTTCAGAGCAACAGCTCTGAAGATGTCCAGCGGAGTTCTGGACGAAACGTTAGGAACAGAAGATTTTTGTGGACTTCGACCTTATACCCCGAAAAGTTTACCAGCACCAGTGCCATCTGGTCGTGAAAGCCTTCGTTCTGTCAACTTTTAGTTAGTTTCTGTCTTTCACTTGTTTCTGCTGCATTAGATTTGACAAGATAACATCATAGATATGTTTTCACATCAAAAAGTATGTCAGCAAGGTTGTAGTTCAGGACAGAGTAATGGTTCTGCTGAGCTTGAATGAAAGGACGGCATATGGTACCCTTGTAAAGGACCACACTTGTTGTCATCCGAGTTATGTGAACTAGGAATTCACAAACAAATTTACATACAAAAACATTCGAACTATTTAGATAATGTGCCTTTTTATTTGATTAGTAGCATTCATATGTGTAGCCTGTTGTGTCACACAAGAGATGTAATTTACCTTGAAATATATTTGTTTGTTGACAGCGCTTCTGAAATAAAAGTACTTCTCTGTTTCAGCTGCCATAGACTACCATGGACCCTTACTCTCGAAATTAGCTGCTGCCGAGCAACTGGGTGGTAAGTATGAGCAGAATCGCATTTTTCAGTGAATAGGGAAACAATGTTTAACAAACACACTCACACGTATATTAAATAATTGAAATAGTATTTAACATATTTTTAATAGGTCGTATATTTACTGTCTGATTAACGTGATTTGAAATCTATTGCCTTAGTAATACATGTTTGCAGGTTCGAATCCTGCCTCCGGCATGGATGTTTGTGATGTCCTTAGGTTAGTTAGGTTTAACTAGTTCTAAGTTCTAGGGGACTAATGACCTCAGAAGTTGAGTCCCATAGTGCTCAGAGCCAATACATGTTTGCATCATTGAAAATAATTTGTCGAGAGTCTTGCTACTCAGCTTACCATAGCCTTTAAGAGTATACAGCAAGGACTGAAACAATCAGTCGTTGAAGGATGTTGGTAGCCATAAATGTAGGAGTTAATGTAGCATGTAGATCTCTCAGCTTTGTCAATAAATCATTGAGATTGGTTAACAAGCTGAGAGCTGCATGTTCCTACATTCATGTTCATGTAATGAATGGAAATTAACCTCGTGTTAACCTGTTTCTAAAAATTGTACATCTACTGGGTGAATATATGGATAAAATGTTTCAGAAATACAGGAATGCTGCTGATAAGTTTCCTTAACAGTTCTGATTGCAAATATTGCATAAATCGCATCATATCTTAAGATAACTTCACATGAGAGTTAATTACTAGGGAAATATTCTCACAGAAATTATGTATCAACAATCGCTCCATACAGTAGGAGTTATCAAACAAACCGGATTAAATTAGTATTGTATTTTTTTTTAAATAATTTAAACAGTAGTGAAGATTAAATATTTTTTCATTTGTGTGGCCATATTGTCGGTCGTTACTTTGCAGTTCCTGAGGGTATTTTCGTTCTGTTTTTTACATCTTTAATTAGCTCCTTTGAGTGGTACCTCAAAGAGGTTTCGTTATGAATAGAATAGGTCGTATCTATTTGCATAGTTATATTAAGCGCTGGCAATACTGATTTAGAACTGTGATCGTTTCCTAACGCCACTGAATTGTGAGGCCCATTACTAACTTTTTTGTCAGCTAAGAACGAAAGAAGTTTCGGTCAGTGTACAACTTCCTTTGTAGCTACACTCTCACAATGTTTTAACAGACATTCTGTTTCTCCACTTTTGGTCTGTTGCAGTCGTGTTGCAAAATGTAGCTGTTCTTTAGTCACTAAAGCGAATTACGTCGAATAGAACCAGATGTGACAGCTGAACGCCATCTGCGAACAACCTACCTTAGTCACGGGGCAACCTCAAGAAACGTCAACGATTTTCAGTACTTGCCAAAGACACGTGTGGTTCTATAGCAACCGATCTGAATCTGCGTTGAGTCATCGAAAATGAAATTTCCACGTAAGACAATGCTAATATCTTTTGACATGCTAAGCTATAGCGCCCACATTGAAAGAATATTTTCCATGAGCATCAGGACCTCTATTGCTTCTTTCGTTTCGGAGATGTTGGAGGGAGGAATAAAAAAATTGGGGAGATTGCATGTTAATTCTTCTGTTTCACATTTACGTAGAAAACACTACACTGATGTTTGTCAGACATACTCAATAACTGACGTTAGTCAAGAGATTTTTCAATCAAATAAATTTGTCATGTAATATAACTGTAATGATTAGATTGGAACGTAGTTCGTAATTTGTATGATATGGTACTGTGCCTTTCATCTGACTCATGTCGTTTATATAAGGCGTTCATAACTAATTTATTATTTATTACTTTTATGGTTTTTAAATCAGTGAATGAATTACCCTTGTGGTGTGTGGGTAATATTATTGTGCCTTCTATCCGTCTTATTATCCTCCCAAACAATTTTGATATATGAATTTAGTTCCGCCTTAGCAAGTGCATTAATTGACTCACTGTAGGAAACTGTTCATTAATCTATTTCAGTAAACTTGCGTGGGAAATCTAAAAATGAATTACTAATAATTATAAACTCTCTATCATTTGCACGTGAATGACTGAATGCAGGGTTTTATGAAATCCACGGTCAAGAATAAACGGAATGGTGTTCTTTGCGCCACATAGACATTATAACATGTTGAGGTTAATTTGGACATAATACAGTTTTAATTGCTATTTAATCATTAGAAATGTAACTACTATTCTCTTCAACTTCCGACCGTGAAGCGTGTGTACACAAGAGTTGTTGGGTCCAGTGCTGTTCTGCAAGCGTCGTTCTCATGCGCGTGCTAATAGTGCGACTGGCGCAATATGTTTGTTAACGAAATTAACAGCACCAACACCAATTAGACTCTCTCAAATAAAATTTGGCCACACTGAACTGTTTCCATTCGTGTGTGTGTCAGACACACTTGAAATCATCGTCAGACTTAGCCTTTGTAAGCAATAGGCTTGCGAGATGCTTGCCGTTACAGCCAGAGACTCAGCGAGACTTGTTCGCAGAAAATGACGTCACTTGCCTTCCCGCTGATGTATATTAGATTCGCTTGCACAATTCTGAAACGTGTGGCACAACAAAAGCTCTTCCACCGTAGTTCCGAAACCGTGGCTACCGAGCCGTTCCTAACGACTCCCACGCCATATTACCTGAGACTACTAATCATTCTGATGTGTCTGGAAGGTCTGTGCGAATTACATTACGTCATACACTCGGCGTTAAAATTAGTTTCGTTGTTACATTTAAAGATTATTATATTATTTTTCTAAATAAAATACTTCAGATGTCAACGAACACAGTCTTGCCTCAAAATGAAACAACTATTTATCTTCTCCATCTATATGTTCAAAGACGTTTACATTTGGTATCAGTTTGAAGATGCCGGAACATATATTGAACATTCACCAGCAATAAGACAATTTCCTTGATATCTCGAAGTTATTTCCCCCTTCACCGCTGTTATCCTGCAATTGAAAGGCCGAAAGGCTCAGAGAGTAAAAGCTTCCAGTAGCATTGTACCTCCAGTTCATGATGTTTCCACTTGTATTAATAGGCAACGCCAGAAACTTCTAAGAAAATAATATACAAATCTCATACAAATTATACCCTTTCAGTTCAGTACATAGTAGATAGTAGATACTTATTACGAAGTTGTACCATTAGTATGTTAGGCAATTAGGAAACATATTTTTTCAATTATTTTGAACATTCGTTTGTAAGACATTGTGCTGCCTTTCCACTACCATTCCCTCTCTTTCGAAACCAACTTGTCGCGGTACGTGATGCTTTTCGTCCAACTTCAACTGTCTCTTTGGTCAAGATACCAAATCATTTCTCACCTGCCATGCTGAGAGGCCAAACTTGGACATCTGACTGTCTCTTCTAGTCAAGTCCTTGTCTCCTGCCCTGTAACCTTTTCAAGAAGATTAATCTAGCCAACTGAAATAACATCATCTGATTCACCTGTAGCAACGCATTATTAAGTGGAACCATAGTAAACGGGTAAACAACGTCCGGCTCGACAATTGTGTCATTTAGTTTACTGGTTGCGTACGCCGAGTTCTTGATGTGAGAGCACCATGGGCCAACGTCCGGTCGTAGTAGTATTTTCAGGATTGAGAATCGAACACAAGGGCAAACCAATGACACTGACCACCTATTCGATTAACAAGTTGCTGATAACAAGGGCGTTGTTTGCTGATTGGATTCCAACACTTAAGAGAAGACCTAGAGGCCGATCTCATGTAAGGCAGCAGATGCCATGAGGTAGGAAGCTTGCAGGAGCAATATGACTACATTTGGCTGAATCAATGAAGCGTGCTGAAGTCTGGATAAGATCTTCGTTCAGAAGTGGATTTCAAATCTATGATGTTCACTAATATGATATACATTAATACAGGAAATTTTAAGTACAGTTTGTACAAATGTGGTTTCGTGGAAGCCTGACAACTGTGTTTCACTTGTCACTTTGTCAAAATATCACCTAACCTTCTCATAACACTAATTATTCGTTTTCAGAAAGTAGGTCTAGCTAATTCGTAATCACTTGTTTCCGTGGTATTTAGGTTTACTCATGGATGAGCAAACTCACTATAGTCTTCATTTTGTGAAACATACACTTGCCAGTAATTCACAATGTATCACTACTTTACGACCTAAATGTCAGTTCATTATTATTAAAAGACAGTTTTTCGACAATTTTCTTTCTTTGCAGTGGATACTCTAACGCTTTGGATGACCTGAAGTGGTGAAGAATGTGTGTAAACTCCCACTTCTTCTTGAGGTTGTCAGCCGACTTACCTTGCTGGGTAGCTTGCTTCTGAAACCTCCTTTTCTCTTCTTCTCCGAAGTGTATTTGCAAGGAACAGGAATTTCTCAAGACCCTTTCTACTTATAAAAAAATAAGCAGACGCACACAGTTTCTTTTGCTTCACTTAACGATATATATTCAAACATCAAAACTTTTACAAATTTCGTACGAGCTGTCTAAGGCGCTGCAGTCTTGGACTGTGCGGCAGGTCCCGGCGGGGGTTCGAGTCCTCCCTCGGGCATGGGTGTGTGGGTCTTTTCCTTAGGATAATTTAGGTTAAGTAGTGTGTAGGCTTAGGGACTGATGACCTTAGCAGTTAAGTCTCATAAGATTTCAGACATATTTGAACATTTTGAACAAATCTCATTCTCCACATAAACAAACACTATCAAGTAAGTCTCCTCGCGCATCCAAAGGTTAGAAACAAAGGTCTCTTCCACATAAGTGAAAGTTGGCTTAAAAACCAAGTCCACTTTCATACTGAATCGGAATACACGTCTCATCGTCTCCAAGTCCAAGACGAGCATCCACTTCACAATATTTGAACTGTTCTTCCTTTTTTTTCAGTACAATTGTCAAAGTTATAAAACAGTACGGAATAATACAGAAGTTCCTCGAGTCTGCCGTGTTCTTTCATTAAAATTCCATGGTACGACCGGCAAACACTTTTCGGTTCCGTTCGACCGCCGTGTCTACAGTCTTCTTACTACAAACTTCGGACCTGCACACACAGACAGGCGACGCGCAGCAGACAGGCTTTCTCACACTTATATTTAAAATATCGTGTGTTCGAGACGGTCGAAGGCCGAGTAGTTCTAGAATTTACGCAGAAATTCTCGAAACACTACAATACATGATGCATTAATCAGTGACATTTTAGAATTGTTATATAGGACTTCAATAATATGCTAGATGTCATTTACCTACATCATTGTTTTGCAGTTCGCATCGAAGTGGTTGGAAGAAGGTCCAGAGAAACACCTTCAAACTATTTCTCGACCGTTACACTCAGCACTTGGGAAAAATAAACATTTAAATCTATCCACGCGAGCTCAGACCTCTCCTATTTTATTACTATGGTTATTTCTCCCTGTTACGAGTGAGACAGGTTAACCACCGAAACATGCGCTATTGGTCTCTTGAGAACCCCTGTTGCTGTGTCAGGTGGAACGTCAGCACCCATGGAGTGTAAGCGTGTTGTGTGAGATAGTGAAACATCAGCTCACAAACCCGGTTTTTATGGACGGAACACTCAAAGCGCACAAGTATCGCAGCCTCCTAGCAAACGATCTTCCACGGATGCTAGAAGGTGTTGCTTTGCAGATTAGGAGGAACCTGTGCTAAAAATATGATGACTTTCCAGCACATAGGGCACGAAGTACCACAGCATGTGTTCGCGAACTGTTTCAGAACCGTTGGATTGGAAGCAGAGACGTGTACCTTGGACCGCCCGTTCTCCAGATTTGAGACCTGTAGACCATTTTTCTGTGGGGAAAGCCGAAAGACGCTACCTAGACGGACATACCAACTACGCCCGATGACACGCAAGGACGTATTACTGCAGCCTGCTCGAACATCTCCGCTGAAATTCTAGCACTTGAACCGAAGTGGTTGACGTCTATTGTGATATCGTGCCGCATACACAGTACAAGAACGAAGTGCATTTTTCCTACACTCTCATACACGACGAGCATGTCGGTTAGTTATGTGTTGGTAAATCTCATCGTCCATTCACGACCTGCTGCTTAGACTGTCACACACTAACTGACTTGCAAGTCACAGTACACTCAAAGAACAAACAAGCACACTGTGAGCAAATACAATAACATTGTACTTAGTAACTACGTAGGTTGAATGACACAAACAAGTGTCGGTGTGGGAACTTTTCGAAATACGACATCTCACTATCAGCTTTTAACGCGTCCTCTTATATTATTATGTTTTGCTAGTTGTTAGAAAAATCTTTATTCAGTCGGTTGTGGAAATTTTGAAATAAAAGTTATTGTGGAAGTCACGTAGCAAATATTTCGCGTAAAACGCTGTTGCGACACAGGCAAAGATCAATTGTGCAAACTAAGCCACTGAATACTGCAAATAATGTTATTAAAGAATACGGCCGACTGACTACATCAAATAAGAGGGCACGTACATTCGCGAATGAGTGGCAAAAAAAAAAAAAAAAAAAAAAAAAAAAAAAAGAAGCGTTACTACTGTGTAGGAAATATAGTTACGCTTGTACACATTCAGATGTATGCGAACATACGAACGGGATAAAGGCACGTACATTTTGAGTGCAATCATTCTCCGTGGCCTGGATGAAAAGAATTACAGTTAAATGCATTTCTTCATCCTAGAACGTAAATGTGTGGACTTCGAAATTAAATTAAAAGAATGATTGCAGGTTCTGAATGTCGCGGAAAACATATTAAAACTGACGGTAGCGGCCACGAAAGGAAAAAGAAGAACACGTTCACGTACCTCTATTGTTGAGCAGCGTCGCCGTCAAGATCGTCGCCTCCATCTAAATTCTCTGCATAAAATTAAAATAATAGTAATAATTTTCCAGAATTTCGGGAGATGGGCCCATGGTATCACAAAAGACGAAATCGCTCTGCTTCAAAATCGCTTTCATTATTTAAGCCAATTTTATCTGTAATAAATGGCACAACACGTCTTAACGTTAGGACAGGGTAACAGCGAAAGGTAACTTATTCTATAACTAATAATCGAAGAACGTAAAGCTCCTTTTGTTCAGCAAATGCTTTACGCAATAATCTCTGGTAGTTGAACTAGTATCTATATATTCATAAAAAAATTTATATAATTCCTTTACAAGCTCGCACTAGAATCTTGCAGCAAACACCACTGGCCTTCTAATTTAACCTACTTTTAGTCTATTAATGTCAGAAGGCATTGTTCCATATAAAAAGTGTATATGTGCACAAAAACACATTTTCTAAGAATTATTACAATCTCATTATAATAAAACGAGGCCATGATGGCCAAGCCATTCTGTGAAAACCACACATCAACATCCTTTTTCATTTCCGCAATATTTTCTGTGCAAGTATATTACAGAAAATCCACCAATATTTCTGATCATTGAAAGTGTTGATTAAACAGTTAATAAGATGATCCTATGAAAAGGCAAGTTGCTACTCACCATACAGCCGAGGTGCTGAGTCGCAAACAGGCGCAACAAGAAGACTGTCACAAATAAGCTTTCGGCCAGTAAGGCCTTCATCAAAAGTAGACGACAGACACTCACACACAACACGCACACCCACACTCACACACTGACGCAAACGCAGCTAACACAAATATGACTGCAGTCTCTGGCAACTGCAGCATCTCCGCCATACGGTGAATAGCAACTTCCCTTTTCATTATATTGTTGCAGTCCATCTTGGATTTTCTGTTGATTGAGTTAGTTAGATGAATCAACCATAGTGGAAGGCATTATAGTTTCCTTCCAATAAAATTTGGTGAGAGCTACGATACGAGCCAGTATTTCAAGAATTTTTGTGCTATCGTTTCGTTATCGCATAAAGTTGAGGTTGAGTCGCTTGGGAGGAGAAAGATGCCCCACTTGTCGGCAAATAAGATTTTAAAAAAATGATGAACTCTGAGTGCTACTCAACAAACACTGCATCCCTGTGGATTTTCCAGTAGAAAAATGCAAGCGTGTTTTATCGTGTATTGTACAATAAACAGGCGGGTGAGGACCAGTTTGTCCCTACATCTACATCAACATCTACATCTACATACATACTCCGCAATCCACTATACGGTGCGTGGCGGAGGGTACCTCGTACCACAACTAGCATCTTCTCTCCCTGTTCCACTCCCAAACAGAACGAGTCAAAAATGACTGCCTATATGCCTCTGTACGAGCCCTAATCTCTCTTATCTTATCTTTGTGGTCTTTCGGCGAAATGTAAGTTGGCGGCAGTAAAATTGTACCGCAGTCAGCCTCAAATGCTGGTTCTCTAAATTTCCTCAGTAGCGATTCACGAAAAGAACGCCTCCTTTCTTCTAGAGACTCCCACCCGAGTTCCTGAAGCACTTCCGTAACACTCGCGTGATGATCAAACCTGCCAGTAACAAATCTAGCAGCCCGCCTCTGAATTGCCTCTATGTCCTCCCTCAATCCGACCTGAGAGGGATCCCAAACGCTCGAGCAGTACTCAAGAATAGGTCGTATTAGTGTTTTATAAGCGGTCTCTTATACAGATGAACCACATTTTCCTAAAATTCTACCAATGAACCGAAGACGACTATCCGCCTTCCCCACAACTGCCATAACATGCTTGTCCCACTTCATATCGCTCTGCAATGTTACGCCCAAATATTTAATCGACGTGACTGTGTCAAGCGCTACACTACGAATGGAGTATTCAAACATTACGGGATTCTTTTTCCTATTCATCTGCATCAATTTACATTTATCTATATTTGGATTTAACTGCCATTCTTTACACCAATCACGAATCCTGTCAAAGTCATCTTGTATCCTCCTACAGTCACTCAACGACGACACCTTCCCGTACACCACAGCATCATCAGCAAACAGCCGCACATTGCTATCCACCATATCCAAAAGGTCATTTATGTAGATAGAAAACAACAGCGGACCTACCACACTTCCCTGGGGCACTCCAGATGATACCCTCACCTCCGATGAACACTCACCATCGAGAACAACGTACTGGGTTCTATTACTTAAGAAGTCTTCGAACCACTCACATATTTCGGAACCAATCCCATATGTTCGTACCTTAGTTAGGAGTCTGCCGTGGGGCACCGAGTCAAACGCTTTCCGGAAGTCAAGGAATATGGCATCCGTCTGATACCCTCGACTGAGGTTCCAAGGAAATGCGCCACGGTCGTATTTCCGGTCAACTGACATCAGCTTGTTGCTTGTCATTTCCGACAACTGTGTCTCACACACATGGGTCACCATCTTCGTTAGCCATCGTAGCACAGCCTGTGTTGTCTTCCTGGCAAGATGCATTCGCTGTTGTCAACTACCTCGTTCCTCTTGATCCCACTGTGTCCAGGTACCCAGCAGAAAACCGCCTCTTTCTCTTCGCCTTGCAGGACTGCCGCCTTGTACCATCTGGACTGCCTTATCTACTTGAGCTGCCACAGCTGCATGAGCTGCCTCAGCTGCTGGATTTGGGCTGCGTAGCTGGCCGGACACCAGACTGGCCAGAGCTGAAGCTCCGTTGTTTGTGTTCGCAGAAGGGGCGCCCCGAGCTCCTCGGGCGGCCTTTGGCCCACCGTACGGGGGCGGCTTCGGCGGCGGTCGTCACCACCCGGGCTTCGGAGGCGGCTTCCACCAGCCCGGCTGCGTTCTCTGCGGCGGCGGAAGACCCGGCGGCATCTCTGGCTCCTTCAGCAAGTCCAGCAGCAGCTCCTCCAGTGGATCTATCAACTTGTACGTACCAATACATGCCTGGTAGAGGATAACCGTGATTAATATACAGGGTGGTCCATTGATCCTGACCGGGCCAGATATATCACGAAATAAGCGTCAAACGATAAAACTACAAAGAACGAAACTTCTCTAGCTTAAAGGGGGAAACCAGATGGCGCTGTGGTTGCCCCGCTAGATGGCGCTGCCATAGGTCAAACGGATACTAGCTGCGTTTTTAAAATGGGAACCCCCATTTTTTATTACATATTCGTGCAGTACTAAACAAATATGAATGTTTTAGTTGGACCACTTTTTTCGCTTTGTGACAGATGGCGCTGTAATAGTCACAAACATATGGCTCACAATTTTAGACGAACAGGTAGGTTTTTTAAATTAAAATATAGAACGTAGGTACGTTTGAACATTTTATTTCGGTTGTTCCAATGTGATACATGTACCTTTCTGAACTTATCACTTCTGAGAACGCATGCTGTTACAGCGGGATTACCTGTAAATACGACATTAATGCAATAAATGCTCAAAACAATGTCCGTCAACCTCAATGCATTTGGCAATACGTGTAACGACATTCCTCTCAACAGCGAGTAGTTTGCCTTCCGTAATGTTCGCACATGCATTGACAATGCACTGACGCATGTCGACAGGCGTTGTCGGCGGATCACGATGGCAAATATCCTTCAACGTTCCCCGCAGAAAGAAATACGGGGACGTCAGATCCGGTGAACGTGCAGGCCATGGTATGGTGCTTCGACGACCAATCACCCTGTCATGAAATATGCTATTCAATACCGCTTCAACCGCAAGCGAGCTATGTGCTGGACATCCATCATGTTGAAAGTACATCGTCAATCTGTCATACAGTGAAACATCTTGTAGTAACATCGGTAGAACATTACAGCATACATTGCACCATTTAGATTGCCATAGATAAAATGGGGCCAGTTATCCTTCCTCCCATAACGCCGCACCATACATTAACCAACCAAGGTCACTGACGTTCCACTTGTCGCAGCCATCAGGGATTTTCCGCTGCCCAATAGTGCATATTATGCCGGTTTACGTTACCGCTGTTGGTGAATGACGCTTCATCGCTAAATAGAACGCGTGCAAAAAATCTGTCATCGTCCCGTAATTTCTCTTGTGCCCAGTGGAGGAAATTACACTACGTTCAAAGTCGTCGCCATGCAATTCCTGGTGCATAGAAATATGGTACGGGTGCAATCGATGTTGATGTAGCATTCTCAACACCGACATTTATGAGATCCCCAATTCCCGCACAATTTGTCTGCTACTGATGTGCGGATTAGCCGCCACAGCAACCAAAGCACCTACTTGGGCATCAATATTTTTTGCAGGTCGTGGTTGACGTTTCACATGTGGCTGAACACTTCCTGTTTCCTTATATAAAGCAACTATCCGGCGAACGGTCCGGACACCTGGATGATGTCGTCCAGGATACCGAGCAGCATACATAGCACACGCCCGTTGGGCATTTTGATCACAATAGCCATACATCAACACGATATCGACCTTTTCAGCAATTGGAAAACGGTCCATTTTAACACTAGTAATGTATCACGAAGCAAATACCGTCCGCACTGGCGGAATGTTACGTTATACCACGTACTTATACGTTTGTGACTATTACAGCGCCATCTGTCACAAAGCGAAAAAAGTAGTCCAACTAAAACATATTATTTTTACGTACTACACAAATATGTAATAAAAATGGGGGTTCCTATTTTAAAAAACGCAGTTGATATCCGTTTGACCTATGGCAGCGCTATCTAGCGGGTCAACCACAGCGCCCCTTCAAGCTAGACGAGTTTCGTTAATTGTAGTTTTTTCGTTTGATGCTTATTTCGTGAGATATTTGGGCCGGTCACTATCAATGGACCACCCTGTATAACAAATGTTTTTGCGTTTTCGACCTAGCCTTCTTTAAAAATCAATGTACTTTGTCCAACATCTTTTCCATTGATAAGATTTCATCTAATTAACATCCGTATACAGGATGATCGTCATTTACAGTGTAAATTAACACATATGAAGGTAGACGACAGCGCCGGTTGGTTACAATTACAATACAGCAATTCACAGAGGTCCATTGTGGGCTGCAATTATAGTATGAGAGCGAAACTCATTGAATATACTACAACGTTAATACGGAACCGATTTACCCAGGAAAAAAAAGTTCCAATTTTGGCCACCAGGTGCAAATCTGGTGATGTGAATGCAAGGAAGATGAATAAAAATGTTTCCGTATGTAACGGATTAGAAATAGGACGCGGGCAGGAAAGTTAAATTAAGTAGTAAGGAAGGCATAATGTTGATTGTATTACCAACTGCCGCTTACACAATTTGTTGAATACAAGGACCGGAGGGATCGGCTAGAGGCTGCGCAGTGCCAGATTTGCACATAGTGGCCAAAAAAGTAACTATTGTTTTTCAAGGGTAAAACGGTTCCGCATTAAAGTATTATCTTATATACAAAGTTTCGCTGCCTTACGATAATTACAGCCCACACTGGACCTTCGTCAATTTACTTATAAGCATTCGGTAGAACCAGAAACACTGATCTGCAATCAAGGCGTCTGTGACTTAATTTCGAATGTGTGATAACAAGCTACCACTGACAGAACATAAAACACTGTCGAGCACTGAGGACAGTGATTGAGAAAGATCGAGTAAAAGCAGTGGAAGGAATCACTCTTGAGCAGACAAACTAGCACAATGACTGAGCGTAGCGTTCTCGCTTCCAGCACACGGGTTCCCGGGTTCGATTCCTGGCGGGGTCAGGGATTTTCCCTGCCTCGAGATGACTGGGTAGTGTTGTGTCGTCTCCATCATCATCATTCATAGCCATTACCGTTGGAGGAAGGCAATGGCAAACCACCTTCGATAGGACCTTGCCTAGTCGGTGGCGCGGGTCTCCCGCATCGTCCCCTACGCTCCTCGGGGTATGGGACGTCATCATCATCACAATGGTCGAGCAGCTCCTCGTAAGCCACACATAGTCAGTACTAAACGACACTTGTTGTGATGGAAAGGGCGACGCCACTGGGCTATAGATGAGTGGAAACGAGTAAATAGTGTAATTAATCACGCTATACCCAGTGGCTATTCGATGGAAGTGTTTCGGCTTGGAGAGTGCCTGGAGAACGTTACCTGCCATCACATGTAGTGCCAACAATGAAATACGGAGAAAGTCGTGTTAAAATATAGGGGTGTTGTTTATGGTTAGAGTGTGGTCCCCTTATTGTGCTGATAACAACGCTAAATGCTTATGTATTTTACAGCATTTTGTAGCGCTTACAGAAGAACAAGGTTCGTATAAGATAACTGTTTCAGCACGACAATGAACAATATCATAAATCAACATCAGTGAGGCCGTGGTTTGTGGACAATAAAATTTTTGAAATGGACTGGCCTGGTCAGAATCTCGACCTGAATCGAGTGCAACGCCTTTGGTATACGTTAGTACGTTCACTTCGCTTCAGACCACAGCATCCAACATCAGTCCCTTCGTGATTTGTTTTCTTCGGGAAGTTCCTGCACAGACATTCAGGCAACTCATTCAACATGTCCCCAGCAGAGTTCAAGCTGTCATGAGTCCACATCTAATTGGGCTCAT
Organism: Schistocerca americana; assembly: GCF_021461395.2. Lineage (NCBI taxonomy): Eukaryota > Metazoa > Arthropoda > Insecta > Orthoptera > Acrididae > Schistocerca > Schistocerca americana. The sequence goes on along the minus strand of NC_060119.1, from coordinate 1,089,032,931 downwards.
ATTTGACGTAAACTCACGTACGATGTTCATGAGTCAAAATGGTTCAAATGGCTCTGAGCACTATGGGACTGAACATCTGAGGTCATCAGTCCCCTAGAACTTAGGACTACTTAAACCTAACTAACCTAAGGACATCAAACACATCCATGCCCGAGGCAGGATTCGAACCTTCGACCGTGGCGGTCGCGCGGTTCCAGACTGAAGCGCCTATAGCCGCTCGGCCACAACGGATGGCTGTTCATGAGTCATCAGTCATCATATTAGCAATGTTTTTCACTGAATGTGTATAGTCTGTGGTTAGCGGTATTAGGTGACCATCTCATAGGGGCACTTATTCTTCGAAAACTCGACCGTCGAGAATACCATCGGTTTTTGCGACGGAATTTTCCAGGATCGCTTGAAAAATTCCTCTTGTCCAACCTTGGGGTGTGTGGTACACGCATAATGAGGAACCGGCATATTTTTATGATGATGAAAGACCATGTTTAACGTGCCAAAGTGATCCCAGGAGGATGGCTTGGGCAAGATCTGTTATTTTACCTCCATTACCTACCCCTCCAATCCTCTGGATTATCCTGTTTGGAATCTTCCTAAAAGTGCAGTGTACAGCACTCCCATTGCTATGGTTGACGGAGTGGAGAAACGAATTGCGCAATGCTATCAAGCTTTAAGAAGTGATCTGTTGGTGTTTGAAAGAATTAATAATTCACTGGAGAGGCGACTGGAGTATTGCAGCCAAATGGGTGTTGAACATCTCCTTCAACAAGTATGAGTGTACACTAAAATTTAATAAGTATTGTGCCGAAGTAGTATTGTATTTTTTACTGTCGTAGGCCATGGGAGAAATATGAACGCAATTAGAACGGGACTTAATCGAAAAAGTACACATTGCACTACCTAGGACAATGAAATGGCGAAAAGTCTTTGGTCTTCATTTCACGTGTTCATTGTCACTATTCACCTCCATGAAAAGAGATTCGTAATATTTTTAGCATTTCGAAAAGTTATTTCAGATAAAAGAAGTTAGCAGCGTTGACCTCTATATTAGATCTACTTTGCCTCGTCACGAATCCTCCTATTTCTGAGAATTTCACGTGAATGATTAGACTCCTAGTTTGCAAATACTAAAGTCGAACAGTATTACGTTTCTCAGCACTGAACAGTAAATCTTATGTGGTTTGTGTCCTAGATATTAATTTTGTTGAGTCACTCAAGATATTTGCAGTTCGCTTTGACTAACACTTTACCTGCGAAAAGTACGAGACCAAAAATAACGTGATAAAATCGATGTTACGTATAAACACAGTAATATATTGCCAGCCTCTATAACCTGTATAATCTTAGAGATCTCTAAACTTAAGCCTAAAAGGCTACAGAAAAAGGCATGTCGCAGAATAGTGAGTAGCTCATGAATTTAAATTCGAGCTCGGCTTCGTATCTACCGTTTTAATCGATAGATTTCACTTAGGTCCTGCTATCGCGTTTCGTTAGGTCTTTTCTTTATTACATTGCTCACCTTGAAAATATGCACCATATTTCTAGCTATCTTACCTACAGTCTTCAAACGGCCTAATTTTACACTAGACATAATACGTGACTGAGGTACAAATTATTGTGCCTGCACCGTTACCACTCATGTATATGGTCCCGAGATCGAAATATCAGAGACAGTTGTTGGAACTCGGCCGAGATGTAAGTGGCTCAAATACCTTCCACGGAAGGACTTTCCCAGCAGTGAGTAACTCACGCTCCTTGCACAAAGCGCCACCGGGCAATCCCTAAAGTGAGAGTGAATCTAAGTTGTGAGGTAGCCACGTTTAACCACTGCCGAGCTCAGGCTACTTGGTATTCGTTCTAGAACACTCGTGTAGGCGAGATTAGCCTCTCGGCGTAAGGCAAGCCACAGCTGAAGCCATTACCTGTACTGAGCTTTAAAGTAGCCTCCGTACGCCCATCGTGGTCACACGAGTGGGTGAGTTGTCTACAATTTTATGTACGATGAACGCCATGTGGTCTTCGTCGTGGCCTAGGAAGGCCCTCGGACACTGGTGAAGTCCACAGTGAGCGTGACCCGACACCTCGGACGGACTACCTCAGCGCGCAGTCCATGACACAGGCATATCAAACCTATTATGAAGCCATAATGACTGTTAATCGGCCGCTAATGTTTCCAAAACAGGAAAAGATTTTTCACAGACTGCTACCAGTCACAAAATTATGATGATCTACTAAAATTATTTAATGAAGTTTCGAACCACAAACCTTACCTTCATGCTACAATGGCAGTACAAAAAAAAACATTTAACAAAAATTCCCATACATATTAACGTTGTTCTTTACAGTCTTCGCTTGTGCCATGGTCATCCTGTGGAGAAAAAAAAGATAAGCCTTCAATGTGGGAGTATTCACTTCGTTTGTTGGTCTGCTGTTCACACAAAAAATTAAATAATCATTTATTTAGTCCGTACGAAAGGGATGTCTTCTTGTGGTGCTGTCACTTACCTCCATTGCTATGGTTACTTGTATCTTGTTAATTAATGTTCATACACTTACAAAGGAAACATAAAACATGTCATCATAATTAAATGTAGAGTAGGTGGAGTGGAGTAGAAAGCAGATGGCGTTCAGAACAAAGCTTGTTTCGATTTAACTATTGATGTTTCAGTCATGGTGTCATGTATTAGTTGGAAAGTATTTTGCAAATCATACTGTCACATCTCTGATGTTTGTCATCAAATTATATTACAGTGAGAGAGACTGTGACCACGTGATGTTTTAATCGTTAGATTTCCCTTTTCTTTCTATGCGGAGACTGTAAAAAACTACTTTAATATCTATATGTAATTTTGTAATAATATTTTCTGTATTTATGTTATCCCCCGATGATTAGTTTTGTACCCCGAAATATGTAGCTTCATTAAATAATTATTGTATGTCAACAAAACTTTGTGACTGATAGTGGTCTCTGAAAATCCTTTTGAAACCAAACACCTCAATCGGCAATTCCTTTGCTTAATTAGTAACGCCTATGGTGGTAGAATCCTTACTGTTGCTGCAGCCATACAAACACAGCACTGCCGCCACAGGCACACACGTCGCAGAGACTCTACTGCTACACAACCGGTGGCCCACACACAGTGTCGCCTGCTGTTAATGGCTGAGTAGTTTAGTATAATTTTATTTCAATACCAATATCTGCACTTCAATATTGCAACAGATATCAGTCAATTAGCACTCAAGAAATGGATTAAAAAGTCTCAACAGCAATAAAACATTTATTTACAATAGGTACCGGTGTCGGTCAGAATGTGATCATCTTCAGATCATTTACATCATGATGGTAAGCGGTGGCAGGGAACGGAGCAGGTGTTATGACTTCACGAACATACACTCGAGCAGCTTACGTTCGTGGAGTCGTAACACCTGCTCCGTTCCCTGCCACCGCTTACCATCATGATGTAAATGATCTGAAGATGGTCACATTCTGACCGACACCGGTACCTATTGTAAATAAATGTTTTATTGCTGTTTAGACTTTTTAATCGATTTTTAAAAGTTCGTTTAGCCAGACCGCTGTCCCCCAGGAGAAATACTCTGAAAAATAACGAGCACTCCATCTCACCTTTCACCACTCTTAACGCCATCTTTATTTTTACTACTTTCGTACAATGACATTATGTCAGTTGTACAGCATGTAAACCATGTTCCTTGTTTATTTAATCTCTCGTTATACACAGTTATTGTTACAAAACTAACGACAATTTTATCTTCTCTTACAGTGGTCGAAAGAAGTAAAGTAACAGCCGCGACTTCGAGAAACGCAACGCCCAACTTTTAGCAGGTCATTTCATTTCATTGAAACGCACTCTCTAAATAAAGACAGTTCTCACTGTGAAAAATACTTCTATTACATACAGAAAAACAAAACACTTTATTCCTTGTTCACTTTGTAGCTGGAGACTGGAGGCACAAAGAAATGTAGCTGGGTCTATCATCAGTGAGCTATTTGTCGACAGGCTCCACAATGGAGTGAGCTTCACTGTATCGACTATTTTAGTTCGTTGATTAAAACGATATTTGTAATACATAATAAATCAAGACATCTTACACCTTGTCATCAAAGAAATTACGTAATTGAAATACATAAAATACACCTATATTTTTGAGACACATTTCTCACAGGTTTCGGCACTGTGAAGTTTAAGAAGAATCACTCTATAGAATGTTCTCATTGTCAACATTCCTCTTACGTAACATCCACAAGATGGATTTATTTAGGAAATCCAAAGAAAAAAATCAAACTCGATATGGTATGTTGTAAAGTTATTGATTTATTGCTATGAGAGGTGTTAGGCAGCGAATAAGAAACAAACACTCCCACTTGATCTAGTAAGAAGAGAAAATGAAAAATATATATTTCCTACGATGTATGAAAGTTAACAGCAAGGATTATTTTCCCTTATGAGAGTACTAATTTCAGAATTCAGACCAGCCGCACAACGTAGTACTGCAGACACAATATAAACTGTCGGAGTAATCACCAGATCAGGCTACAGTCTGGAGCGAGCTGTAGGAAAGTACCTTTGCAGGTTTCCCAAGAATTCTGAAAAATTACTGTCGTGGCTGATTTATTGAAGCAAACGTACGTCAGATAGTTAAGTTAGTTAGTTTCGTGTTCCATGTGTAACCTCCCCCTCACTTATCGACCTTAATGACAGTGAAAAATTAAACCGCGTGTACCTAATGGAAATTTGGGAAAATCAATCGTCACCGAAGTTAATCTGTCGGTAAAGAGGGAGGAAAGGGTTACATCTAAATGAAAGGGAAAATGCAAATGAAACTGGTGGAAATTAATTTTGAAAAGGGGTAAAGTTAATAAAGAAAGTAAATGTACGGCCGTTACGTCAACAATTAACTAGCAGTAATTAGATATTTGAGATTTGGGGGAAATTACGGTCACCAGTCCTAAGGACAATTACTATAGTAACTGAAAAAGAAAGGTTATTACACATATAATTAGCACTAGAAGTGTGGCAACTGAAGGTTGACTCGTGTCGTGTGAAAACTGAAAGTTTGTCAGAAGTAATAAATGTCGCTACACTCTGACTTAATTTAGCAAAAGAATTAATAAAACCGGAAAATTGAAAGTTAATTTAGTGACTGAGATTAATAGTGAACTTTGTTTCTGAAGCATATCGAAATGCAGTAAAATACAGTTTGTCTTGGGCTACCTCAACAATCATTTCAAAAGCTACTTGAATCTACGCAATTTAGAAATAAGAGATTTATCTTTGAACTTGAATTAAATGATTCTGAACAATTAACAATAGTAAAATTTAGTACGTACCAAGCTGAGCTGGAGTCACAGGTAAGCTAAAATATGCAAGCAAAACTCGCACTCTTAATTTGTGCTTGTGTAATCCAAATATTGTAGCCAGCTATGAATACCTTAACTGAACTTTGAAATTAAAGTAGTGAAATCCAATGCTTTTACTTTAATGCGGGCGTTTGAATTTCAACGACACTCGAGTTCATTCCGGAAAAGGAAGGGACCCTGCTTGGTAATGCAATTGGGACAATAAGCAACAAATGTTCATGCTAAGTTGCTGTAGTTATAGTTACGAAAATGGAACAGTTTGAAAAGCTGAGGTCTGCCATACAGTTCTAAGACTTTACGTGCTTCCAGTCTTCCTTGTTGGTTGATTGAATGTTTGAAGCCGTCGATCGACGAGGTGGCGACAGTCACTCATTGTCGGCCGTCGCTGTTGCAGAAGCTGGATGTTGGCGCGCCTTCTTCTCGACACGGTCACCAGGCGAAACGGGCTCTTGATGTGCGCCAGCTAATGCTTCCCGTTCGCGACACCGTGTCAGAAACTATCATAGCAAGTCGAGCGCAATTACATGCTGCCCAACCCCGAAAGCGCGGCAACTCGCGGGAGCGTCACACAACACACCTGCTCCACTGCACCACCCCAGCCAGACTCCCTCTGCTCTGCCCGCGCTCCACGCGGCAGAGTTAACACTACCAAAGATCCTAAACACTTTGGTTCTCCACATGACCTATCGATGTAATCCTTCGATAGCATAGTTTTCCCTAGGCCAGACCCAGCGTAAAAAAACAAATAATATTTACAAAACAAACCAATTATACATCGACATAAATGCATAAATATATACAAACAGTAAAACAATTACAATATACAAAGACACAGATATGTTATATCTTCACGTAACAAAATAAGGAAAAAAATTTGCAGTGCAATAGATGGAAATAGGAGGATATGCATTTCCGGCGTTACACATGGATCATTAGCATGATAAATCGCAGTGATGTGGAACGAGTCATTTTACATTAAAATCGCAAATTATTTTGTAAGTACGGCTATATCCTGAACACTTGTAAACTTTATTACTATTTTTTGCTATTATTAAATATACAAATGTGCGGTAGTAATTGCTACCCGCCGCCTTTTACGCAATACATTAATAGAAATTCTTCTACGGACTAAAAGGAGTGGCCAATTTTACTTTGGTTTCTGTCAGACGTTTTACGTCACTGGACAAGTGATCAAAAATTTTAGTTGCAGAACTGTGCACCCCTCTCTGCGCTAAAGACCATAAGTGTGGAGACGTGTACAGTGGATTATTTACAACAAAATTCGAGACGGAATGGAACCGTAGTCAGAATGCCCAACAACTTAAACAAATGTCTACAAGATGATGGTGGGTGAGGACCACACATTATTCTTACAGTACGTTTTCTGTCTTAAAGATGAGTTACCCCAGAACATTATTTCATATAAAATTATTGAATAAAAATATGCAAAATATGTCAACGTACTGATTTGTCTCTCGCCAAGATTGTTCTAAGTTCTAGGGGACCTCAGCTGTTAAGTCCTATAGTGCTCAGAGCCATTTGAATTTTGTTTCCATCTATTGACGAAGTTACCGATTTCTGCCTTAATGTATACTTTCTTTGATTTTTTAATATCATTCCTTAGCAATTTTGATAGTTTTTGTAGTGTGCAACAATTACAGAAACTTTACTTGTTCCTGCCAATAGACAGAATTCACTTTTCCTTTGTATAGTTCCTATAGTGATCCAAGGCTGTTTAATGTCTGTCTGCCTAGCTTATGCAGAAAACCGTTATCAAATAATTAGGGAAATGATTAAGTTTTATGTCATTTTTTATTTCATTATAAATATAATGCCAGGTAAACTATTCATAAAAGCATTTGTTCTTGAGTCATTAATTATTCTCACTGATTTCCACTGAGAAGTATCTATACTACCTCATTTATCCTGACTAAATGTGCATCTTGATGAGAGACAGGTTTTGTTACTGGCTATACAGTTACTTACTTGCTCTGAGCTCCGTCAGAGCTAACTTTATCGGTTAGGGTATTACTGTCTTTATTCACCTGTGTTGGAACGTTGATTACTGAGCTTAGATTGTAGGATCCAAATAAGGTTCCCAGATCACTTTCCCTGTCACAAACCTTCAGAAAATATATATTGAAATCACCACAGACTTTTAACTGCTTGCTACTTTCTGAGAGAAAACGTGCAAAGGAGTCCAAATTTCTCATAAGCAATTCAAAACTCTGCAGTAGTGATACATACAGTTAAATTAAAAGTGAACTATTTTTGGTATTAATTCACAAGCACACACTTCTGTCTGCTGAACACTACAAAATCTACTTCTCCCCATGTTTCCTAACGTATATTTTATCTTAATATATGTAACGACTCCACCTTATCCCATATTAGTTCTATGTGAGTGAGATGCTAAAGCGTAATCTTTTATATTTAACACCTTTGACTGCCTAATTATGTGGTGCTCGGTTAGGCAGGGCATTTCTCTGAATTTTCCAAATAAGAAGATCTTCTACCTTATTACTCAGTCCTCTAATACTCCGATGAAATAAGCTGATCTTCCTTTTCTGTGCATTCTTAATAATTATGTTTGTGTTACTTCAACTTCCTACATAACAGGAAGCCTGAATACTCATTATAACCTAAAAAAAGCTATCTTCCTAATTCCACAGGGATCTTGCATTGTCTGAAGGTAGCTTCCCATACGTTTTCTGAAGAAGCGCAGCCAATCTGTGTTTCACTCCCTTATATCGGTGTAGGCCGTATCTAGTGTATCACCATCTCAGGATTGTAGCACACAGAGCGGTTCTAAGTGCTTGATTCTGGAACCACGCGACCGCTGCGGTCGCAGGTTCAAATCCTGCCTCAGGCATGGATGTGTGTGGTGTCCTTAGGTTGGTTAGGTTTCAGTAGTTCTAAGTTCTAGGGGACTAATGACCTCAGATGTTAAGTCCCATAGTGCTCAGAGCCATTTAAACCATTTTTTTAGGATTTTAGTCAATAGAATCCAGCTCAACACTGTGTTCACACAGCTCATATCTGTATTAACCAAGAACCCAGGGCTGGTCTGATGCTACAGGACTTCCACGAAACTCACTCTTGTGTGTTTATTTGCTACTCCTATTTCAACCAATGAAACGCTATAATGCTACACTATGTGATCCAAAGTATCCGGACACCCCCAAAACATAGGTTATTTTTATATTATGTGAATTGTGCTGCCACCTACTGCCAGGTACTCCATATCAGCTACCTCAGTAGTTATTAGACATCGTGAGAGAGCAGAATGGGGCGCTCCGCAGAACTCACGGACTTCGAACGTTGTCAGGTGAGTGGATGTTACTTGTGTCATGCACTCCTAGTGATCCCTAGGTCCACTGTTTCCGCTCTGATAGTGTAATGGAAAGGTTAAGGGACACGTACAGCATAAAAACGTACAGGGCGATCTCGGCTGTTGACTGACAGAGATCGCCGACAGTTGAAGATGGTCACAATGTATAATAGGCAGCCATCTATCCAGACCATTACATAGGAATTCCAAACAGCATCAGGATGCACTGGAAGTACTGTGACAGTGTGGTGTGCGTACTGTAAGACCTTCGGTACACACACCATCAGATTATTTGACTTGTCGCTCTAACAAAGTAGGCGAATGTCAGCAATATGTCATGTCTCGTGGTCTTATCGTGGCGTGTTTATCTTCTGCCGTTAGGTCAGACGATAGAAATGCCACTTGCACGCTTAGAGTAGCAGATTGACGGTGACCAACTTTAAACAGAATTTGATTAATTTTCACACACATTTATTAAAATAATAAAAAGCATAGACATCACATAACTTGATTGTGGATGTTGTTTACAAATGACAATCTGAAGTTCCTTTGGTCTTGGTACGTTAATCTTATTCTCACATATCTCTGATACTTGAAAAAGTGTCTATACATTTATCTTCATGGCTATGTACAGGAATATGGTAATCTTATTAGGCGCAGACTGAAACTTGACTATAAACTGGTACAGACAAATGCAGACTAATGCAGGCTGACTAATCGGAGGTCTGTACACTCGTTATAATACCTCGCGCGTTCATGTATCACTGCGTGAGTGTGGTCCGTGAGGAGAAAAGGTTCTACGTTAGCAGCAATCTCATTGGCTGCGTTACATATTAATACGCGGATCGGCGGAAGCAGAATTTGGTGCATCTCTAAGGCAGCGCCATCTCGTAGTGCGGAGACGGACGAGCGCTGCGCCTGCGCTGTTGTGCTTAGTGGGGCGCGCTCTAGTGCGAAAGTTGTGTACGCACTGACTACGTGGAACTATGTACACAACAGACAGTTAGGCGAGAGGTGAGAAAACTTGGATTTCATGGTCGAGCGGCTGCTCATAAGCCACACATCACGCTGATAAATGGCAAACGACGCCTCGCTTAGTGTAAGGAGCGTAAACATTGGATGATGGAACAGTGGAAATACTCTGTGCGGAGTGACGAATCACGGTACACAATGTGTCGAACCGATGGCAGGGTGTGGGTATGACGAATTCCCGGCTAACATCATCTGCCAGCGTGTGTAGTGACAACAGTAAAATTTGGAAGCCGTTGTGTTATGGTGTGGTCGTGTTTTTCATGGAAGGGGCTTGCATCCCTTGTTGCTTTGCGTAGCACTATCATAACACAGGTCTACATTGATGTTTTAGGCACCTTGTTTCCCACTGTTGAAGAGAAATTATGAGATGGCGATTGCATCTTTCAACACGATCAAGCAAGCAACGGCCTGTGGCGGAGTGGTTACACGACAATAACATCCATGTAATGGACTAGCCTGCACAGAGTCTTGTCCTGAATCCTATAGAACACCTTTGGGATGTTTTGGAACGCCGACTTCGTGCCTGGCCTCACCGACTGACATGTATACCTCTCTTCAGTGCAGCATTCCGTGAAGAATGGGCTGCCATTCCCCAAGAAACCTTCCAGCACCTGATTGAACGTATTTCTGCAAGAGTGGAAGCTCTAATCAAGGCTAATCTGGGCCAGCACCATATTGAATTCCAGCATTATAGATGGAGGGCGCTACGAACTTGTAAGTCATTTTCAGCCAGGCGTCCGGATACTTTTGATCACATAGAGTATAACCTCTGTTTTTAGCCAGTCTGTTCCCTGCTCTGTCTATTGAACTGAATGCTCAATTCTTGTTTTTAAGCGGAAATCGTTAACTTTTCACGTTACAACATAGATCTGAATCGCCGGCGAGGAATTAAAGATTTGTGCCCTTCCGTCTGCTGTGATGATCTGAACCTCTTTGTTACAATCCTTACACTAACTGCCTATGTCCTCTGTCACTTGGCGAAGGCTAGCATGTGATTTCACAATGCTTGTGACCTGATTCCCTATTCCTTATTTGTCATGTACCATCTGGCCTACACCCCTCGCACGGATACTGCCTCGCAGCTGGACTATTTCTTCCTACTTTGTTTTGGTACCTTCCTGCACTTAGTTTCTTTGATAAAGGTCTACTGCAGCCTAATGTGACCAATAGCTGGATGAAGGTCCTTTCCTTCTGCTTCAAGTAACAAGTCAAACTTAACGGAATACTGTAAATTCAGACGTAGATGAAGCTACAGAACTGTTCCCCCTTCGCCCGTTACGTGTCATATTTCGTGCAATTTAATTCAACCTGAAACGTAAAATCTTTGGCTCCTGGTCGGCTATTGCCCTTTTTTTTAAAGCAATTCAGGTTTATGTTAAAACGTAAATAGTTTACGATTTCCACTTAAAAAAACTGTGGATTCAGTTAACTGTTAACTAACTTATTAACAACGGAATGTAACTTTTAATCACTAACTATTACGTAATATAATCCAATGTTTACTGTCGGAATGGCCGGCCGGAGTGGCCGAGCGGTTGTAGGCGCTACAGTCCGGAACCGCGCGACCGCTACGGTCGCAGGTTCGAATCCTGCCTCGGGCATGGATGTGTGTGATGTCCATAGGTTAGTTAGGCTTAAGTAATTCTAAGTTCTAGGGGACTGGTGACCTCAGAAGTTAAGTCCCATAGTGCTCAGAGCCATTTTTTACTGTCGGAAGGAAACGGCGTACTACGCACAATGCGATTTTACGTAGTAATTAAAAAAAATTCTGAGATCACGAAACCTTCAAATGCCCGGGTGAAAGAGTTGTAAGGGCACGAACTAACGTATTAAATGTGCTTCACTTCATCACTTTACTCTATAAAATTTGACTATTTTTTTTTACTAGTAGCCGGCCGTGGTGGCCGAGCGATTCTAGGCGCTACAGTCTGGACCCGCGCGACATCTACGGTCGCAGGTTCGAATCCTGCCTCGGGCGTGGGTGTGTGTGATGTCCTTAGGTTAGCTAGGTTTAAGTAGTTCTAAGTTATAGTGGACTGATGACCTCAGAAGTTAAGTCCCATAGTGCTCAGAGTCATTTGAACCATTTTACTAGTAATACACACAAAGCTTCAGCCAGACCACAATACCTAAAGCCAGTGGAGCTCGGCTCCCCATGAGAAATTACTAACATAAAATATCTTGACTGAAAACAATTTGACACGTAGTTTTTTAATTATCTGAATTAACAGTAAATAATGATTTTGTACATCTATATTTCTGTAACTAATAATCATTTACGATGAGTTTTGTTTTTTGATTAACGAGAAACTCAAACAGTTTTATTTCAAACCTTTTCATCATAGGTGTTCAGTATGCACCCCCCCCCCCCCCCCCCCCCCCCCCGCCCATCCTTGAGATGCATGGAGTATGGCAATGCGGTATTCAATTTGTTCCCACATTGCAGCATGATGAGCATGTCTTGAGTTACAGCTTCCACAGCTGCTGTTATGTTATGCCTCAGTTCATTTATTGTTGTTGGTAAAGGAGGGAAATAAACAGAGTATTTTAAAAATCCTCACAGGAAATAATCACATACAGTCAGGTCCGGAGACCTTGAGGGCCAGTAACGTGAGGGTGAATCATTTGGGCCAGTGCGACCGACCCATAGTTCAGTAATCCTTTGATTTAAAAATTCCCGCACTTCCAGATGCCAGTGTGGCGATGCCCCATCGTATTGATTAATGAAGTCTGTCAAATCAGTCTCCACCTGTGGGAAAAAGTACTTCTCAAAGATATCGAGGTATGTGCTTCCTGTAATGGTGTTCTTGGCAAAGAAAAATGGACTATAAACCTTTTCCCGTGAAACTCCATGAAACATATTAAATTTTGGAGAGTCCCTCTCACATTGTACAACTTCATGTGGCTGTTCCGTATCACGGTTAACCTTTCAATTTAAATGGAATGTTACCTCGTCACTTAACATTAAGCGTGGAAGAAAATTGTCATCCTCCATTTTGCCAAGAACGAAATTACAGATCTCCACACGTTGTTTTCTTTCACCTTCACGAAGAGCCTGCAGTAGCTGAATTTTGTATGGTTTCATGAGTAAACGTCGACGCAACACGCGCCAGACGGACATCGGGGGCTTGTTGAGCTGTCGAGCTGCACGGCGAACGGATTTTGGCGGACTTCTTGAGAAAGTGTGGCGGAAGCGTTCGATGTCTGTGTCAGACAATCGGGGACGGCCGACGATTTGCCTTTACACACACAACTTGTTTCTCGGAATTGTTCATGCCATCGTCTAATGCTCTGTGCTGTAGAAGGATCCACTCCATACCTAGAATGAAAGTTAAGCTCAACAGTTATTACTTGCACGCACCGTGCAAAACATAGAACATAAAACGCTTTCTGTTGTCCCGACACATTTTTTCCTAGTACTGAAGTGGGCGCACACTGCTGCTACCTATCGGGAACCATGTAAAACTACAGAATTGGCTTTTTCCAATAGTACGTTTGTTCACTCACGTATCTCTAATAACATTGTTGTTGTTGTGGTCTTCAGTCCTGAGACTGGTTTGATGCAGCTCTCCACGCTACTCTATCCTGTGCAAGCTTCTTCATCTCCCAGTACCTACTGCAGCCTACATCCCTCTGAATCTGCTTAGTGTATTCATCTCTTGGTCTCCCTCTACGATTTTTACCCTCCACGCTGCCCTCCAATACTAAATTGGTGATCCCTTGATGCCTCAGAACATGTCCTACCAACCGATCCCTTCTTCTAGTCAAGTTGTGCCACATACTCCTCTTCTCCCCAATCCTATTCAGTACCTCCTCATAAGTTATGTGATCTACCCATCTAATCTTCAGCATTCTTCTGTAGTACCACATTTCGAAAGCTTCTATTCTCTTCTTGTACAAACTAGTTATCGTCCACGTTTCACCTCCATACATGGCTACACTCCATACGTATACTTTCAGAAAAGACTTCCTGACATTTAAATCTATACTCGATGTTAACAAATTTATCTTCTTCAGAAACGCTTTCCTTGACATTGTCAGTCTACATTTTATATCCCCCCTACTTCGACCATCATCAGTTATTTTGCTCCCCAAATAGCAAAACTCCTTTACCAATTTAAGTGTCCCATTTCCTAATCTAATCCCCGCAGCATCACCCCACGTAATTTGAATACATTCCATTATCCTCGTTTTACTTTTGTTGATGTTCATCTTATATCCTCCTTTAAAGACACTGTCCATGCCGTTCAGCTGCTCTTGCAAGTCCTTTGCTGTCTCTGACAGAATTACAATGTCATGGGCGAACCTCAAAGTTTTTATTTCTTCTCCATAGATTTTAATACCTACTCCGAATTTTTCTTTTGTTTCCTTCACTGCTTGCTCAATATACAGATTGAACAACATCGGGGAGAGGCTACAACCCTGTCTCACTCCCTTCCTAACCACTGCTTCCCTTTCATGTACCTCGACTCTTATAACTGCCATCTGGTTTCTGTACAAATTGTAAATAGCCTTTCGCTCCCTGTATTTTACCCCTGCCGCCTTCAGAATTTGAAAGAGAGTATTCCAGTCAACATTGTCAAAAGCTTTCTCTAAGTCTACAAATGCTAGAAACGTAGGTTTGCCTTTTCTTAATCTAGCTTCTAAAATAAGTCGTAGAGTCAGTATTGCCTCACGTGTTCCCATATTTCTACGGAATCCAAACTGATCTTCCCCAAGGTCAGCTTCTACCAGTTCTTCCATTCGTCTGTAAAGAATTCGCGTTAGTATTTTGCAGCCGTGACTTATTAAACTGATAGTTCGGTAATTTTCACATCTGTCAACACCTGCTTTCTTTGGGATTGGAATTATTATATTCTTCTTGAAGTCTGAGGGTATTTCGCCTGTCTCATACATCTTCCTCATAAGATGGTAGAGTTTTGTCTGGACTGGCTCTCCCAAGGCTGTCAGTAGTTCTAATGGAATGTTGTCTACTCCCGGGGCCTTGTTTCGACGTAGGTCTTTCAGTGCTCTATCAAACTCTTCACGCGTTATCATATCTCCCATTTCATCTTCATCTACATCCACATTATAATTTTTTTTTAATGCCGGTGATTCCTTTTGGATACACCCTATATTTTCATCGGCATCTCCACGCAAAAAAAGGATGGGAGAACCGTTTCTGAGGGGAGGATGAGAGAAGAAGCAACGTTGGAGTGAAACGTCGAGAGTATGTCTGAGCGTTAGCTTACACTGATCCACCTGACAATTTGGAACTGGAGAGGCATGTTCAGTAACTTAGCTGGAGTAACATTTCGTCCAAAAGTCCAAGACCATGGTTAAATTCTCAGCCCAGCATACAGTTTTGAAATGTTAGGTGTATCAGAAACGACATCGCTTGCTCGTTCGAGATCTGCAGGCTGAATCAGATTCTTATTTCCAAACTCAGTGGTTACGGTGCTGTCGAAACTATGTATAGAGATTGAAACTGCTTGTGTTGCTTCCAGGTCGTACAATCACGCTGTCTTCCGCATCAGCTGAATAGCAAGTATCTGCTGTCTTGGAGGAAAAACTGCAAGCAAATTACAGTTGGCAGTTCCACATTCTAGCCATGTGAAGGCGTTTCATGACGACTCACGTGGGCAGTGAAGGAAGAGATGGCTAAAACAGGAGTAGCTAGTGGCCTTGGTAGTTTACCTGGAGATTATTTTGTGAATGTGACGTAAACCACTGACGTGTTTTCAAAATGGCTCTGAGCACTATGGGACTCAACTGCTGTGGTCATAAGTCCCGTAGAACTTAGAACTACTTAAACCTAACTAACCTAAGGACAGCACACAACACCCAGCCATCACGAGGCAGAGAAAATCCCTGACCCCGCCGGGAATCGAACCCGGGAACCCGGGCGTCGGAAGCGAGAACGCTACCGCACGACCACGAGATGCGGGCACTGACGTGTTTTAATGAAATATGACTACAAGCTACATTTTCTGCTACAGGTAACCTAGAAGTCTGGAACAAAAAATACAGGGAAGTGGCGCAAAGTGTTGCTCAGTTTCTAGAAAAAAATGGAGATCCATCCTTATCAAAAACGAGAAATGTGAAATTATACTCATCAGATTGTAACAGATAACAGCTACAGGGTGGTTATAATTAAACTTTAGTTATTTGAGAAGACCACCATGAAAACGAGTCATCGTAGCAGAGGGAAATTTTGTGGAAACATTTGCAAGGAAGAAGAAAAATAACGAATAAATCATTTGCACGTGAGAGGCTTACATTTGTTAATTACGTATACCTAGAAATTTCTCAACTGCGGCCGTAGAATCTCAGGTGTGATGTTGGCTACATCCCTAGCTACGCTCATCTTCAGCTTCCAACATGTGTGGCATGGAAACGGTAACTTCTTCATAACTTCTTGTGCAGTTGGCCGTCAGTCTCTCCTTGGAGCAGCACACAAATCGCCAGTTAATTCGAACATCCGAATCACGTTCTTGAACCCCGGTGCGGGAAGAGGATCTCTTCGTGTTCCTTTAATGTGTCGATACTTGTGAAGAGCAGCAGTACTATTGATGTTCGGGAATACAGTAAGATCCCATTCCACCCGTCTGATCTGACTGATGACGTGATACTACGGATAAAGGCGGACGTTCAAATTCGTTATAAGACAACCACAGATTATATTAAATAACAGGCCGCTTGCGACCTTCAAGACGGCAATCACAAGAGAGACCATTACGCTAAAAAACAAGTTTGAAAAATCTGTCACCAAATGAAGTTACATGACTGGACAACCGTGGGAATTGGGGGGGGGGGGGGGGGGGGGGGTGTCCCCGAGACAGGAAGACGTTCGAAGCAATTGATCGGCGTCTTAGAGAGCACAGTGTGTGCAGGCACTATCAGCAGCTGATTGGCCTCCACGGGTACACTTCTGCGAATGGTTCATCCAACAATGTGTCATTCTTCATTTCAGTGCAAATGTTCTCTTTACGGATGAGGCTTCATTCCAACGTGATGAAACTGTAAATTTTTACAATCAACATGTGTGGGCTGACGAGAATCCGCACGCAATTATGCAATCACGTCATCAACACAGATTTTCTGTGAACGTTTGGGCAGGCATTGTTGGTGATGTCTTGATTGGGCCCCATGTTCTTCCACCTACGCTCAATGGAGCACGTTATCATGATTTCATACGGGATACTCTACCTGTGCTGCTAGAACATGTGACTTTACAAGTACGACACAATATGTGGTTCATGCACGATGGAGCTCCTGCACATTTCAGTCGAAGTGTTCGTACGCTTCTCAACAACAGATTCGGTGACCGATTGGTAGAGGCGGACAAATTCCATGGCCTTCACGCTCTCCTGACCTCAGCCCTCTTGACTTTCATTTATGGGGACATTTGAAAGCTCTTGTCTACGCAACCCCGGGTACCAAATGTAGAGACTCTTCGTGCTCGTATTGTGGACGGCTGTGATACAATACGCCATTCTCCAGGGCTGCATCAGCGCATCAGGGATTCCATGCGACGGAGGGTGGATGCATGTATCCTCGCTAACGGAGGACATTTTGAACATTTCCTGTAACAAAGTTTTTGAAGTCACGCTGCTACGTTCTGTTGCTGTGTGTTTCCATTCCATGATTAATGTGATTTGAAGAGAAGTAATAAAATGAGCTCTAACATGGAAAGTAAGCGTTTCCGGACACATGTCCACATAACATATTTTCTTTCTTTGTGTGTGAGGAGTGTTTCCTGAAAGTTTAGCCGTACCTTTTTGTAACACCCTGTATGAATTCGTCCAGAATAAACCAAATATAAAAATACAACAGTCGCATAATTGAAATTGAGTGTTTCCCTTTAGCTCAAACGAAATCGAGGATACCATTCATACCGCAAGAAAGCCAATACCATTATTACAAACGAAATCAGAAACATAAACATCCACGACAAGAGTACGTCCCCGCTAGCTTCAAAATTGAAACTTCGGAAGACGCCGAGCATACGCAACTACACATAACACAGTTACGTCTCGAATCAAAGCCAACAAGTGGAATCAGTTCTTATAATAGGGCCGTGTAGCTCAAAGGAAGACAAATGTACAAAAGGAAGGCAAATGCACAAAAACTACGAAAGTGGAATCGCAACACGCACTAGGGCTATGCAGCTCAAACGAAGACAGCAATGTCCCGCCCCCCCTTCCCTCCCCACAAAAGACCCATGTAATCGAAATATATATATATATAATAGGGTTCGAACTTAAATAGTGGTAACTATTTATTCACAACCGATAAGTTACACGTTTGCATTTGTTACTGTCCTTCAAAGTAGTCACCGGTGTTGTGTAGAACCCGTTGCCAGAGATGTGGAAGGCGTAGTATACCGTTAGCAGAGCCTGTTCTGTTGATGGTGCGAATGTAGCGGTCTACTGCCCGTCGAATCTCTGGAACAGTTCCGAAGCGAATGCCACGAAGCCAAAACTGAAACGCCAATCCAACGAATGGCGTCATTATGGGTCACCGCAATAGTCGAAAGTGCGTCAGGGCCCCGGTATGGTGAACGTTATGGTGATTCTCGTGTACGACTGTGATTGTGTTATCCTAACGCATTCGTTTCTCCTTGGCAGATTGTCAGTGCACAGTATTCCTGTTCGTTTCTGGAACATCACCTGCGACCAGCTTTGCAAAAGAAGCAGCGACATTTTCTGCGCAACCCGCCCATCATTTTGCACGACAATGCGTGGGCGCATACAGCGCAAGGTGTGGCTGTTCTGTTCGGTCGATGGGACCATACTCCCCGGACCTAAGTCCTTGTCACTGTGATTTGATTCCGAAGATGAAGGAACCACTTCGTGGCATTGGCTTCAGAACTCTTACAGGGATTCGATAGGCACTTAACCGCTCCATTCGCAACATCAAGGGAACAGGCTCTGCTAACAGTATACTACGCCTTGCTCATCGCTTGCAGCGGGTTCTACACAACGCTGGTGACTACTTTGAAGGACAGTAACAGGTTAAAACATATAACTCTCGTGTATCGGTTGTGAAAAAATAGTTGTCATAATCTATTTAAGTTCCAACCCTCGTATATATAAATTCTTCCGGAATAAAACGAAACAATTTCACGAAATTCCAACTGGAATCAAATATTTCGCTTGACTATATAGCTAAACGAATACAGGGAGACAATACAAACCTCCACAAAGCAAAGAAAAATAATTGAATTGGTATCACATAGATTTCTTCCAAAATAAAGGAAACGAAAATAGTAATAATAAGAAAGCCTCAGAAGAGTGATCGCAACTTACGCTGAATGGAGGACAGCGATAACACATATCCTGCTCACCTCTCCCCCCCCCCCCCCAAAACACACACACACACACACACACACACACACATACACACACACACACCACGAAAAACAAACGAAAACAAATCGCACAATTACAATCTAATGCTTCGATTGACGTTTATAGGCGAGCGGTTCTAGGCGCTACAGTCTGGAACCGCGCGACCGCTACGGTCGCAGGTTCGAATCCTGCCACGGGCATGGATGTGTGTGATGTCCTTAGGTTAGTTGGTTTAAGTAGTTCTAAGTTCTAGGGGACTGATGACCTCAGCTGTTAAGTCCCATAGTGCTCAGAGCCATTTTAGACGTTTATAGGACAAACGAAACCAGGAATACCATCCACACCCCCAGAAAACAACGAATTAATCAAAAAAAAACACGCAAATTCCTTCTGAATAAACCAAAAGGATACATATACTGGAATGGCAGTACACGGAGTACAAACGAAGATTAACATGTTAGTAAAAGAAACTAACCAATAAATACCGAGGGCTCAATCTCATTTAACTAAATCATTAACACAAACCACAACACAAAAAGACGGATACACTGCTAGAGTAAGCCACGACCAACAACGAAACTATACCTAAAAGAACACGTATCTCCAACGTCTCAACGATGTCCCATTAAGGAAAAAAATTGTTGAAGGAAAACTAAATTATCAATAGCATTTCTACTCATTTCAGTCACGACAATATGTACGATGTGCTTAGGTTTCTGGCTAAATTCACCTTGAAAAAACTTTTCACATTACAAAAACAGCCAAACAATTGCAGCTTTATATTTACAGGTATTAATCTTTCACTCGCAGCAATTTAACTTGTGCTCTAATGTTTCTACCTAACGTTAACCTCAGAAATCAAGCCAAACTGAGAAAGAAAAAGCTATATATTCGTGAGAAAAAAATACTATCTCTATTAGTTTCTCTATCGGTAATTTAAGCTATGCTCTGATGTTCCACCAAAGTCACATCCTCGTACATCACCACATATGTGGAATAAGCACCATAGCTAACAAACATCGTAGGTTACACTAGACTAAGACAGACACAGACAACATGTCATTTGTTTCACCACTGCGAAATACCGAAAACCAGTCGTGTGTTTTAAATCTTCTGCATCAGGTTAATATAACAGAAAATGTCAGTTTCACTATAGCCTTTGCAGTAGCACAACATATATAGCCTACACGCATCGGCTATTCTAAGACAGATATTTAAAGCGTTACAGTCAATTGAAAAGCTTATTAGTTGTCAACCACTAAGAAACAAAACTAGAATCTTATCACTGTCTATGAGAGAGTAATTTTAAATATTTAATCTGTTCCAGTGCTTCAAAATCTGGAAAGAACTACAATTAAAGTTTCACGTCTCGACAAAAGTAAAGGTCACTAGACCATGAACGAAGCTGGCTTTGGCGAAAATGGGAATGGAAATTGTAATGAAAGACTACAGCACGTGCCTCAAGCGATTGAAGAAAACGAGGCAAACACTAAATCGCGTAGCCAGATAGGACACAACCACGATCCTTCGGAATAAGAATTCCAGTGCATAACCATTTTCACATCCAGTTAGGTAAGCTGTTTCTTTCATCTACCATCCGACATGCTCATGGTATCAACTCTGATACTCACAGACTGGCGGTAAACGTACGAATTACCTCAGGCTTCTCTCACTTGCAACTGCATTCTGCGCGGGACTCGCTGAAAACAAGTCTGCGCTGTCGTGTCAAAAACCTGTTTAACGCCGCTGGACTTTTTTCCCACTGACAAGCCACAACACTCTTCGCGTCACCTCAGTTAAGGTGGTTTGTAATCTGAATCCGTTACACGGCAACAGCCGTCAACAAAGGACGGAAGAACAAGTGAGCGACGGTCATAGATAGCAAATTTTTCAGGAGATGGCTTAGGTTTATCTGCAAATGATAAATCCTCAGTACCGATCAGACCACGCACACCTTTCCAGCTGGCCTTCGGAATTTATACTTATTATAAAAACGTATGTACGTACATATCTGTGTGTGTGTGTGTGTGTGTGTGTGTGTGTGTGTGTGTATTCGACATCTTCTTCTAAACCACTCTAGCGATTTCAACCAAACTTTGTCCACATATACCTTACTGACAGGCAACAATCGCTGTGGGGATAAGAATCATCTACCTATCAAGGAGTGGGGGGTGGGGGTTGAAAAAGAACCATAGACAGCGACGCGTGAATTCCCAGGCTTTATTCATACAGTATTGAGAATGGGAGCGCTTAGCCATTTACAACAAACTTTCAACATAATTGCAAACCCTTACGAAATATCTTCTCGCTGACAACCCTTACAAAATGATGAAAAAATGGTAATCGATGATTACTTTTCCGCTGTTCAAGCATTAAAAATAGTGCATGTGGCATGACGTTATAATTTATTACTTCTCTAATACGAACTGTATTTTACAGGTAGTATGAACGTATACCATTGAATATAACTGCAGAATGGTATCACTGTGCGATACATATCTCAGGAGATATGACGTCATAAAGAGTGAGATGTGCGAAAAATGGGCTCACCGTGCAGGACGTTTAAATTTATTGCTTCGTTTCTACTAACTCCATTCGCAATACATTTTGCAGACAGTATCCACATATGCCACTGAAAGAAATGAGCCGACAGCTGTGACCGCGCGGTTCTAAGCGCTTCAGTCCGGAACCGCGCTGCTGCTACGGTCGCAGGTTCGAATCCTGCCTCGGGGGTAGATGCATGTGATGCCCTTAGGTTAGTTAGGTTTAAGTAGTTCTAAGTCTAGGGGACTGATGACCTCAGATGTTAAGTCCCATAGTGCTTAGAGCCGTTTGAACCATTTTGAAAGAAATGATATCATGTAAGACACAAATTTCAAGAAACATGACTTCATAAACAGTGAAAGGTGCGGAAAAACCACCGCATCGTGTATGACTTTTAAATTTGCTGCTCTGTTAGTACTAAATCCATTCGCAGCGAATTTTGCAGACAGTATCCACATAATGAGATTTTCACTCTGCAGCGGAGTGTGCGCTGATATGAAACTTCCTGGCAGATTAAAACTGTGTGAAGGACCGAAACTCGAACTCGGGACCTTTGCCTTTCGCGGGCAAAGGTCCCGAGTTCGAGTCTCGGTCCGGCACACAGTTTTATAACCTGCCAGGAAGTTTCAGTATCCACATATGGTGCTGAAAGTACCTGCAAAATTACATCATTGTACGACACATAGGTCAGGAGATATGACGTCATAAACATTAAGCACAAGGCCAGACGACGCTAGGTACGGGCGTGGACAGGCAGGTATAAGTAAATACCTGGGAACGCCGGGTTTCTCCGCTAATTTAAAGTAAAAGAAACGAACTGCTTATGAATCGCGTTGCTCTGTAAAACATTGTAGGTTTTTCCAGGTCTATTATCCAACCATAAAAGGTTAACTAATTTTATGCATCTGCTATAGCGACGCGTTTCACGAAGGTTTTGACGGGTCTGTAACGAATTTAATGAAGTATCATTTACCAAGCAAAAGACAGTTTTACATTCCTTCTCAAAACTAGTGTAACATGTTCTACGTGGAATTATAATATACTGCAGCAGGTGTTGACAAATGTGAAAATTACCGAACTATCAGTTTAATAAGTCACGGCTGCGAAATACTAACGCAGATTCTTTGCAGACGAATGGAAAAACTAGTAGAAGCCGACCTCGTGGAAGATCAGTTTGGATTCCGTAGAAATGTTGTAACACGTGAGGCAATACTGACCCTACGACTTACCTTCGAAGCTAGATTAAGAAAAGGCAAACCTACGTTTCTAGCATTTGTAGACTTAGAGAAAGCTTTTGACAATGTTGACTGGAATACGCTCTTTCAAATTCTGAAGGTGGCAGGAGTAAAATACAGGGAGCGAAAGGCTATTTACAATTTGTATAGAAACCAGATGGCAGTTATAAGAGTCGAGGTACATGAAAGGGAAGCAGTGGTTGGGAAGGGAGTGAGACAGGGTTGTGCCTCTCCCCGATGTTGTTCAATCTGTATATTGAGCAAACAGTGAAGGAAACAAAAGAAAAATTCGGAGTAGGTATTAA
This sequence comes from Schistocerca americana, assembly GCF_021461395.2. Lineage (NCBI taxonomy): Eukaryota > Metazoa > Arthropoda > Insecta > Orthoptera > Acrididae > Schistocerca > Schistocerca americana. The sequence goes on along the minus strand of NC_060119.1, from coordinate 1,089,009,775 downwards.
AATCCATGGAGAAGAAATAAAAACTTTGAGGTTCGCCGATGACATTGTAATTCTGTTAGGGACTGCAATGGACTTGGAAGAGCAGTTGAATGGAATGGATAGTGTCTTGAAAGGAGGATATAAGATGAACATCAACAAAAGCAAATCGGGGATAATGGAATGTGGTCGAATAAAGTCGGGTGATGCTGTGGGAATTAGATTAGGAAATGAGACACTTAAAGTAGTAAAGGAATTTTGCAATTTGGGGAGCAAAATAAATGATAGTGATCGAAGTAGAGAGGATATAAAATGTAGACTGGCAATGGCAAGGAAAGCGTTTCTGAAGAAGAGAAATTTATTATCATCGAGCATAGTTTTAAGTGCCAGGAAGTCTTTTCTAAAAGTATTTGTATGGAGTGTAGTCGTGTATGGAAGTGGAACATGGACGATAAATAGTTTGGACAAGAAGAGAATAGAAGCTTTAGAAATGTGGTGCTACAGAAGAATGCTGAAGATTAGATGGGTAGATCACATAACTAATGAGAAGGTATTGAATAGGATTAGGGAGAAGAGAGTTTGTGGCACAACTTGACTAGAAGAAGGGATCGGTTGGTAGGACATGTGTTGAGGCATCTAGGGATCACCAATTTAGTATTGGAGGGCAGCGTGGAGGATAAAAATCGTAGAGGGAGACCAAGAGATGAATACACTAAGTAGATTCAGAAGGATGTAGGTTGCAGTAGGTACTGGGTGATGAGGAAGCTCGCATAGGATAGAGTAGCAATGAGAGCTGTATCAAACCAGTCTCAGGACTGAAGACCACAACAACAAGAACACGAAAATAATCATGACTACATACCGCAACAGTATCGGTACTCATGTAATAACTCAGAATCTGAGGGGCAATTACATTCACAATGCTTTCTGAAATTGATATGCTAAAGAAACTGGAATTTTGTAAGTAGTCTGTGGATCGAGTACTTCAGTATCACCAGCCAAAGCAAGAAGTTGTAGTAAAAAAAATTGTCTGGCTGAAATCTCATATCAGTATTGAATACTGTTATTAAATATGATGTAATAGCAGACAAACTAGCAGAAGACGCAGTTATTAGAGGAAGGTGCTTTAGTTTAGCAGGCGTTCCCACTTATCAGCAGCAGCCCGTTCTCAGATGCCACAGAATTGTATACTGCCAGTCTTCTTCCAATAGATCTCCCCTTTCCATGGCTTTAGCTATAGTTTCCCTCCAACCGGCTCTCGGCAGCTTGTCGCTGGCAGAAACCAATGCAGCAAACACTGCGGCCATCTATGTTCTTCTATCCATCGGGCGTGTCCACATCACTTCAGTGCTCGAGCATTGGTCCTGACTGTGACCTTTTTCCACAGCATCCATCTGCATTTTTACACATTCATTCATCAGTCGCTACAGTCATGGACTGTGCAGCTGGTCCCAGCGGAGGTTCGAGTACTCCCTCGGGCATGGGTGTGAGTGTTTATCCTTAGGATAAATTAGGTTAAGTAGTGTGTAAGCTTAGGGACTGATGACCTTAGCAGTTAAGTCCCATAAGATTTCATACACATTTGAACATCTGAACATTCCTTAGTCGATCCAAGCGGGTCGCTCTCAAGCTCTCCCGTAGCCTTTCCATTTCGCCAACTTCAGTTTCCCCCCTTTGTCTCTCGTTCAATGCCCAACACATCTGTCATGTATCAGAATGCTTTGATGCATACCACTAGTTTCTTTCCTGGTCTGGAAATACGCCAACTCGAGAAAATACCATTTAATAATCTAACAGCTACTTTCGCTTGACTTATCCCATGGTATGTGTACCCTTCACTGTGAAAAATCACATCGATTAGTGATTCCAAGTCTTTTAACTCCTCCACATTTCTTACCCTGCCGAAATAGAAATCCATACCCTCACCTTTACCACTTCCATCAACAAGATATTCTGTTTTATTCTCATCGTCACCATCGTTTTTATCCAGAGTCTTCTTGATCGACTGCAAACAGTAATGAATGTAAATGTTAATGCTGTAGTGCCATGCCAAAACTTACTCACTGTCCATTACAATAACCAGAACAATTTCCTAATAAAACTAAATAAGTTTGATGATACAGAACATCGCCGTCTTAATTATTAATTTGTTTTAAAACTTCCCGATATCTCACCACCAACCTTCACAACTGCCTCGCATTGGAGGTTCATCCTCTTCACCAACACTATTGATTCACCAACCACTCCAACATTTTCCACCGCTGTCCACAGTAACCACCGCGGCAACGAATCATAGGCCTTTACTAAATTAACAAACGCAGCTTTCCCCAGCAGCAAAGCGCGATTGTTCGTGAGATACGACACGTACAACATTTTACAATCTGTTCTCTACTACACTACTGAACAAAGTACTCACCAAGACCATTGGTTTTATTCCCCAGCAAGTAGATATCTGCTGCTCCCTTTCATACAGAGGGCAGTGATAAACACTGAGCTGACGAAAGTCGTGGGATGCCTGCTAATATCATGCTGGACATCCTTTTTCTCGGCGTAGTGCAGTAAATCAACGTGGCATGGGCTCAACAAATCGTTGGATGTCCCCTGCAGCAGCACTGAGCCATGATGCCTCTACAGTCGTCCACAATTGAGAAAGTGTTACCGGTGTAGGATGTTGTACAGGAACTGATCCGTCCATTGTGTCCCATAAATGTTCGATGGGATTCATGTCGGGCGATCTCGGTGGCTAAATCATTCACTCAAATTGTCCATAATATTCTTCAGACCAATCGCCGACATTGCTCCCCTGTGACATGACATCTTTGTTTGGGACATGGATTCCATGAATGGCTGTAAATACAACCATTAACAGTCATTGATGTGTTCAGTTGGACCAGAGGATTCAATCCATTCCCTGTAAGCACAGCCCACGCCAGAATGGAGCCACCACAGTGGCTTGTTTCAACTTCGGTTCGTGGCTTCATGGGATCTGCTCCACACTCGAACCCTACGATCACTTCTTCTGCGCCACACTCGAACCCTACCACCAGCCCTTAAAGACTGAAATCGAGCCTCATCTCATCAGGCCACTGGTTTCTAGTCGTGTGGGATCCAACCGATATGGTCACTAGTCCAAGAGAGGGCGGCAGGCGATGTCGTGCTGTTAGCAAAGGCACTCGGGTCGGTCGTCTTCTGTCACAGCCCGTTAATGCCAAATGCCACCGCACTGTACTAACGTATGTGTTCGTCGTACCTCTAACGTGGATTTCTGCTGTTATTTCAAGCAACGTTGCTTGTCGCTTCACACTGACAACTCTACCCACACTCGAACCCTACCATCAGCTCTTATCAACTAAAATCTGGTCTCATCTAATCAGGTTGTGGGTTTCCTGTCGTATTGGATCCAACCGACGTGGTCATGAGGTCAGGAGAGGCGCTGCAGGCAATGTCCTGCTGTTAGCAAAGGCACAGCCCATTAACGCCAAACTTCGCCGCACTGTTCTAACGGAAGAGTTCGTCGTACGTCTAATAGGGATTTCCGCGGTTATTTCACGCAGTGTTGCTTGTCTTTTAGCACTGACAACTGTACCCAAACACCACTGCTCTCGGTAGTTAGTGTAGGCCGTCCGTTGTCCGTGATGCCTGAAACTTGGTGTTCCCCGCACACTCTTGACACTGTGGATCTCAGACTATTCATTTCCTTGATTACTCACGACATGGAATGTCCCACTCTCCTAGATTATCACCACCTGTATATGTGTATATCGCTATTCCACGACTTTTGTCTTATCAGTTGTTTCATTTCTGGCTATGTTTGTTGACGTGAAAAACGCCGAGTTGCACCGTGGTTCGTAATCCACGTTTAACCTTACGTTCCTTGTAATTGGCTGTGTCAGACAGTTCAGAGTTCGGCGGAAGGCAACGATATGCACCGCCGACAGAACCATGCCTAGTATAGCACTGTGGTGTTCATAACACTCTCGGGATTGATGACTGCTTATTAAATGAGCGCGAGTTACTTCACGTGGGGGACTTGCGACCCAAACTAGCCATCGGCGAAGGCCCAGGTCGTCGTGAATAGAGTCCGAATCTTATCCAGTTCAAAATGTGTAGAGAACACAAAGGCGTTGATGCGAAACTAGCACGGGATTACATGTAATCTACATAGAGTCAGAAAGTGCCTGTGTGTGTGTGTGTGTGTGTGTGTGTGTGTGTGTGTGTTTACCTTTGATTCTCTTCCCCTCATAGAGGGATAGTCTGCTTCAACTATGACTTGTTACAGAGTCAGTATCTTCTCAGTGAAATACCATGCATGGTGGTAGTATGGTTATGTCTTAATTCACAGTACCTTAAAGGGACCTTCCAGTCCCAACATTTGCCTTACATTCCCGTTAACGCCCTCGAAAACCGTGATTTCCATCGAGGTATGGGAATAAATTTTAATTTAATCCTCGGTAAATGTGTATTGTATATGAACATGTAGGCTAACTGCATTTATTAATGTGCATTATAAGCCTACATGGTATCGGGTGAGACAAATCTGCAGTACACACGTTCATATCTAAGGCGGTGCAACGTCGTCTCTTAACGGGAGAAAGATGGCTGAAAAATTTATTAACATTAATATTTACGACATGGTCGTCAGGTGTGTCAAAATTCCAAGAAAGCATGACATTATATACGTCAAGACCAACGCTTTTAGTAGAACGTTATCACAGAGATACAAATGTCATCCTGTTTAACGTATAAGTAGTTCAAATGGCTCTGATCACTATGGGACTTAACTTCTGAGGTCATCAGTCCCCTAGAACTTAGAACTACTTAAACCTAACTAACCTAAGGACATCACACACATCCATGTCCGAGGCAGGATTCGAACCCGCGACCGTAGCGGTCGCGCGGTTCCAGTCTGCAGAGCCTAAAACCGCTCGGCCACTTCGGCCGGGGTATACGTAGTAACAAATTGCACAAACATCTGAAAACTGTAGGAGCGGTTTTAGGTCTACGGGAAGAAACGACTTCCAACACTGCTAGCAGTTATAAAGAGGACATACAACATCTACATATCTTACCTTAATCAACCAAGCCTACACGACAAGTTAATGCCCCAGAGATTTTGTCATTACCTTTTTGTACTTGCTTAAATTCTTGTTCTCTCATGTCAATCAACGTTGTCTCGCCCTTAAGCTAATATTTCTCTTTTTATAAACTTTAATTAAAATGTACCCGTCGTCTAGGGATAACGTTTTTGATTAGTAATCAAAACGTTCTCGGTCCTGGGTTCAGAACCGGCCACCACTTAAATATTGCTTAATAATCAGCACTGGCGGCCGAAGACTTCCGGCATAACAAATCATCCTCATTCTGCCAACGGCCTCGCCAAGGTGGGCGGAGGAGCAGAGAGAGGTTCAGGACACTTCCTTGTCCTTGGGGTGGGAAACTGTCCCTAAAGGCGGAGGAATCAGCAATGATCAACGGCATGAGGATGCAGAAGGTATCGGAAACACTGCATTAAAGTCATACTACGTGTAGCCACAGGACATGTGGCCTGTAATTGAGAAAAGGTCATGATGATCTCTCTATTGACAAAAGATTTCGTAACAATGCCCCATTCGGATCTCCGACAGGGGACTGCCAAGGGAGAGGTGACCATGAGAAAAAGACTGTATAAACAACGAAAAGATAACGTTCTTCGAATCGAGGCGATGAATGTCAGAAGCTTGAACGTGATAGAGAAGCTAGAAAACCTGAAAAGGGAAATGCAGAGGCTTCTGGATATGGTAGGGGTAAGTGAAGAGAAATGAAAAGAAGAAAGGAATTCTGATCAGATGAGTATAGGGTAACATCAACAGCAGCAGAAAATGGTATAACGGGAGTAGGATTCGTTAAGAATAGGAAGGTAGGACAGAGAGTGTGTTGCTGTGAACAGTTCAGTGACAGAGTTGTTCCTATCAGAATCGGCAGCAAACTAACACCGGCAACGATAGTCCAGTTGCACCTGCCGAAGACACAAGCTGATGATGAAGAGGTAGGGAAAGTGTATGAGGATATTGAAAGCTAATACAGTGCGTAAAGGAACATAAAATGTATCAGTCGTGGGGGACGGGACTCCAATTGTAGGTGAAGGAGTAGAAGAAACGGTTACAGGAGAATATGGGCTTGCGACAAGGAATGAGAGAGTAGAAAGACTAATGATACGATACACTGATGACATTACTATCTTGAGCGAAAGTGAAGAAGAAATACATGCTAAATGAAATGAAGAGTTTAATGAAAACAAAATATGGATTGAGAGTAAATCTAAGAAAGATGAAAGTAATGAGAAATAGCAGAAATGAGAACTGCGAGAAACTTAACATCAGGTTTGATGGTAAAGAAGCAGATGAAGTTACGGAATAAGCAAAATAACCAATGGATGCTGGAGCAAGGAGCGCTTCGAAAGCAGACTAGCACTGGCAAAAAATGCATTGCTGGCCAAAAGAAGTCTACTAACATCAAACATAGGCCGTAATTTGAGGAAGAAATTTCTGAGACTTTACGTTTGGAGTACAGCATTGTATGGTAGTGAAACATGGGCTGTGGGAAAACTGGAACAGAAGACATCTACAGCTACATGCATACTCTGCAAATCACATTTAAGTGCCTGGCAGAGAATTCATCCAACCACCTTCACAATTCTCTATTATTCCAATCTCGTATAGCGCGCAGAAAGAACGAACACCTATATCTTTCCGTACGGAACCTGATTTCCCTTATTTTATCGTGGTGATCGTTTCTCCCTATGTAGGTCGGTGTCAACAAAATATTTTCAGATTCGGAGCAGAATGTTGGTGACTGGAATTTCTTTTAATGATGTCCAGCCCAAATCCTGCATCATTTCAGTGACACTGTCTCCCATATTTCGCTATAATACAAAACGTGATGCTCTTCTTTTAACTTCTTCGATGTACTCCGTCAGTCATATCTCCACATCTGGAATGGCTCCACCCAGTGTGCACACGGGGTGCACATTGTTTTTCTTTACCTTCTTGTCGGCCATATCCCCAAGGAGCCCCATAATGCGGCTAGCGTTGGAGCCCCCAGCTATCAGTAATCCCACCCTCTGTGATTGTCCGGAGGCTGAAAGGTTTGCTCTGAAGCAGGACAGGCGACAGCATCTGGCTCAGCGCCAGCGTCAGCCACAGACAGCGCCTGGAACCTGTTTGTGAGACAAACCTGGGAGGTCTTACGGGCGGCCACCTGGGAAGTCTTTCGCCGCCTGCTATGCCCCGGGGCGACCTCCTACTCGACCACAGGTGAGGGGTCAACCTCAACAACAGTGGTGCCCACCCACTGCAGCCTCAAGCTGTGTAATCGAAGCCATCACAGCCTGAAGCTGAGAGCGAAGTGTCACCAACTCGGCACGCATCCGTACACAACAATCGCATTCCTGTCCATGTTAAAGAACTTGGAAAACTAAACTATGCAGATAAACGGACTACCGGCACGTGCTGCGCAACTCTATTGTAAACCCCGCGAAAATGTCTACTGTCAGGAACTGTGTCTAATAAATTTGATTAACACGCGGAGATTCAAAACCCTAACTACCAAAGCACTGAGGTGAAACTAAATAACTTGCCCATGATTAGGAGCTTGTGATATGTTACAAAATCGATTTTCTTTCCGAGGCAAACGAAAAAGCGAGAACTGTGACTATTGAATATTAAATTAACACGCAGAAACACAAGAATCTAAACTATTAAAGCACCCAGATGATATTATAAAATTCGCTCCTCGCTAGGAACTCGTAAAAGCCACAAAATCCTTTACTTCCCTGTGGCTGCTTGTGTCTCGGCCAGCTACTGCTTGAGATGTGGTGCTACAGGTTTGAAAATTAGGTGGACTGAAAAAGTAAGGAATGAGGAGGTTCTAAGCAGAATCGGAGAGGAAATGAATATGTATAAAACGCTGAAAAGGAGTAGGGGCAGGATAATAGGATATCCGTTAAGACATCAGGGAATGACTTCCATAATACTAGAGGGAGCTGCAGATGGCAGAAACTGTAGAGGAAGACTGAGAGTGGAACACATCCAGCAAATAATTGAGGACGTAGGTTGCAAGTGCTACTCTAAGCTGAAGAGGTTGGCATGGTAAAGGAATTCGTGGCGGGTAGCATCAGACCAGTCGAAAGACTGGAGACGAAAAGAAGAAAAAGTCTTTAATTGTAATTGTTGGTATGTTACTCTAATTATCTCTGTTTACTAAACGAATGATGATGATGTTTGGTTTGTGGGGCGCTCAACTGCGCGGGCATCAGTGCCCATTCAAATTCCCAACCTTTCTTCAGTCCAATCTCGCCACTTTCAGGAATGATGATGAAATGATGAGGACAACGCAAACAGTAAACGAATGAGAGTTTCTCATGCATTCTTTGCCAGCCATCATCACTGGAACGCTCTAAGTGTGTGTGCTACTGAGCTAACATGTGCGATAGTGAAACGAATAGCGATGGCTTATCGCTGATATCGTAGAGCTGGATCACACACAGATTCATTCCTCTTCTTAGCAGTACGTCCATGTAATCTATAAATTAATGCTCTTGAGGACTGGCCTACAGAAACCAGGAGCTGTAGGAGTCGCTGGACATTGTGGCGGTGATTGAAGAGAGGAGACTGATGTGGTACGGATACATAAGGCGCCTGGAAGGTCAGGGCACCAAGGAGGTGGTGGAGGAAGACATTGGACTTAACAGACAGAGGGGAAGACCGCGGCTTAGATGGTCTAATGGGATCAGAGAGGATATGAGTACCGTGGGACTCGCTGGAGAAGAATACATGGACCGAAAAAGGTTAGGGGAGCGGTATTGGCGAGGCGTAAGATTGACTGAGGCCTGTGTGGCCAAACTGATAAGTATTAGTATGTAAGGGTTAAAAATATTAGCCAGCAACATGGTCGCTCACTCAGAACAGAGTGAATAGGTTGAATGAGTGACATAATTTATTAATTAACTGTACAATTACAAACAGTGCTAGACAAATAAATGTTCTAATTGCTATCAGTTGTAAGTCCCCAAGTTCCGATTACACAAATTGATTCTAAAAAACCGAATGGGCATAGGTTTCGGAACCTTATACAAAATTACTGCCATGGTCACGGATCTGGGATGAATATATACGAAGGTGAGTCAAACAGTAAAGCCTCCTTTTTTTGTCAGGAATTTCAAGCGCAACTACACAGGTTGAAAAGATACCATTGACGAATAATTTATGACTTTTGAGTATAATCTACGTCCATTTCCACAGTTCTGGTCCATCTTTCAACAAGGGAATGCTTTCCAGTGTGGCAGAACGCACGGTCCTGCTTCCGAAGCCATTGACGTACGTACGTTTTCATTACCTCCTCATATTCAAAGTGAATCCCACGATGAGCTTCCTTTAGTGGCCCGAACAGATGGATGCCTGATGGTACGAGGTCAGGGGTGCATGGGAGATGAGACAAGACTTCCCACCTAGTTGTCATAATTTCTTCAGTGGTGTGAAAACTGGTGTATAGTCTTGCATTGTCAGGCAAAAAAAGAACATCCGCCATAGCTTCTGTTGGGCGAACTCGCTGAAGACGTGCTTAAAGCTGTTTGGAGGTTCTCTGACTGTTTATGTGATTAACTGAAAATTAGTCGTTCAGAAAACTAAAACCGATGCAACGTTAAGGTCTGCTACCCACATGAAGTCATCCCTCGCGCTTCACTAACTCACGATGCTCTGGCACAAAAATATTCGTGAGAGCTACGATACGTCCAAAACAATTCTGCCTGTCTAACGCTGATGATTTACCGTGTCCGGCGCCGCATTTTTCCTGTGAAAACATTTAGACCGCAAGACGTGGGACGCACCACCAAATGTGTAAATTTCCCTCATGCCGTCACCTCGCAATGTGGGCATGTCTTCATTATGACGTTCTGAAAAAAAAGAAGTCCTTTAGCCTATAGTCATAGTTTTCATTTTGCTTTCTGCCTTCCGGTTTCGGCACCAATGCGACTACAGATTATAGGCTACAGGAAATATTTTTTTCTGATCGTGTTGATCGTTGTTCCAGCCGACAGCATGTTGGAAATATATTCGAAGTTTTGGGAGAATTTACACCCTGCTTACCTTTAGGTCATATTGTGGTGTTTGGAACCTATAATGAACTGCCTAGATATTTTGGCCACATGTAGTTGTTGACGGAGAACATCATCTCAAGTAGTGTACACCCCTGCAGCTATAGAGATGTGACAATAATTACAGTTCTATTGACGGCTGTAATGATATACTTAGTCTATAAGACTGTCGGTTTTCACCGCGCGGGATTAGCCTAGCGGTCTGGGGCGCTGCAGTCATGGACTGTGCGGCTGGTCCCGGCGGAGGTTCGAGTCCTCCCTCGGGCATGGGTGTGTGTGGGATTGTCCTTAGCATAATTTAGGTTAAGTAGTGTGTAAGCTTAGGGACTGATGACCTTAGCAGTTAAGTCTCGTAAGATTTCACACACATTTGAACTGTCGGTTTTCGTCGTATACATTGTTGTGAAGAGAATAAAATGTGTGCTTAGGCTTTTTATAGTCTACACCTACATCATACTCCGCAAGCCTCCTAATGGTGTGTGGCGAAGGGTACGTTTTTAGCAATAACTGAGCCCTCCAACCCTGTTCCACTCGCGAATAGCGCATGGGCCTAATGGTAGTCGGTAGACACCCGTATTGGCTCTAATTTCTCGAGTTTTCTTCTAATGGTCACTACGCGAGACATATGTGGGGGCAAGTAATATTTTGTCCAATTCTTGCCGGAAATTGGCCTCTAGGAGTTTCAATAGTAACTCTCTCCGTGATGCACAAGCCTATCTTGTAACATCTGCCAATGGAGTTTGTTGTGCATATCTGTAACGCTTTCGTGCTGACTAAACGATCCTGTGACGAAACGTGTCGCTGTTCGTTGGATCTTCTCTATCTCTTCTATCAGTCCTATCTGGGAGGGATCCCAGATAAATGGATAACACTCAAGAATCAGTGGAACAAGAGCCTTATAACCCACTTGCTTTGTGGATGAGTGACATTCCCTTAAGGTCCTTCCCATGAATCTGAGTCTGGTATTTGTATTTTGTGGTCGTTCCATGTAAGATATTTTACGACAGATACTCTTTCCAGCGGTTTGTCTTCAATAGTGTAGTGAAACAGTGGCTAGTGGATTTCTTTTCCTATGTATGCACAATATATTACATTTATTTACGGTCAGAGTCTAACGCCAGAGCCTGCTCCATTCATTAATTCTCTAGAGGTCATTCTGCAAATCGTTGCTATCTTCTAGCGTTGCTATTTTGTTACACACAACTGCATCACCTGCGAACGACCTTAGAGAGCATCTGAAAATTTCAATTACATCTACATCAACTCCGTGCGAGCCCTGATTTCTCTTTTTTTATTATGATGATTGTTTCTCCCTACGTAGGTCGACGTCAACAAAATATTTTCGCATTCGCAGGAGAAAGTTGGTGATTGGAATTTCGTGAGAAGATTCTGACGCAACAAAAAACGCCTTTGTTTTGATGGTGACCATTCCAAATCCAGTATCATGTCCGCGACACTCTCTACCCTATTTCCTTACAATACAAAACGTGCTGCTCTTCTTTGAACTTTCTCCGTGTACTTTGTTTATCCTATCTGGTAAGAATCCCACATTGTGTAGCAGAACTCGAAAAGTGGACGGGCAAGTGTCGTGCATGCAATCTCTTCAGTACATCTGTTGCAATTTCTAATTATCCTATCAATAAAACACACTTTTTGATTCGCCTTTCCCACAATATTTTCTATGTGTTCTTTCCAATTAAAGTTGTTCGTAATTGCCATTCCTTGGCATTTAGTTGAATTTACGGCCTTTATATTTGACTGATTTATCGTGTAAACAAATTTTGAAGGATCCCTTCTAACATGCATGTGGATGACTTCAAACTTTTCAATGTTTAGGGTCAACTGCAATTTACGCTCCATTCAGATATCTTTTCTAAATCGTTCTGCAATTTTTTTTATCTTCTAAAGACGTTACTAGTCAGTAAACTACAGCATCATCTGCAAACAACCTAAGACGGCTGCTCAGATTGTCTGCTAAATCGTCTTTATAGATGAGGAATAACAGAGGGCCTGTAACACTACCATAGGGAACGCCAGAAATCACTTCTGTTTTACTCGATGCTAGCCGATGTGGCCGAGCAGTTCTAGGCGCTGTGGTCTGGAACCGTGCAGCTGCTACGGTCGCAGGTTCGGTCCTGCCTCGGGCATGGATGTGTGTGATGTCCTTAGGTTAGTTAGGTTTAAGTAGTTCTAAGCTCTAGGGGACTGATGACCTCAGAAGATAAGTGCCATAGTGATCAGAGCCACTTGAACCATTTTTTTCTTACTAGATTATTTTCCGTCTGTTACTACGAACTGTGACCTTTCTGACAGGATATCACGAATCCAGTCACAAAAACTGAGACGATATTCCATAAGCACTCAATTTTATTACAAACTGTTTGTGTAGTACAGTTTCAAAAGCCTTTTTGAAATCTAGAAATACAGAGTCAATTTCAACTCCCTTGTCAATAGCACTCAATACTTCGTGTGTGTAAAGATTTAGTTGTGTTTCACAAGAACGATGTTTTCTAAATCCATGTTGACAACGTGTCAATAGACCGTTCTCTTCGATGTAATTCATAATTTTCTAGACAATATATGTTCCAGTATCCCACTGCGTATCGACGTTAATGATACGGGCCTGTAATTTAGTGGATTAGTCCTACCATTTTTCTTGAATATTGGTGTGACCTGTGCAACTGTCCAGTCTTTGAAAGTGCGGATCTCTTGTCGAGTGAGCGGTTGCATACGATTGCTAAGTATGAAGCTACTGCATCAGCATACTCTGAAAGGAACCTAACTGGTGTACAGTCCGGACCGGAAGACTTGCTTTTATTAAGTGATTTAAGTTGCCTCACTACTCCGACGATATCTACTTCTGACTCGTATTGACAGCTGCTCTTCTTTCGAATTCTGGAATATTTACTTCGTCTTCTTTCTTCAAGGAATTTAGGAAGGCTGTGTTTAGTGATTCTGCTTTGGCAGTACTGTCTTCGATAGTATCTTCATTGCTATCGCGCAGAGAAGGCATCGATTGAGTCTTACTGCTAGCATGCTTCACATACGACCAGAATCTCATTGAAGTTTCGAGATAAAGTTTCATTGTGGAAACAATTGTAAGCATCCCGCATTGATGTGTGCTGTATTTCGACCTTCTGTTCAAATGGTTCAAATGGCTCTAAGCACTATGGGACTTAACATCTGAGGTCATCAGTCCCCTAGACTTAGAACTACGTAACCCTAACTAACCTAAGGACATCACACACATCCAGGCCCGAGGCATGATTCGAACCTGCGACCGTAGCATCAGCGCGGTTCCGGACTGAAACGCCTAGAACCGCCCGGCTAAAGCGGCCGGCGAGCTTCTGTAAAAGATGGCCTAACTTAAAGATTCTTCGTTCGTTTAAATTTGACAGGCTTTATTCGTTGTTTCTCGAACAGTGTTCTGACCAGTTTTGTGTACCAAGGGGGATCAGCTCCGTCGTTTTTTAATTTATTTGCTAAAAATCTCTCAATTGCTGCCGATACTATTTCTTTGAATTCAAGCCACATCTGCTCTACACTTACATTGTTACTTTGGAAAGAGTGGAGATTTTCTCTCAGTAAGGCGTCAAGTGAATATTTATATGCTTTTTTGAACAGGTATTTTTTCGTTTAGTTTTGCAAGATTTGGGGGTTACAGTATTCAGTCTCTCTACGACAACCCTGTGTTTACTAATCCCTGTATCCGTTTGGATGCAAGTTATTAGCTCACTATTATTTGTTGCTAAGACTTCACGTGTGTTTTCACATCCGTTTACTATTAGCGTGGGCTCATGAACTAACTGCTCGAAACAACTTTGAGAGATTGCGTTTAGTACAATTTTGAATGATGCTTTATGCGTACCTCTAAATTTAAACATGTGCTTTCGCCAACATATCAAGGGTAAATTAAAGTCGCCACAAAATATAATTGTACGTGTTTGAAACTGAAATCAAGTTTTCTTTGAAGTTTCCAGCAACTGTATCATCTGAATTGGGAGGTCGGTAAAAGGATTCAGTTATTATTTTATTGCGGTTGCCATAATGAGCTCTGCCTGTACTAACTAGCACGAACTATCTACTTCAATTTCTCTACAAGATAAACTACTTCCAGTAGCAACAAACACGCCACCGCCAACCGTGTTTAGCCTATGCTTTCGGAATGCTGTTAGCTCCATCGTAAAAATTTCGGCTACTCTTATCTCCGGCTTTAGCCAACTTTCTGTACCTATAACGATTTGGGCATTAGTACTTCCCATTAGCGCTTGGAGGTCTGGTACTTTCCCAGCACAGCTACGACAATTTACATCTGTTATACCGATGGTTCCTGTATCTACGTTCTTCTTGTGTTTGGCCTGCCCTTTCTGTGTTTTCACGGGACCATCTAACCTAGAAAACGGTCCAAGGCACGCCAAACAGCCCCTGCTGCGCGTTTAGCCGTCTCCTGCTTGTAGTGGGCTCCTGAGCTATTCAGCGGTACCCGAAATGCAACCATCCTACGGCACAAGTCTAGGAATCTGCAACCTACACGGCCGCAGAACCGTCTGAGCCTCTGATTCAGACGCTCCACTTGGCTCTGTAGCAGAGGTCCGCAGTCGATCCTGTCGACTGTGGTGCAAATGTGAGCTGTGCTTTCATCTCGCAAGCAAGACAGGCAGCCTTTACCGTTTCTGTTAGCCGCTCTAAACCAGAGACAATCTCTTCCGACACAAAGACACACATCACTGGTACCGACGTGAGCCACCACATTCAGCTGGCTGCATCCTGAAGGACCCCTTCCACTTGTGGAATGACTCCATCCAGTACGCACAGTGAGTACTCATTGGCTTACAGCCCGCCCGGTTGGCCGTGCGGTCTACTGCACGGCTTTCCGGGCGGGAAGGAGAGCCGGTCCCCGACACGAATCGGCCCGGCGGATTTGTTTCGAGGTCCGGTGAGCCGGCCGGTCTGTGGATGGTTTTTAGGCGGTTTTCCATCTGCCTCGGCAAATGCGGACTGGTTCCCCTTATTCCGTCTCAGCTACAGTATGTCGGCGATTTTTGCTGCGCAAACATATTTTCCACGTACGCGTACACCACCATTACTCCAAACATGGGAATTACACTCGTCGGGTGCGAGACGTTCCCTGGGGGATCCACCGGGGGCCAAAGCGCACAATAACCCTGGGTTCGTTGTGGGGCGGTGGAGGGGTGAAGTGGACTGCGGTAGTCGTGGGGTTGCGGACTACTGCGGCTGCGGAGGGGACGCAGCCTCTCCGTCGTTTCTAGGTCCCCGGTTAACATAACATAACATTCTACACAAAGTACGCGAAAGAACTTGCCCCCCTTCTAACAGCCGTGTACCGCAAGTCTCTAGAGGAACGGAGGGTCCCAAATGATTGGAAAAGAGCACAGATAGTCCCGGTCTTCAAGAAGGGTCGTCGAGCAGATGCGCAAAACTATAGACCTATATCTCTGACGTCGATCTGTTGTAGAATTTTAGAACATGTTTTTTGCTCGAGTATCATGTCGTTTTTGGAAACCCAGAATCTACTATGTAGGAATCAACATGGATTCCGGAAACAGCGATCGTGTGAGACCCAACTCGCTTTATTTGTTCATGAGACCCAGAAAATATTAGATACAGGCTCCCAGGTAGATGCTATTTTTCTTGACTTCCGGAAGGCGTTCGATACAGTTCCGCACTGTCGCCTGATAAACAAAGTAAGAGCCTACGGAATATCAGACCAGCTGTGTGGCTGGATTGAAGAGTTTTTAGCAAACAGAACACAGCATGTTGTTATCAATGGAGAGACGTCTACAGACGTTAAAGTAACCTCTGGCGTGCCACAGGGGAGTGTTATGGGACCATTGATTTTCACAATATGTATAAATGACCTAGTAGATAGTGTCGGAAGTTCCATGCGGCTTTTCGCGGATGATGCTGTAGTATACAGAGAAGTTGCAGCATTAGAAAATTGTAGCGAAATGCAGGAAGATCTGCAGCGGATAGGCACTTGGTGCAGGGAGTGGCAACTGACCCTTAACATAGACAAATGTAATGTATTGCGAATACATAGAAAGAAGGATCCTTTATTGTATGATTATATGATAGCGGAACAAACACTGGTAGCAGTTACTTCTGTAAAATATCTGGGAGTATGCGTGCGGAACGATTTGAAGTGGAATGATCATATAAAATTAATTGTTGGTAAGGCGGGTACCAGGTTGAGATTCATTGGGAGAGTGCTTAGAAAATGTAGTCCATCAACAAAGGAGGTGGCTCACAAAACACTCGTTCGACCTATAGTTGAGTATTGCTCATCAGTGTGGGATCCGTACCAGATCGGTTTGACGGAGGAGATAGAGAAGATCCAAAGAAGAGCGGCGCGTTTTGTCACAGGGTTATTTGGTAACCGTGATAGCGTTACGGAGATGTTTAATAAACTCAAGTGGCAGACTCTGCAAGAGAGGCGCTCTGCATCGCGGTGTAGCTTGCTCGCCAGGTTTCGAGAGGGTGCGTTTCTGGATGAGGAATCGAATATGTTGCTTCCCCCTACTTATACCTCCCGAGGAGATCAAGAATGTAAAATTAGAGAGATTAGAGCGCGCACGGAGGCTTTCAGACAGTCGTTCTTCCCGCGAACCATACGCGACTGGAACAGGAAAGGGAGGTAATGACAGTGGCACGTAAAGTGCCCTCCGCCACACACCGTTGGGTGGCTTGCGGAGTATAAATGTAGATGTAGATGTAGTAGATGTAGATGAACACATTGGCTTTCTTCCCCTCTTTGGCAGCCATGTCCCTAATGGGACCCATAACGCCCCCAAAATTGGAGCTCCCAACTACCAATAATCTTACCGATGTGATCACCCGGATCTTTCAGGCTGTGAGGTAGCCTCTGAAACAGGACAAGCGACTGCATCTGGCTGTGGGACAGTGTCAGCCACAGGCAGCACCTGGAACCTGTTTGTCAGAATAACCGGTGAGGTCTTACTAGATCATTTATGTATAATGTAAGCAGTAACAGTGCTATCAAACTTCCTTGGGGTAATCCGGCAGTTACCTTCATCTCTGTCGATTTTGCACCGTTAAGAGCGACGTATTGAGTTCCTTTTGCAAGGAAGTCTTGAGTCCAGTCGCAAATCTGCTCCGATACTCGATAAGCTCGTATTTAATTTTCAGTAAACGGCAGTGTGGGACGTTGTTAGTCGTTCATTCATAACTTGCTTCCCGTTGGAGACAATTTCACACGCTGCGGTAGCCAATACTCGGAGTTTCACGGAGGTTTTCCACAACATTTCCACATAGACTTCTCTCTCCTCCTCCTTCGAAGGCGCAACTTGACACATAAACATCATAACTCCAACCCACTTAACTGCCTCCGGTGCTCTACATCCATTTTTTTTGCTCTAATGCGCAGCTCGTTCACTGTGCCCCTCCACCTAGGCCGGTACGACCACAGTTTATACAACCACAGTTTACCTGCCACCGATGGCTGTCACATCACTGGGTGTCCTTGGTGCTCAGGGAAGTCCACCTGCACCAATGTTCTGGAATTCCTGGTGGTCGCTCCCGAGAATCTGCGGTGCTTTTGATCTGCAAACAGTACTGCGAACCTGCCCAGCACAGAAACCCGACGTATGGAATCCAACTCCTCAGCATCTGTGATTCATTTTTAGTATTTGCACGGAAGGTTTCCATCGTTGTGGTGTACAGAGCAGGATCTATGATTTACTTGGCATATGAAGTGTACCTGCCTCGATCCTGACCACAGGCATGCGGAATGCTGCGATTTATTGAGAATCACCTACTAAGGAGTGCGCCCAAGCCAGCTGTTTAGCCTAGCGGCCTAAGCTCACGTTGGGCTTTCTGCGGAGCGCACCACCACGCCATGCCAACACGACTTGTGGCTTCCACTCTTATACCAATGCCTATTATATTTCGATAGATTCACCTTCAGAATCACTGCCTTCTGGGATAATAATAATCACTTCTCTTCATTACTTGAAGAAAACCAATAACCAAGTACTTTTTCTAGGGCTCGCTTTCTACATCTACATCATCTACATCCGTACTCCTCAAGCCACCTGACGGTGTGTGGCGGAGGGTACTTTGAGTACCTCTATGGGTTCTGCCTTCTATTCCAGTCTCGTGTTGTTCGTGAAAGAAAGATTGTCGGTATGCCTCTGTGTGGGCTCTAGTCTCTCTGATTCTATCCTCATGGTCTCTTCGCGAGATATACGTAGGAGGGAACAATATACTGCTTGACTCCTCGGTGAAGGTATGTTCTCGAAACTTTAACAAAAGCTCGTACCGAGCTACTGAGCGTCTCTCGTGCAGTCTTTCACCGGAGTTTATCTATCATCTTCGTAACGCTTTCGCGATTACTAAATGATCCCGTAACTAAGCGCGCTGCTCATCGTTGGATCTTTTCTATCAATCCTATCTGGTACGGATCCCACACTGGTGAGCAATATTCAAGCAGTGGGCGAACAAGTGTACTGTAACCTACTTCCTTTAATTTCGGATTGCATTTCCTTAGGATTCTTCCAATGAATCGTCTGGCATCTGCTTTACCCACTCCATTTTAAATCACTCCTAATGCGTACTCCCAGATAATTTATGGAATTAACTGCTTCCAGTTGCTGATCTGCTATATTGTAGCTAAATGATAAAGGATCATTCTTTCTCTGTATTCGCAGCACATTACTTGTCTACATTGAGATTCAATTGCCATTCCCAGCACCATGCGCCAATTCGTCGCAGATCCTCCAGCATTTCAGTACAATTTTCCATTGTTACAACCCCTCGATATTCTACAGCATCATGCGCAAAACGCCTCATTGAACTTCCGATGTTATCCCCAAGGTCATTTATGTATATTGTGAATAGCAACGGTCCTACGACACTTCCCTGCGGCACAACTGAAATCACTCTTACTTCGGAAGACTTCTCTCCATTGAGAATGACATGCTGCATTCTGTTATCTAGGAACTCTTCAATCCAACCACACAACTGGTCTGATAGTCCATATGCTCTTACTTTGTTCATTAAACGACTGTGGGGAACTGTATTATCCAGAGACGCGTTTCAGAATTTCACCCACCTTTATCTGGCGTAATAAATTTATATCTTCGTCAGTATAACGTTTTTATCAACTGTATTTTGAACTCTGAAGCTGGCCTGTGCAAAGTAACAAGTCGTTTAGCTACTACGTTTTAGAATTGTACATTTCCATTTAATTAATAGTTATACACACTGCGATCAAATTCCTGCTAGAAACTTCTAGTGGCCGAGCGGTTCTAGGCGCTACAGTTTGGAACAACGCGACCGCTACGGTCGCAGGTTCGAATCCTGCCTCAGGCTTGGATATGTGTGATGTCCTTAGGTTAGTTAGGTTTAATTTGTTCGAAGTTCTAGGGAACTGATGACCTCAGAAGTTAAGGCCCATAGTGCTCAGAGCCATTTTAAACTTCTAAGGCTTGTAGAAGGAAGTAAATGCATAATATTCTGACCAGGGACCTAAGTACGAAAACTTACCGTTTCCGTGCTACAGCCGTTTGAAAACATGTTTGCTAGGTAGGTTTGCAACAGTGTAGTCATATCGGGGGGGGGGGGGGGGGGGGAGGGGTCGCGTCGGATCGGCTGATGTCATTTAACGTCTGCCCTACCTCCGTGACCTGGTTCGAGCCTCATTCACTTGTCTTCTGTGTGTGTTAGAGCAACATAGCCGAGTACACGCTTGCAGAATACACGGACATGTTCCTTCTGTACGGGGAAGCTCTCGGTGATGGGAGAGATGGTCGTCGCCTTATCAAGATCGTTATGCAAAAAAAAAAAAAAAAAAAAAAAAAAAAATATGCTTCAAATGGCTCTAAGCACTATGGGACTTAACATCTGAGGTTATCAGTCACCTAGACTTGGAACTACTTAAACCTAAATAGCCTACGGACATCACAGACATCCATGCCCGAGGCAGGACTCGAACCTGTAACCGTAGCAGCAGCGCGGTTCCGGACTGAAGCGCCTAGAACCGCTCGGCCACAACGACCGGCTGATCGTTAAGCACAACGTCCGACTGCATCGTATACTCATTTCACCACAATCACGCAACGGCTTCTAGATAGGGGTACCTTCACCGTCAGCAGGCGTGACTGTGGTACTTCAAGGAGACATCGCACAGCCGAGTTGGACGAGGCCGTATTGCTTCACGTTTTAGATAACCTGTCAAGGAATACACTAGCAACTCCGAGTGCAATGAATGTTGCTCCCAGCGCCGTCTGATGCGTTGTGGATGACCAGCAACTACATCCTTACCACCTCCAACACTCCATGCCGCCTCTAAGCCTCACAGACACGTGAATGAAGCTCGAACCGGGTGAGAGAGGTAGAATAGATGTCAAATGACATCGGCCAGTAGCACTTAAGCATCCTCACCTTGACTACTATGTTGCAAACCAACCTGGCAAACATATTTTCAAGCGGCTGTAGAACGGAAACGGTACTTTTTCAGACATGAGATTCTAATCAAACTATAATGCACTCACTTCCCTCTACAAATCCTAGAAATTTGTAACGGGGATTTCTGAACACACTGTATGCACTTATCTCTGTAACAACTAGCTTGTCTTTCGGCAATTATGTGGATAGCATGAATACATTTTGGTTCACTAACGCAACTCAACCGTCGCCGTATGGCTGCCTTATACATTAGTTTTGTACCTTGGCTATCGAAATACATGGTGAATATTATTGAACTTTCCCCGCTTGAAAGGGCCACCATAAAAACGAGTGATCGCAGGGCAGTGAAACCTTTGGAAACATTTGTAAGAACAGGCGCAAGAGAAATAACGTAGGAACCATTAAAAGAAACACATCTTAATTTTCACATGAGAGGCTAACATTTGTTTACTGCATACCATGTTTACGTTCCAGGTAACAAACGTTGCTCAATGTGACGACCATTTGCATCCACGACAGCTTGGAACTGCACAAGAGATACCATTTCACAGTTGTCGCAGCACTTTTCGAGCGGTGGACCTTGGAATGTTCAGCTGTCATGACACAACTCGTACTCTGCTTGAAGATCGGACATTGCCTCTAGTATTCTCAGCCATAGCAACAACAACTTCTTCTGCAGTTTGTGGCAAAACTGAGCGTCGGCTTCCCAATTCATGAGTTAATTCGAGCTTCAACCCCGCTACATTAAGTGTACCTCTTCGTTATGCTTTAATGCGTCGATAGTCGCGAAGGTTAGAAGTCCTTTTGCTGTTGTTTTGGTAAAACAGCTTAACGGGTAAATCCCTGCTCACCTTGTCCAGACCCACGTTGACTGTCCGCAACAGTACAGCACAGTGATGCTTATGTTTCATCCCCAGGTGGCCGAACCAGTACCGGCGCATAACAACAAGTCATGACACTAACAGTACTAACAACACAAATTCAGCAGCGCACAGTCTGAACTTCATACTTATAAAGTTGGGTGCCCATGCTGTCTACGTTAACTGAAGTAGCGAAAATTTTATTACAACCACCCTGTAATTTCCGAAGAAAATAAATATCAATCGTACACAATTATTTGTCGATTTCAGCCTGCCGGGGTGGCCGAGCGGTTCTAGGCGCTACAGTCCCGGAACCGCGCAACCACTACGGTCGCAGGTTCGAATCCTGCCTCGGGTATGGATGTTTTTTATGTCCTTAGGTCAGTTAGGTTTAAGTAGTTCTAAGTTCTAGGGGACAGATGAGGAGCAGTTAAGTCCCATAGTGCTCAGAGTAATTTGAATCATTTTTTTGTCGATTACACGTTCCGCCACTTCCGGGTAATTTGGACGACGTGTAATCTCCATCATACCTCGCTTCGAGTTCGCCCAGTACTCATCTGACGGTGAACGTTTTCTCAAATTATGGTCTTTAGGATAATACCACAGGTACAGAGGGCTATATTTCCATTTCGTAAATTATAGGAACGCCCTTGTAGTTTTTAAGAAACTCGTAGTTATGTTTGCTTCTTTTGCCTCTAATGTCACCCTCCCCCTCCCAAAAATCACACACACACACACACACACACACGCACACACACACGCACACACATACACACACACACACACACACACACACACACACACACACACACACACACACACAACTGTACACACACACAGCCTGACTATAAGTAACGTTTAATACATGTCGAGGTTTTTCTTACGAATGGTTATTTTTTTGTACCATTCCGATCTTACTATACAGAGAAGAAAGCAATTATAATACTATTCACATTTGTTTATTCGGTCTTTGGTTATGGAGAATCATACGAGGGTCGTTCAATAAGTAGTTCCCCACATTTTTTTTTCTTATAACCTATTTATTGTTAGAGTCAGAATTTGGTAACAATATACATCAACATGTCTGATCCATGTCCTATTTTTCTACGTAGTCTTCATCACGTTCTATTGCCGCACACCGACGTAGTGGAAGAGCATGTGTTCCCTGCTGGTAAAAGCTCTTGTCTTGTAGGCATAGTCATGTTTTCACTGCATGACTGACACTCTCGTCATCTTCAAAGTGTGTTCCCAGAGAAAATCTTTAAGCGGCCCAAAGAGATGTAAGTCCGAAGGTGCCAGGTTTGGACCCAACCCAATTTGGCAATATGTTCCCTGGTTCTCAGACTTGTGTGTGGGCGTGCATAATCGTATTGGAGCAAGATTTTTGCTGGATTCTTGTCCGATCGAACACGTCGGAAACAGTTCTTGAGTTTATTCGGGGTCTTCACGTAAGCCTCTGAATTGATGGTTGACGCTCTTGGCATCCCTTCCACGAGAATGACGCCATCACAATTCCGGAAGACTGTCACCATGACTACTCCGGAAGACGGGGTTGTCTTGAATTTCTTCTTTTGTAGTGAATGAGGATGATGCCACTCCATGGACTGCCTTTTTGTTTCCGGCACAAAGTGGTGCACCCAGCTTTCGTCCCCCGTAATGATCCGCGACAGGAAGGCCCCTCCGTCGCTCTCAAAAGGCTTGAACAATTGCCTTTCTTTGAATTTGTGGTCCACAGTGAGCATTCGTGGAACACATCGCGAGCACCTCTGTGAATATCCGAGAATCTCGATCACTGTAGACGCACTTCCAATGCTGACTGACAACTGTAGAGCTAATTATTGAGTTGTGATGAGCCGGTCGTCACGAATAATGGCATCCGCGCGATTAAGCATATCTGGAGCAGCGGCTGTCACAGGACGTCCCGAGCGTGGCTGATCATGGAGTTCCGTTTCTGCATTTCCAGAGGCTGTAAATTTCTTTACCCATCGCCCAATGTAGTCCTTTCAACAGCAGCATCGCCATACACTGTCCACAAACGTTTATGGATGTTCACCATGGTTTCTTTTTCTGCACACAAAAATTCAATAACAGTACGCTGCTTGTAGAATGAGTTCTATGTAGACGCCAATTTGACGCTTTACTACGGCTCTGCCATCTGCCAGAACGGTTCGAATCTTCACCAGCGCACAGAACGAACATGAAATGTGAAGCATCAACAAGGACGTTTATCTATGTATATTACTGACTTTTTAAAAAATGTGGGGCATTGCTTATTGAACGACCCTCATAAATTTAACCCTCTTGGTGCTAATATTATTTCATCTTCGGCTCGTATTAAAAGAACGAAAGTTTATTTCAGAGTTGCTGTGTCTGTTACATAATAGCTGAATGCCTCTAAATTGTGTCCACAATGTATCCCTGGCACACTAAGATGCAGCATTCAGGGGAGAAATCGCAGGCCAATCCATGCAAAATTCATGCGTCAGAGCTCAATGTGGACGCATTATCGTCCATGGAGTGGAAGTGTGGAACGACTGTACGTCTAAAACGTCACACAAGCAGTTGTAGTGACTCTTCAACTGACCCATATGGCTATCCTTTTTATCATAACGAAGTGCTGAAATTACGTAAACCCATCCAATTTCACGTCCCCTCTCATACCAGTGCTCCATTTTAGTAAAATCCCACACCACGATATAGTTGTAACCGCACCAACTTCTATTTTCTGCCAAGAAGATTTTGTGGCAAAATTCTTGCCACGAAAGGGAGTGATGTTAATCACTGAAGAGTGCATTCCTCCGTTCAAACCTGGTACTGCTGATTATACTGTAAATGAACACATGTCAGCCCTGGGCTGATTGAGACTTATTTTGATGAACGGCTGTCATACAGACCAGCTTCCTGAGGAAGTGTAAGACTAGCAGACATTTGTATTGCAGGCATCACTGGATTCTGACATGCAGCTAGGCCAGATGTGAGTTTTGTTGTTATGTGGCTACTTTCGATCAACTTTTGCCGTATCAGAACCGTCGTGTTCAATTGAGGACAGGTTTGCGTATCCTGCGCATCAAGTATGATGGTTAGTTCGCAATCCGCTTCATTATTCTCCAAGTGATTCAAGTCAGAAAATGGTTCTGTTTTGCGGCTGTTTAACGTACAAGAGCCAATGTGTAATCGGTGAAGACACTCTATGTGTCACGTTAGACGCTGCTGAGATGCAGTTTTTGTCTGACTACTTCAAGGATTTCGGGGATTACACGTTACCAAAACGGTTGAAAATGACGACTATTTGACGTTGGGTGATACAGTTCATAAATAAAATCTCAACATGATGCGTTATATTGCTCATGTAGTGATGTTCATGGTCTATGAATGGATTGTCTGTTCGAAGTATGGAGTCCTCATTCCCTGCATAGGAACCACAATTTAATTTTATGGAGGAAGCATGACGGCCATTTACAGTTACGACTCTTCTTCTCTTTTTCTTCTTTACACGGTTGTGCTTAACCATTGAAAGATGGTGCATGTGATAGATGATGATTAAAATAGAATCAATTTTTAAATTAAAAAACACCAGTACGACACCAGAATTTGTGTATTAGTGTAATAATAGCGAAGCAGCGGGAACCAACGCGGTTCGCTAGGTTCTATCGTCGTAGGTCGTAGTTACGGCAACGTGAAGTCTTCATCCAACTCTATAGGGGCAGCTCAGACAAATGATACTGTCACCCGAAAATAACTGGAAAAGGCAATTGCTCAGACTGTCTTCCTTCTTGCAGGGCCTTCGGATGTTTTCCCTGAGAAAAAGTTTCTCAGTGGCTGAAAAACTTTTAGTGGGTGGCAGGTACCTACATAGAATAAAATAAACACTGCTGAACATTAAATATGTTCTAGAAAACGCTTTAGTTACATTGACAGCGATCAAGCCCTTCAAGCTGTTTATGCAATAATAAATCCTAGTTCTCCTCTCGCTGTTCCCTCTTAGAGACCACACTCGCTGGCTACAAACTGACGGAGAAGTTGCAAGTTATGTCGGCAAAATTAATTTTACAGCTCGCCACAAGTGGGGTTTTAGTAAGATAAAGTTCAGATGAAGTTCCTTGCCAGGAAACGAATGTACTCGTCACGTGGTATTTTACGTTGACATTATACGACAGACAATTTTTAATGTTTACATTGCTTCACCTAAATTGAATACATTCCTTCCAAGTCCACCATTTAGCGTGATACGGTTTCCGAGGCAGAGCGTCTTCGTGTGCCAGCACGATTCTCCTCCAGCCAGAGAGGGGACGCAGCTGCCATCTGGCCGAACGGACGGCGTACGGGACATCCGCCCTCAACTCTCTGGTGGCTGCTTTCACTCCGAGCAAAATGTGGTTCGTCTTGCCAGCTGAATCACTCAAAGCGTTCCCATTTGGATCCCTGGTAAGGCTCGACAATTTTTCAGCATTCGGGGATCTACTCATGAGTGAAGTTCAGCAAAAGGTATCGCCCTAGTCTGTGTAACAAAGCCAAGGTAACATTTTAAAGACACGACATGCTCGGTTTGGGCTCTGAAAGAACTCGTAAAGACTTCATTTCAAGCAACAGTACTAATTTTATGCTGCTCGAAAACCACAAATCACTACGACTTTCTATACTAAACAACATAACAAAAAACGTATACTGAGAACTTAAAACGAAAGATAGTTAATCTCCTACCATGAACGATGGATCTTGCCGTTGGTGGGGAGGCTTGCGTGCCTCAGCGACACAGATAGCCGTACCGTAGGTGCAACCACAACGGAAGGGTATCTGTTGAGAGGCCAGACAAACATGTGGTTCCTGAAGAGGGGCAGCAGCCTTTTCAATAGTTGCAGGGGCAACAGTCTGGATGACTCACTGATTTTGCCTTGTAACATTAACCAAAACGGCCATGCTAAGCTGGTACTGCGAACAGCTGAAAGCAAGGGGAGACTACAGCCGTATTATTTCTCGAGGGCATACAGCTTTACTGTATGGTTAAATGATGATGGCGTCCTCTTAGGTAAAACATTCCGGAGGTAAATTAGTCCCCTATTCGGATCTCCGGGCTGGGACTACGCCGTTATCAGGAGAAAGAAAACTGGCGTTCTACGGATCAAAGCGTGGAATGTTAGATGCCTTAATAGGGAAGGTAGGTTAGAAAATTTAAAAAGGGAAATGGGTAGGGAAATTCGGTGGCAGGAGGAAGAGAACTTCTGGTCAAGTGAATGCAGGGTTATAAATACAAAATCAAAGAGGGGTAATGCGGGATTAGGTTTAATAATGAACAAAAAAAATAGGAGCGCTAGTAAGCTACTACGAACAGCATAGTGAACGCGTTATTGTAGCCAAGACAGACACGAGACCCACGCCTACCACGGTAGTACAAAATTATATGCCAACTAGCTCCGCAGACGACGAGAGATTGAAGAAATGTATGATGAGACAAAAGAAATTATTCAGGTAGTCAAGGGAGACGGAAATTTAATAGCCATGGGGGACTTGAATTCGTTAGCAGGAAAAGGAAGAGAAGGAAAAGTAGTAGGTGCATGTGGAATGGGGTAAGGAATGAAGAAGGGAGCCACCTGGTAGAATTTTACACACAGCATAACATAATCATAGCTAACACTTGGGGTAAGAATCATGAAAGAAAGTTGTATACGTGGACGAGGCCTGGAGACACTGGAAGGTTTCAGATAGATTATATAATAGTAAGACAGAGATTTAGGAACCAGGATTTAAATTGTAAGATATTTCCAGAGGTAAATGTGGACTCTGACCACAGTCTTTTGGTTATGAAGTGTAGATTAAAATTGAAGAAACTGTAAAAAGGTGGGAATTTAAGGAGACGGGACCTAGATGAACTGAAAGAACCAGGGGTTGTAGAGAGTTTCAGAAAGAGCATTGGGGAACGATTGACAAGAACGGGGGAAATAAATACGGTAGAAGAAGAATGGGTAGCTTTTAGGGATGAAATAGTGAAGGCAGCAGAGGATCAATTGGGTAAAAATACTAGGGCTAGTAGAAATTTTTGGGTAACAGAAGATATATTGAATTTAATTGATGAAAGGAGAAAATATAAAAGTGCAGTAAATGAAGCAGGCAGGATGAAAGGAATACAAACGTCTCAAAAACCAGATCGACAGAAATGCAAAATGGCTAAGCAAGGATGGCTACAGGAGGCTACAGGAGGCTACAGGAGGCGTATATCACTGGGGTTAAGATGAATATTGCCTACAGGAAAAATGAAGAGACCTTTGCAGAAAAGAGAACCACTTGCATGAGTATCAAGACCTCAGATGAGAAACCAGTTCTAAGCAGAGAAGGGAAGGCAGAAAATTTGAAGGCGATTATATAAAGGTCCTATACAAGGGCGATGCACTTGAGGCAGTATTATGGAAACGGAAGAGGACGTAGATGGAGATACGATACTGCGAGAAGAGTTTGACAGAGCACTGAAAGACCTACGACGAAACAAGGCCCCGTGAGTAGACGACATTCTATTAGAACTATTGATAGCCTTGGGAAAGCCAACTCTGACAAAACTCTACCATCTGGTGAGCAAGATGTATGAGACAGGCGAAGTATCCTCAGACTTCAAGAAGAATACAATACTTCCAATCCCAAAGAAAGCAGGTGGTGACAGGTGTGAAAATTACTAAACTACCAGTTTAATAAATCACAACTGCAAAATACTATCACGAATTCCTTGCAGACAATTGGAAAAACTGGTAGAAGCTGACCTCGGGGTAAATCAGTCTGGATTCCGTACAAATGCAGGAATATGCGTTGCAATACTGGCCCTACGACTTATCTTAGAAGCTAGGTTAAGGAAAGGAAAAAAAACCTGCGTTTCTAGCACTTGTAGATATAGAGAAAGCTTTACACAATGATGTCTGGAATACTCTCTTTCAAATTCTGAAGGTGGCAGGGTTCAAATACAGGGACTGAAAGGCTATTTACAATTTGTACAAAAATCAGATGGCAGTTATGAGAGTCGAGGGGCATGAAAGGGAAGCAGTGGTCGAGAAGGGAGTGAGACAGGGTTGAAGCCTATCTCCGATGGTGTTCAATCTGTATATTGAGGAAGCAGTAAAGAAAACAAAAGAAAAATCTGCAGTGAGAGTTAAAATCCATGGAGAAGAAATAAAAAATGTGAGGTTTGCCGACGACACTGTAATTCTGTCAGAGACACCAAAGGAAGTGGAAGAACAGTTGAACGGACTGGACAGTGTCTTTAAATGAGGATATAAGATGAACATCAACAAAAGCAAAACGAGGATAATGGAATGTCGTCGAATTAAGTTGGGTGATGCAGAGGGAATTAGATTAGGAAATGAGACACTTAAAGTAGCAAATGAGTTTTGCTATTTGGGGAGCAAAATAACTGATGATGGTCGAAGTAGAGAGGATGTAAAACGTAGACTGGAAATGGGAAGTAAAGCGTTTTATTATCATCGAGCATAGTTTTAAGTGTCCGGAAGTCTTTTCTGAAATTATTTATGTGGAGTGTAGCCATGTATGAATGGGAAATAACGACTATAAATGGTTTAGAGAAGAAGGGAATAGAAGCTTTCGAAATGTGATGCTACAGAAGAATACTGAAGATTAGGTGGGTAGACCACTTAACTGAAGAGAAGGTAATGAATAGAATTGGGGAGAAGAGAAGTTTTTGGCACAACTTGACCAGAAGAAGGTATCGGTTGGTAGGACATCATTTTAGTATTAGAGGGAAGCAAGGAGGGTAAAAAATGGCTCTGAGCCCTATGGGACCTAACTTCTGAGGTCATCAGTCCCCTAGAACTTAGAACTACTTAAAATTAACTAACCTAAAGACATCACACGCATCCACGCCCGAGGCAGGATTCAAACCTGCGACCGTAGCGGTCACACGGTTCCAGACTGAAGCACCTAGAACCGCTCAGACGAGAAAAAATCTTAGAGGGAGGCCAAGGCATGAATACCCTAAACAGATTCAGAAGGATATAGGTTGCAGTAGTTACTCGGAGACGAAGAAGCTTGCACAGGATAGAGTAGCATGGAGAGCTGCATCAAACTAGTCTCTCGACTGAAGACCACAACAACAACAACAGTTAATCGAAACAGTTTCTTCAAAACCAGTCTCCGGAATGAAGACAACAACAACAACAACAATTGATGCAATCAATTTTTTCATGTTTACTATAATCATTAATTTCTGAATACCTTCCTTACATTTAAAGACATTTCTAAATGAGCACAGGGAATACTTGCGCTATATGAAATACATATTATTGTTGAGTTAGAGCTGTCTAAAGCCACTCTCTAGCGTTCTTAAACACATCGATGAAACACCAGTACCTCTAGCATGTCACAGAAATATTGCGAGAAACGACTAAGGGTTGTAGAGGGTGTCTCGAGGAACAAATTGGGGATAGGAACCCATGTACGAAAGAGAAGTTATAGGCGTCGGTGCCTGCCACTAGCCCAACATTTCGGCAGCAAACGTGGCTTTGTTCGCTGACGGATCGTAGGCATAATGTCTCGTAAAGTTGTTTGTTATTCAGTGATCGCGACTGATTGACAAAATCGTCAGTGGAGAAGATGGAAGTAGCTGCGTATAGAGACCTTGGCTCCTATGATTGCGATGGTCCGTTGCCTTTCTCCTGCAACCGAAAATCACTGG
This sequence comes from Schistocerca americana, assembly GCF_021461395.2. NCBI lineage: Eukaryota > Metazoa > Arthropoda > Insecta > Orthoptera > Acrididae > Schistocerca > Schistocerca americana. The sequence goes on along the minus strand of NC_060119.1, from coordinate 1,088,979,693 downwards.
AGATTTTAATGGGCACCAGGAGGAAAATAAGCTACGGGAGGAAACTCGATTCCAAATCGTCAATCACTGAAGCAACAGACCTTCACATTTTTAGGAGTCAAGGTCTTTCTACACGGCAACTAACTCCATCTTCTCCACTGGCGGTCGTGGCTGCCCGGCGCAATCACTGAATAGCAAACAACATCACGAGACGTTCCGCCAACGGTCCGTCAGCGTACAAAACTAATTCTGCTGCCGAATTTGTGGCCTAGTAGCAAGCGCCGGCACTTAAAACTTCGAGGCTCTGCAGCGGCATTGAATGACGTCTCCGGTCACGGGTTCCCGTCCTCGATTGTTTGCCAAAGATGCTCTCTACAACTCCGCGAAGCAACATTTCGAGGACACTATCTTTAACTTCCAAGAAACTTCTCAGAAAATGTTTTCTAGGTACGCTGTATGCATTGACAATATTATACTATTTACAAAAACTTTCTTCAGTGGCTCTAAAGTGAGTGCACAACAGATTGTGACCTCACTACTATTCTCTCGATGCGGAAGTCGGGCTGAGTGGTTGGCTGTGTGTCTAAACTGAGAGAAAACCTTACTTGCTTCCCAAAAAACTGTCTCCGTGGGTAAGAAACGGCTAAATACTTGGCACCAAAAATGTAACAATTAAAGAGCATCAACGTACCACCAAATGAAAAAAATTCTTAAAACCTGTGCCGAAACTGCGTAATATGTGGGAAGGTATGCTTGAGTACAGGAAAGATCGATTGTGCACGTAGCAAAAATAAAATGCCGTTAGGAGAAAAAACAAGGAGCTGTCAGAATATCAAGAGCTCAGGCAACAAGCATGTAGTAAACAAAGAAGACAAAACAGAAAGGTGGAAGGAATACGTAGAAGGCGTACACATGGGAAATGCACCCAATGTTATAGAAAAAGAAGAGAACGTAGATGAAGATGACATGGGTGATACGATACAGCAAGAAGAATTTAACAGATTACTGAGAAACTTAAATCCATGCAAGGCTCACGGAGTAGACGACATTCCTCTAGAATTGTTGAAACCGTTGGGAAAGCCAGCCTCGACATAACTATTCCACAAGGCGTGGAAGAGATAAGAGGCGGGCGAAATACCTTCAGGCTACAACAAGAATGTAACAGTTCCAATTTCAAAGAAATCAGTTGCTCACTGGTGTGATACTACTTAGCCTTCAGTTTCACAGGCCTTGGTTGGAAAAAACTGACACAATGTATTTACAGAAGAATGGAAAACCTGTTAGAAGCCGACCTAGGCGAAGATCATTGTAGGATCCGGAGCAGTAGAGGGACATGTGAAGCAATGCTGACCCTACGACGAATATTAACATACATAGCTTGCAGAAAGGCAAACTCGTAATTACAGCATTTTTAGATTTAGAGGAAACTTTTAACAGTGTTGACTGGAATACACTTTTTAAAATTCTGTTGGTAGCTGGGATGATATATAAGGAGCGGCAAGTCATTTACAACTGATGTAGAAACCAAACTGCACTTATAAATGTCGAAGAACATGAATGGCTGGCAGTGGTTGAGAAGGAAGTGTAACAGCGCTGTACCCTGTCCCCGATGTAATTCGGTCTGTACATTGAACAAGCTGTAAATAAATAAATAAATAAATCGGAATTGGAATTAATGTTCAGGGAGAAGAATAAAAACTCCGAAGTTTGCCGTCGACGTTGTAATTCTCTCAAGGACGCTAAATAACTTCGAAAATCAATCAAACGGAATGGACAGTATCTTGAGAAGAAGTTATAAGAAGAAGATCAACAACGCTAAACAAGATTACTGGAATGTAATGGAATTAAATCAGGTGATGCTGAGAGAACTAGATTAGGAAATTAGATATTAAAAGTAGTCGAGGGGTTTTGATATTTGGGGAACAAAATAAATGTTGATGGCCGATGCAGGGAGGTTATAAAATTCAGACTAGCAATAGCAAGAAAATAATTTCTGAAAAATACGAATTTGTTAACAACGATCATAAATTAGCTATGAGGAAATCTTTTCTGTAGGCACTTGTGTTCGGTATATTCTTCTATGTAAGTAAGAACAGAAGCCAAAACATTGCATTGAAACAAGTGTTCAGTTCATAGTGCTGTGGAATGTGGGAAAAAAGCCGCAAATTGGCATTCATGAGAAGAACAACAACACCAAAAATGCAACTGGAGCGTAATATGTAAGAAATTGTCCACGCAACCTGCAACTGATGATGCCTTGCAGAAACTAAAGGCGAAAAGCGTATGGCACTAAAATTGTGTTTTATTGAATTGCTCTCAGGCGGTCCATAAGTAAAAATTATCAATATACCGTGATAGAAATAAGGCGGTTACGGAGTGTAGCTTCAAATTTAGGAAAGTCATATCAAGGGATAATGAAGACTATACAGACAGTGGTCCGACATTAGCGATCTATTTACAAGAACCATCATATTTGGGTATGAATACTGTTAACAGAACGGAGATTTCGGACACTGAACTAGCTTATGCACTGCTCCAGCGAATGATGTCCCTTAATACCTAATTCTGACCTAAAAAGCAAGAAGTTCAGAGTTCAGTTCCTGTTGGTGCAAAAATACACCTTGTGATCAAAAGTATCCGAACACCAGGCTGAAAATGACTTACAAGTTCGTGGCGTCCTCCATCGGTAATGCGGGAATTCAGTATGGTGTTGGGCCACCCTTTGTCTTGATGACATCTTCCACTCTCGCAGGAATACGTTCAATCAAGTGTTGGAAGGTTTCTTGGGGAATGGCAGCCCATTCTTCACGGAGTGCTGCACTGAGGACAGATATCGATTTCGGTCGGTGACTCCTGGCACGAATTCCGCGTTCCCAAATATCCCAAAGGTGTTCTATGTGGTTTAGGTCAGGACTCGGTGCAGGGCAGTCCGTTACAGGGATGTTACTGTCGTGTAACCACTCCACCACAGGCCGTGCATTGTGAACAGGTGCTCAAACTTGTTGAAAGATGCAATCGCCATCCCCGAATTGCTCTTCAACAGTGGGAAGCAAGAAGGTGCATAAAACATCAGTGTAGGCCTGTGCTGTGATTGTGCCATGCAAAACAACAAGGAGTGCAAGTACTCTCCACGAAAAAAACGACCACACCATAACACCACCGCCTCCGAATTTGACACGCTGGCAGATGACGTTCGCCGGGCATTCATCGTACCCACACCCTGCTACTGGATCGCCACATTGTGTACCGTGATTCGTCACTCCACACAACGTTTTTACACTGTTCCATCGTCCATTGTTTACGCTTCTTACATCAAGCGAGGCGTCGTTTGGCATTTACCGGCGTGATGTGTGGCTGATGAGCAGTCGCTCTACCACCAAATCCAGGTTTGATCACCTTCCGCCTGTCATAGTATAGTACTTGCAGTGGATCCTGATGCACTTTGGAATTTCTGTGTGATGGTCTGGATAGAGGTCTGCGTATTACACATTACTATCCTCTTCAACAGTCGGTGGTCTCTGTTAGTCAACAGACGAGATCGGCCTGTATTCTTTTGTGCTGTACGTGTCCCATCACGTTTCCACTTCCCTATCACATCGGAAACAGTGGACCTAGGGATGTTTAGGAGTGTGGAAATCTCGCGTACAGACGTATGACACAAGTGACACCCAGGCACCTGACCACGTTCGAAGTCCGTGAGTTCCGCGGAGCACCCCATTCTGCACTCTCACAATTTTTAATGACTACTGAGGTCGCTGATACGGAGTACCTGGCAGCACAAAGCGAAAAATATGTAAAACGTATGTTTTGGGGTGTCCGGATACTTTTGATCACATAGTGTAGATCATTAGAGAAGAAACATTACACCGTAATGAGTAAAGATGAGAGAGCGAATGAGCTATGGCCCTGAAAAAGAACCACCCCCGGTATTTTCTTGAAATGGTCTGGGCAAAACCAGGAAAAAGACAATCCAGGTTGTTTGGCTGCGTACGTAAACTTCGCTCCCCCAGTCCATTTTCTTAATCAACGTCACTCTTCATTCAACAGGACTAGGCAGTGCACAACTGAGTTTGAGGACGAACTTTGTTGGCAACAACGAGCAACTCAGTTCGATATATAAATTTTCCTTACGAACCTTCGACATTTTTCCCTGTTCTTCTGGTGTGAAAGTATTTTCAACGCAGTATCGATTTCAGTCGTTGAGGCCTGGCACGAAGTCGGCGTTCTAAAACATCCCAAAGCTTTTCTATATGATTCAGGTCAGGACTCTGTGCAGGCCAGTCTATTACAGGGATGTTATTGTCGTGTAATCACTCCGCCACAGGCCGTGCATTATGACCAAGTGCTCAATCGTGTTGAAAGATGCAGTCACCATCCCCGAATTGCTCTTCAACAGAGGGAAGCAAGAAAATGCTTAAAACATCAATGAAGACCTGTGCTGTGATAGCGCCACGTAAAACAACAAGGAGTGCAAGGACTCTCCATGAAAAACACGACCACACCATAACACCACCGGCTCCGAATTTTACTGTTGGCATTTTGTAAGTTGTTTGCCATTGAGTCGGTAACTCAAGAGGCGATTATTAAATGAATGGAAGGTTAGTATGTCTCAATAGAATCGGCAAAATGAAGCGGTTGAATAGTATTGATGACGACTATTGTACCTACTGTCCTAACTGTAACTTCCTCCCGCTCTCTCCAAATAAGCAGTAACCTATTTGAAAGACCTTCGTGTCTCCTTCACCGTGGCAGCGTTTCAGCCGAGAAGTGTTGCAGAATTTAGGACAGGGAGAAGGCCACAATCAAGTAATCGAGAGGCACGAAGTCAATTATTCTTTCTACATTTTGAACCATAAACACAAATTGAATGCGAGGCTGGGTTTACAGACTGAGACAGCACCAAGCCACAACACCGAACTGTCGGTAGGACTCGCTTCCTTCCGCGATTTGTGATGTTATAGGGGAAGGATGCAAAAAGAAAAAAAAAACAAGGAAAACTTCGTCCAGTTCCCAGGGAGTTCTAACTGGCAAAAAGTGTGAGAAACACCTCTGAGAGAAACAGAGAGAAACATTGTTTGACCATGAGAGTGAATGACTTTAGAACAGAAAGGGCGGCCTGGGTAGCAACTCTTACCAAACATGCGCTGGCATGTCAGCTCATAGAGCAGACTGTGTGTGAGCGTAGTTTCGACGATTTTTGTTACTGAGTGTATCTTCTCACGTCTTGACCGTATTACTACCTGACTCAAAGATGATGGAGGTCAAAATATGCTGCTAGACAATTTTCAGGAACGATCCAAAACCAAACGGCATCGACGAGAGGCTGCGTCAGCAAGTACTTGAGCGGGTGTCTCCGCTACCCTCACTGCAAAGGTGATGCGCCTCCACCAGTAAAACCGCGCAGCCAGTCAACCAGTAGAGGCTGCGCCGAACTCTCTTGCTGCGGTGGGGTTGGGAGCGACTTTAAGCCCCATTAAGCTGTTCATTCTCAAGTGTCATCACTCGAGCACACCGGGAAAAATGGTCTTCCTCCGTGCCAGCGGAGCCAAGAAGTCAGTTTGAATTAAGCGGCTCTCTTTCCTTGAGGCGCCACTGCATCTTGGGACTTTTTTCTAATAATTTGCTTAGCGCCTATAAAAGTTAATCCGGCCTTATCATCCAATGGCCATATACCACAGTAACACATTGCTGTATCCAGAACCCCGACCAAAATTTATTTTGTAAGAGAAATGTTCATATCAAGTTTTCCATGTCATTTAATATGACGGAGTCAAACACAAATCGTAGTCATTGTATTCGTAATTTCCCGCTCTATACAAATCTGTGATTTAATTTTAATTCATTGAGTAATTCAGTACTCTTTCTTGTAAGATCTGGTCGAAAGGTACACTAAGGCCTCGCCACGCGTGTGTGAATCATCGAGGAGAAGTCTCAGGTTTACAGACCTAATGTTGGGTTGGGTTGGGTTGTTTGGGGGAAGAGACCAAACAGCAAGGTCATCGGTCTCATCGGATTAGGGAAGGAAGAGGAAGGAAGTCGACCGTGCCCTTTCAGAGGAACCATCCCGGCATTTACCTGGAGCGATTTAGGGAAATCACGAAAAACGTAAATCAGGATGGCCGGACACGGGGTTGAACCGTCGTCCTCGCGAATGCGAGTCCAGTGTGCTAACCACTGCGACAGACCTAAGGAATGCTCCTGAAACGATCCAATGGAGACTACGTATTCCGTGTGTTTCAAGACACTAGACAGAAGACGTTGTTAAACATCTAAGTGTTTATCAGTAGGACATGTACTCAAGTGAACTTAAAACCCCTGTTATTTGCTATCCCCTACCACTGGCGCACTTAACTACAAGCTGTACACAAGATATGGGTCCTGCCCATTATAGCGCCATTTAGTTAATGAGACTTCCAGTAGAATTCGTGCTGCTACCAACGTCCATGAATAACGCGTTTAAAATCATTGCTATTAAGTTCTGTAGTACGCGTTCAACACGCATATATCAGGGAAAATTATTCATTGGCGAACTACTACGAACGATTCCTGAGAAGAAAATAGCCAAGTCCATGACCATAGCGGAATTCTCATATCGGAGCTGTCCTGTCATTTCACTGGCTGCATTTCTAGCGAAGAAAACCAAATCCACTTTCATAACCAATTAGATGTTGATTAGCAGTTGCAGTGCAGTCAGAATCCTAAGTGACTTACAAAGGAAGCAGTGATTGTGGAGTCAGGTGGACGTGTGGCCGTGTGTAGATGTGGACCCGTTCTCAGGCTTCAGCAGCGCAGTAAAGGTGAGCCCTACCAGTCACACACGTTGGCTATGTATCTTCTTGAAGTTGGCCACTTGTGGAAGGTGCACTGTCGCAGATAACGCCTTCCTGCCAGGTAGGTGATGGCTACGGCGACTGATGTATCATCGTTGTGTTGGGGGGTACTAGTTTTTCTGCGTTTTAGATTATTTCGGGCCTCCTTTCAGGTGGCTCAGAAAGGCCATAATTGAATAGAACATGAATCTTTTCTGAAATGGATATGCCTTATTGCCAAGCGGACTTTATGTTTCACAAAAATTTTAGAAACAGAGGTAGGAAGAACAAGAACGGAGTCAGAGGTGCGCTAAAACATTTACATGTTGATGACAGTTTTTTTTTTATATACTTCATTTCAGTGGTTACCAACGCTGCCACCTATAATTCGTACAACAAAATGAGCAGCAGATATGGTCAGTTATGGAATACATTTCTGTACTTCTACGCACACAATTCTGTAACCAAGAAGTTTATACTGATCTTGAAAAGTGTTACTACACGCAACCGTACTAAAGTTATTGTGGTTTTGTGGGTACGAATGTTTTCACAACATGGATGACATTCTTGGAAAGTATAAATGCATAGAAAATTCTACAGAAAAATACGAGGTAGTACATAAACTACTACAAAAAGTGTGCACTCGAGAACGAGGTAGTGATGACAGGAAACACCTTCTGCAGTTAAATAAAAACCACACGGCTGGCAGATACGGCGTGCATGTGCATCACATTCGCTACTTGAGGCTCTGTTTACGTAATCTACAGGAAGAGCGACTACAGCTGACTCGTTTGCCACACAAAAATGAGAATTGTGGCGTGTGAGACGAGTTTTTTATCCGTGAGGCTCTCCTAGACACATATCATCTCTGTCACCTCGATGTCGGTGGTTATTCTGCTAGAGGTGCACATATTTCTGGTGTGGTGAGAAGGAATAAAGGATACGCTGGATAAACCTTGCTCTTTCCAGTATTGCAAAAGACACCTAAAATCTACCTCCATTTTTAATTTATGGTTTCCTAAACGACGACCTAATACACTTAGACAGATTTCTCTCTCTTGCTTCACGCCTCACTGATAGACGCAACATAATGGCGTCAAGGACTTCCGCTTGCAATTCGCCTCTCCGACAGATTATCAGGAGCGTATTATGCGATGATGTTGTGTTAGAGGAACGCTGCTGAGTGTGACCTATTTTCATGTGGGCAGCCAGTTTTTGGTATTTTGCGTTTTCCGTAAATCACTAAGAACCGACACTTGGTCCGTTCCTTAAACAAGGGCACGTCTGATTACTTTTTCCATATTGGCCCAATGCTAGCATGTGATACTTATCCAATAAGATGGCTTAGACAGAAAAGTAAAGTCTGATCTACATTCTTTCTCCTCAAGTCATGCTCCAGGTCTAATCTCTAACGTTATTAGTCGTATGTGAACAAAAGTATAGTGTCGAAAGGTTTAGTTAAACGGTCTTGCCCGATACGCACCTCGTGTTCGTGGTTGCAGGACACGATGAAGAACAGTACAAAGACGCTATTTACGTCTATGCGTACGTACATACTCTGCAAATCAATTTAAAGTGCAAAGCAGAAGATACTTGGCATGGTACCACATGCAAGAGTTTCTTCTATTTCCATTTGTGTACGCAGGATGAGAAGAATGTGTGCTTGAACATTTCTGTGCCTGCTCTAATTAGTCTTAGTGTTCCTATGAGAAAGCTTAGCGTAGGACTGAAGAATATCTACAATTCTTCACGTAATACTGGTCCTTTGTACTTTATAAGCTGGCTTTTGTGAGATACTATCATCTGCCTTAAAGGGTCTGCCAATTTAAGTGTTCCAACATATGAGTGTCGCTCTGTCATGAGGAAAAGAAACCTGTGATCATTCGTAACGCCCCTCTCTGTGTACGTCCAGTATCCTATTTGGTATGGGTCCGACTTGAACAGTATACTAAGATCGGAGGCCCAACTGTTTTGTAAGCAGTGTTTTTCTTGGATTGTCTGAATTTTACCAGTAACCTGCCAATGAACCCTTTCATATCCTTGCAAATTGTTACACACACTTATTTGTGTATTGACTGAATATGCAATAGTAAATTTCGTTTTAGACCTTATATGGCAGCACTTTCCTTAATAAGCGCTGCTGTGGTACCGCTCCAAATGATTTCTCGAAAGTCAAGACGTACTGCATCTACCTGACTAGGTCGACCCTTGACTTTCGGGATGTCATGTGAGAATGCACAAATTGGATTTCGAATAATCGGTACTTTCGGAATCTAGGCACTGGCCAAAGAGGAGGAGGAAAGCTTGATATTTAACGTCCCGTCGACAACGAGGTCACTGGAGCACAATCTCGAATTAGGGAAGGCTGGGGAACGAAGTCTCCGTGATCTTTCAAAAGAAACAACCCGGCATTTACCTGAATCGATTTAGGGAAATCACGAAAAAGCTATATCAGGATGATCGGACACGGATTTGAGCCGCCGTTCTCCCGATTGCGAGTTCAGTGTCCTCCGTCACCTCGCTCGATTCTTTATTAACCCCCTGCGTCAATGCGCACCGTCTTTGTGCTAGGTGGACTACTGGTAACACTGAGAAACATGAGTGGTAATTCCTTCCGCTGACTGCAAGAGTTTTACAGCCGCTCTTCCCAATGCTCGACGTTTTCTGTTCGTGAGTACTTGAGGCCTGATTGGTCTCGGTTTAGCTGTTCTTATTCATTCACGTTTGCATTTCACAACTTCGTCACTAACTGTCGACTTGGGAAATTGACGCATCACAGTCTCTGTAGCAGCTTATTACCATGTCTGTGGTAACACGCAAGTGTTCATTGCAAACAAGTTTTTAAACTATCGACTATTTAGTGACTATAAAAGTGGGAAGCGCCTTTTACTTTCGTAGTATATAACATGCGATTAAGTTACAATTACGTGGTTCGAGACGTGACATAACAAGTAACCACAGAGTTGTATCGCTTCCACAAATTTACCAGCTACAGTGAAGTAGGCACTGTCTTAGTAATTCTTATTTCTTAGGAACAGCCATCAAAAAGACACTAGCTGGGGAGTGACATGATGTCTTTCGACAATATGATGCCTTTACACGCTACTTACATCCGACAGAGTCCATGTCCTTTTCTGTTTCTACCGATTATTTCCATTTATATGTATTATTTTATAGTTGTGCAGATACGGTTCTGCCCATTAAGCAAACACAAATTCTTCTTAACATCAAGACATTGGCGCTTGCTCAAATCAGAATTGTATTTCCATAATTATATATTAGGAAGCAAACAAGGACAGAAAGTGAATTTCAGCCACAAGGTGAAGGAATTGTTGTGTTGCCTTTTTCCTTTGTAGCTAATTGCCCAGTTAGTAATTTGGATTTCTGTGATGGAGCGGAGGAAAAGAATATAAATGAAATTAGGGTTTAATGTGCCGTCGACAAGATCGTCAAAGGTGAAACACAAGCTCTGAGTCATTGGAAGGAAACAGGCTGTCACATTTTCAAAGGGATCGTCTAAGTAAGTGACTTAAAATCGGAACGAGATCATAAGGGTTGAACTTGCTTTCATCCACGTTTTAGCTTGCGACTGTTGTGAATATTTCTGTTTAGTGCCATTAAGAAAGGAAAACTAATGACCCGTTTTACAAGGAGGGTCCAGTAAGTAATGCAACACTTTTTTTTCTGACCGCAGCTTAGTTTCACCCGGGATTCCAGTACACCATAATAACACACTACACCAAGAAGAAATGGAGATGATAAACGCCTATTCGTTGGACAAATATATTATACTAGAACTGACATGTGATCACATTTTCACGCAATTTGGGTGCATAGATCCTGAGAACTCAGTACCCAGAACAACCACCTCTGGGCGTAATAACGGCCTTGTTACGCCTGGGCATTGAGTCAAACAGAGCTTGGATGGAGTGTACAGGTACAGCTGCCCATGCAGCTTCAACACGATACCACATTTCATCAACAGTATTGACTGGCGTATTGAGACGAGCCAGTTGTTCAACCACCATTGACCAGACGTTTTCAGTTGGTGAGAGATCTGGAGAATGTGCTGGCCAGGGCGGAAGTCGAACATTTTCTGTATCCAGAAAGGTCCGTACAGGACCTGCAACATGCGGTCGTGCATTATCCTGCTGAAATGTAGGATTTCGCAGGGATCGAATGAAGGGTAGAGCCATGGGTCGTAACATATCTAAAATGTTCGAAGTGCCGTCAATGCGAACATACGGCGACCGAGACGTGTAACCAGTGACACCCCATACCATTACGCCTGGTGATACGCCAGTATGGCGATGACGAATACACGCTTCAAATGTGCGTTCACTGCGATGTCGCCAAACACGGATACGACCATCATGATGCTGTAAACAGAACCTGGATCATCCGAAAAAATGACGTTTTGCCATTCGTGCACCCAGGTTCGTCGTTGAGTACACCATCGCAGGCGCTCCTGTCTGTGATGCAGCGTCAAGGGTAAACGCAGCCATGGTCTCCGAGCTGATAGTCCATGCTGCTGCAAACGTCGTCGAACTGTTCGTCCAGATGGTTTTTGTCCTGCAAACGTCTCCATCGGTTGCCTCAGGGATCGAGACGTGGCTGCACGATCCGTTACAGTCATGCCGATAAGATGCCTGTCATCTCGACTGCTAGCGATACGAGGCCGTTGGGATCCAGCACGGTGTTCCGTATTACCTTCCTGAACCCACCGATTCCATATTCTGCTAACAGTCATTGGATCTCGACCAGCACGAGCAGCAATGTCGCGATACGATAACCCGCAATCGCGGTGGGCTACAATCCGACCTTTATCAAAGTCGGAAACGTGATGGTATGCATTCCTCCTTCTTACACGAGGCATCACAACAACGTTTCACCAGCAACGCCGGTCACTGCAGTTTGTATATGAGAAATCGGTTGGAAACTTTCCTCATGTCAGCACGTTATAGGTGTCCCCACCGGCGCCAACCTAGTATGAATGCTCTGAAAAACTAATCATTTGCATATCACAGCATCTTCTTCCTGTCGGTTAAATTTCGCGTATGTAGCACGTCATCTTCGTGGTGTAGCATTTTTAATGGCCCATAGTGTAGATAACAGATTCGTATATCTGCAGGAAAACAAAAGAAACGAGAAAGTGACAAAGTTATATCACTTACTAGCGCGGGGGGTCGAACGACGGCTTTCCACTTGACAGTGAAAGATGCTTACCACTCAGTTCTTGTGATACTCTGCAACAACTGCCACGCTAGCTTCGTTGGCTCTAAGTTCACGTACGGACAAAAAAATTGTCCATTATGTTGGTGGGAAACGGTCGTTCTGGCAGAGGCTCAGACATTCCGTCCATTTCCTGGAATTCCCTAGGAGTACCCGTCAGCTTTGCAGCCTTCCACGTCATAGCGGTCTCGGTGGTCACACATGAAGACCGCCAAACACACTGCGGGTTCGTATGACGTCACGGTCGGAGGCGTCTCCACGCCGACTACAAGGTCAGGAACCGCAGCCATCTCCTGAAGATGGCTGGCGTCAAGAACCGGCGCAGCCGTGGCCGACGACCGTAACCTGGGGGCAGGGCGGTCGCTCCACTGTACCGCCCCCAACCGGTAGCGGGTCGGCGGTGAGGCGGTATAAAGGCAGCCGGCGGATGGCCGCGGCACACACGCACGTGGGAACACACGGCGGACATAGCAGCGATGGCAAGTCTCCAAGGAGTGGTAGCCGCTCTGGCCCTCAGCCTCTTCGTCCTGGAGATGGCAGGTTAGTCAGTTCGCTTTCTTCTCAAACAATATCACTTTGTAAGCTTCAGACAATTTCTCTAACTCAACCAACTCCAGCTCGATGCTACTGCCGTTTCCGACTTATTTATTAAACGAAATTCTCGCACTCGGATACCACAGCGCGATCCCTTTCAAATTTACGATACGTGAACGTCTCTTACAATATTTTCGGAACAAAAAAGGATACTCTAATCCGATGTCCGAGAAGAATCTTCATTCTATAAATACAGGCACGCTACCAATCTAGTCCAGTGGGTAGGCTCTTGCGTTACAACTCTCGCGTTCACGAATTCGAGTCCGGATGCATGAGTAAATTTTTATTGTCTAATATTTATCTGCGTAGTACACACAGTTTACTAAACGATATGTATCCTACAACTAGATCTTATTGTTAGTGTTTAACATACCAATTACTGTTTGGACATGTCAGATATAATCGTGAAGACTATTAATCAGTCAAAAATGGTACCTCTCATAGCTCAGAAGTAATTACGAAAGTTATGAATGTTGAGATGTTAAACGTACTTACTTCATTCGGTGAGAGCGACTAGTTTTAATATTTTAAACAGACTGTTAGTCGCAGCACGTTCTTTCATAAAACATACGTACCATTCAGAGCAAATGCTCAATGCGACCACCCCGGATCTCCAAATTAATAGCGACTCGCTGGATCATGTTTATCTGAACTTTTCATGTTCAAAATGTTCAAATGTGTGTGAAATCTTATGGGACTTAACTGCTAAGGTCATCAGTCCCGCCGGGACTAGCTGCACAGTCAATGGCTGCAGCGCCCAAGACCGATGGAGAACTCTTCATGGATTCACTGAAGATCACACTTAAGTGGGAAAATGTTAACGATTGTACTCTCATCTCTGTGTTACCACTAAATAATTGCACGTCTTTTGTATACGAGCTGATAGTTGTAGTACAATTGCCGTAGTACAAAACCAAAGAAATCAGGTACGATGTCATGCAGTCTTTTTTTTTTTTTTGTACTAATATTCTTGTCGGATAAGTGACTAGTCTTGCCAGTTTGTCTTCCTTTTACCTTAATTTGCTGCCGAAATACGCACGGGACGGAATTTTTGTAAGAGATATTTTTGTACTGTTAGCGTTCATCCTTTGTGTGTATGGATCAGACGTTTTTCAGAGAGAATTTCTGGCGAGGAGACCAACAGGCAATCGGATTTTTGTAATTTTTTACATATATGATGCGCCAATTTCAGAGCTCTACTATTAATCACCAAAAGCAGCTCGACTCAACTCCCAAAAATTCTAGAGTACATCGACTTTGAAATTTTATAAGGAATTATAATTCACTAAAGATAAAGCAATTTTCAGGGTTGGCCGCGTGGCTCTTGTCGGTAGCGTTGGAGAATAATACGATTACAAACAATTAACCATTACTTAAATATAAAATTAATAAATTACATGTCAGTTAATATATATTTAACCGTCATTTTTTTTTAAATATACACATTGTCGTTTCTAATTAGATATTGCTGCAGTTAAAGTTTTCATTGCAAATATAAATTCTTAATTACTGATATTTTAAAAAAGATTGTTTAAACTAAGAAAACATCGAATTTTATAAAAACTTATTAACAATATCGTATACAAGGTCAATAGTTTTCTTATTAACAAAGACTGCTTAAATTAAAAACCAGTACAAATTTTTGATAATATTATAAAGAATATCGATAATTAAGAATTTATATTTCCAATGCGTGCAAAGTGTTATTATAAACACGAAAACGTGCATTTTTTTTTACAAAAAATGATAATTATATATGTGTTAACTAGCATTTGATGAATTTTATATTTAAATGATGTAGGTATTCGAATTGAACGGAAGGAATAAACGTAAAGAAAAAGACCATAGAGACATTGGAACCAGTGATCCATTGATTAACCAACTACCCATCTCCAACGCTACCGGGTGACCCATGCAGCCTTTTCTTTGGTGAACTGTATCTCCTTCACAAACTTCAAAGTCTATTTTCTCCATAATATTTGAGAGTTGCATCGAACTGCTTCAGCTGCCTGATGATTAAGTACTGAACTTAACGTGCCGTAAGCATAAAAAACTACAAAAATCCAGTTACCCGGGTGGCCTCGTATTTTGGCGTAAGGGCCCCGTGTTCCCTAGTGCCTCGTTACAGAGCAATAAGGGAATTACCTGCGGTTTGTTTGGCTTTCTACCACAATCATCATTGTTTCCGTGAAAACACTTTCGCAGTATTGGAAAAGCCTGAAATATGCACAAAGAATGATCCGATTCCTCGCAGGCGCCTATTTACAGATGGTGTGGCAGTGTGGCGCGCTCCCCGTTCCTGCTGGAACAGCTCAGTGAAGCTTCGCTGTACAGCCTTTCTGTTGCACTCAGTGAAACCACGCACGCGTTGCATACTGGATTAAAAAAAAAAAAAATGGACTTGTAGTCCGGGGTGATATGTTACAATACAGCATCACCGGTCTATTGCGGTCTAACTGTGTTGGTGAGGCAGTAAATTTCCACAGGGCAGTGACTCCTTCACTGCAATTCACTTTGGAGGTGTGGCGGTGGGACTTGTAGTCCCGTACCACCCTCTGACGGTGATAGTACTACATGAGTCAGGCAGAGGAATTTTGCCTAACATGGGCAGGTGAAGGTGTGGCGGTGGGACTTGTAGTCCCGTACGCCAGGGCAGGGGTGATGGAGTGTGTGCATACTGGACAACTCTTCACGAGTATTATTCGACCACAGTATTATTCCACCTGGGAGTGAGACTGCTTCGGCTGGCTAATTGTGAGTCAGCACGTAGTACACAAAGATGGTATATCGTCAACCGACCTAAGAACTGGCAGTGCGATGCGTTTTCCTTAGTCGTCACTGTATTTAGGTACTATAGCGTCACTGGGCGTTTCCGATAACGCCCAACAGCAGTAATATCGTGGTTGAGTAGTAAACCTGTCCATACTGTTGCGTGTCATTGTTTTTGTACAATTAACACTGCCGGAAAAATAAACTCCAGACGGACCCGAGCTGTACTGAATGCAAGCTTAAGGACGAGGAATAAAGTGTGCATTAATGTCGACAACGCCAAGTGTAGGAAGCGACTACTCGAACAAGTTTGTTTCCAAGCAAGATGCGTAGTGCATGCCTTGGACATTTACACAGTAGTGCAGATGTTTCCAGAGCATATAGGAAGTGGAAGTAAGAAATGGAACGAAATGGAGTGCCTCATTAAGGAGACCACGGCTGCCTCATACTAAAATATTCAGAAAATATCTGTGAGAAATCTGCGAAATTTTGAAACCGGTATCATGTAAAGCTAACAGCCATTTTATTTCGGCAAAAATTCAAAATACCGAAACGAGGCTTGCGGAAAATTATAGTACGCAGGGGGCGGCTCGTAATGTTGAATATCTAAGCCTCATAACTCTTGCAGCAACCGAGACATTGAGACGTTTTTTAATGGAACAATATAGTGTTTTATAAAGTATTCGACACTACTCGAAGCCACGATATATTGATGTAATGTTTTGCAGTGTAAACACGGCCGCGTGGGAGCTATATGCCATCTTATAGCGCATGAGAAGCAGCTTATGAGTACAATTTCTTAATATGCGTACCTCCTCACGTCTAAGTAAACAGTTATAATGGAAGCAAATATAGAATCGAAAGAGTTTATACAACGTCGGAGCCTGGCCTGAGAGCTCGACTTGGTGGTGTTGAGGCTACAAGGCCCACTCCGGCCGGCTTACCTTTCCGTTTTACCACATTTCTAGCATGGTTTTGCGTAAACCCCTGAGCTGTGGCGAAGCTTTCTTCTGAAAGTGCTAATCTCGCAGAGCATACAGGAGAATTTATGTGAAGTTTTGAAGTTAAGGGAGAGTAGAGTTGTGATGGCCTGATTTAATCGTCTATATAGGTCAGTCGGGAGAGCAAAGTTTCCAAGTTCCTGACCTGCTCCGGCACAATGTTTTAATCTGCTAGAAAGATTCTGTAAGATTTTTGGCTGCCCTAAGCAAAGCGCAGAACTAGAGTATCGAATGAACAGGATCGTATCAATAGATCACAAGTACAGGAGAAGCACCAATATTCCCCGTGACAGCAGCCAGCTCCCTCTGAATTAAGGACCCAGTTTCATGTTTATTCTCCGATTGTTCCCCTTCAGGCTAACCCATAGTGGTCCACGGATGGAGAAAACATGCCTCATCATTGACTTAGTTTCCATTACATTTATGCGTCTTTATTTACATGAGTAGCTCCGTCGCTTGAGAGTTGTGTGTGTGTATTAACTGCCTGTGTACATGTAGAAAAAAAAAACGGTATCTTCACCAAAGCCCCACTTGCGAGAAACCTTCGTTGTGTTACCCGTTGGGTGCAAAACTGTAGCTACTGGAAATTGAGGTTACTTTAATCAGTGAGAAACAACGAAATTACCTTTTTTGTTTATTTACGTGTCAAAGCTGAAGTAAACAAACACACAAATGAAAAGAAGTACGTTCTCCCATGTGTTTACTCAATTTTTGTAACAATGTCATTGAAACACACTATTAAACCCTAAAGATATGATTTTTTTTGGCATTATAGCGTTCACCGTGGTATCCTACATGACGAGAACTTACGGTTACAACTCCTGTGCAGACAGAACATTACGTATCGTTCTCGTGGCGTTCACGAGATAAAACGCTCTTAGGAGCGCGGGCGAATAAATAACGAGTGCTACGAAAAGGATGAGACAGTGCTGAAAGTGATGATTCTAAAACTTTGTTCTGCTTGTTGACATTATTGTGTTTAAATTGAGTTGCTAACAAATACTGCACGTCTACCGCACAGTACAAATCGTTTTCGAGGGATTCAAAATGTTATACTGAACGGAAAAGTTTGAAAATTTCAGTTACTCTAGAATAACTTTGTGGAAAATACATCACATAAACATATCAAGCTTCAATACTCGACATATCTGTCTGGTATGTAGAGTGAATAAAACTGAGAAATGACTACTAATTGTACTTTTAGTATTAAAAACTATTATCTACATCGTTTCATATGGTGACATTTCAAACTCGTACGGCCCGTCCCAAAGTTTCAGATTAATCAAATCTTGACATTCTGAATTCTTATTCTACCCTCCCAATGTGGAAGTCTCGAACGAACCAATAAACTTTCCTGTAGAAACATACGTCTTGAACCCAGTTCGTTAAAAACTCTGGGTGCCCGAGTGAGAAAACTAGCCAAAGCTTTCATGTTAGGAATTTTGGTCTGTTTCTATTTTTTGTGAACGTACTAGGATAGCTTGTGATTGAGCAGGACACCACTACCAGCCCAGTTGGATATTCAAGTCTCTCTCATGAGATGAAGAGTTTGCATTTAAAGCTAATAGCTATAACGTTGTACGCAAGTGAAACGTTGACGGTAAACGATTCAGACAAGGAGAGAATAGGAGTCTTCGATGTGTGGTGTTACATACGAACGCTGAGGATTAGGTGGATACATCGAATACTGAACTGAACTGAACTGAATTGGAGAAAAAATTATGACAGAACTTGACTAAAAGAAGAGACTAGTTGATATACCATATAGTGAGGCATCAAGGAATTTCCAGTTTGGTAATGGAAGGAAATATATGGATAAAACTGTGGAGGGAGACCTAGACTTGAACACAGTGGTTCCGTAAAGATATAGAGCCATGCGTAAGACAGGCTACGATGAAGAACTTCGTCGAGCCAGTCTTAGGACTGAAGACCACAACGACAACCAACACTTTCGCGAGGCAGTAAGCCTTACTGTTTATTGTGCAAGCACCAGTAATACAGCATACACCCTGTGGGAACGTAGCAGAGATTTTTCGTAGAAAAGCGGCAAGAAAGCTTTGTACTCTCTGGCATTTGATAGATTCTCATAAAATAGAATGTAGCTTCGTGAGCCTTTGAAGTCAACATACTTCACATTGTTTGCAAAGTTCGCCCCCGGTAGCTGAATGGTCAGCGCGACGGACTGTCAATCCTAAGGGACTGGGTGTTGTGTTGTCCTAATCATCATCATTTCATCCCCATCGACGCGCAAGTCGCCGAAGCGGCGTCAAATCGAAAGACTTGCACCAGGCGGGCGGTCTACCCGACGGGAGGCCCTCGTCACACGCCTTTTTTTTATTGTTTGCAAACATCTAAAGCACAAGAAACACTGAAATTTCGTGTAAAAATGAAATATTTCGTAAGTGTGGAAAGACGCAAGTGAAACTGGTTTACATTTAATAACAGCTGTTTCAAGTATTCATTCTGCCCCAATATCACTTTCAGTATCGCCGAATATTACTAATGTTTCTGTAGCGCTAAATCTAAGTTGTTATCGAGTGATGTGGCGCTGTGGACTCGCATTCAAGTGGATTGGAGTTCAGTTTACCATCGGGTCTACGGCTTAGGTTTCCTGTGGTTTCCCTAAATTGCTTAAGGCAATTTCCGGAATGGTTGCAAGCCAAATGAACATAGTGTACTTCCATCCACTTCCCTGTACAGTTAGAGCTTGTTTTCCGTCTCTAACGACCTCGTCATCGACGGGATCTTAAAGTAATAATCTTCCTTCCTTTTTCGTTGTTGGTGAAGAGAGTACCCAGCATGACACTGAATATTTCTATGGCTGTTTTATCGCAATACCGGTGTCCTGCACTTAGTTACAGCAGTCTATGAAATAAAATTAAAGCTGCTGTCTAAATAAACTCCATAAGAAAAGAAACCCAGTAATTATCATCATACAAATATGAGTATTCTGTACGATATGTGAATCCAAACTACCCTTCACGTAGGACCATTCACACAGGGCTGTAATTTTTCATTTTCCAGTAGCATCTGAAGTTCGAAATGCTCTCTGCCATACGTCTTGGGAATCGTTCTTAATCCACAGATCTGTCATAGTGAATAAACTGAAACTCTGCAGTAGTAATGAGTTGTTCTACTGCATAGTGCAGTGGAATTTCATACGAATGAGATTGCTTTCCTGCACCGTTGATTTATATAATAATCTTTTTCTTTCTTATAAATACGTGCAATTCTTTTAATCAATTTTAATTGTATAAATTGCTCAGTAATGTTCGTCAGATAGGTACTTTGTATAGCGTTCCTGATTTAGTTATGTATTTATTGATTCAGAATAGATAGAGCACCATTGTGTTAGATATTAGGGACCTCCCTACATTCGGAATTGAAACTAGCCTTGTGTAGGCCTTAATGGAAAAATAAATGGGTAGAACGAGTAAACTAATGCTATCAAAATAAGGCATCTGTAAACCACTGGTAGTTGTAAAAAAATACAAACTTGTACACTAAGCGTTGTTGTACAACAGGAGTCAAAGGAGTTCAATGGCAGTTAACATATTTATTAAATTACTAATAAATTAATGGATGAAAAACACCAAACAGTTTCGAAGTCCAGTTGGCATTCGCACATTGTTCTGCTTGAAACTGTGTCTGTGTTACCATTAAGATCACTTACTTATTTGTACCTTTTTTCGTCTGTGAACTAAATACAGACGAGAGGAGTATAGTGAATCAGTTGCTCACGTAGTATCTTTCAATGGCTAATAGACACTTCAGGCACTTACTGACATGAGGTTCTTCTCTTGTGAGCCCCACGAATGTGCGGAATCCAAAATCGCGCCGTCCTTAGAATTTCAAGCAGGTGACGTAAATCCTGTCGCGAAGCTATTTCCAGCGGTGTTTCACTGTGCATGTCAAGATAGTATTTCCCTTGGCTTCCGCTACGTTTACGACGTGACAGGTGAATGTTTTGAGAATATATTTACAAATGATTATGTTACTTCGAACTTCTAACATCGTATTCAGCAGTATCAGGAAATGTAAACAATACTACAGTTGCCACACTATTACCACATGTTACGCGCGCAGTTAGTTGCATTTTGCTGAAGGATGAGATGTGGCTCGCTTTCTGTAGCAAAGTTATGATTAACAGTGAGTTACTTACATTTATCTTGACGCTAAGAGCTTTGCAGAAACTACATACTACCTGTGTAAGTTCAGCATAACACGTCTATGAAGCAAACAGTACTTTAAAAAACGAACGGTTGTTGCTAGGAAAGTGTCAGTAGTAACTTACGACATAAAGAATAGTTAGCCTACAAACAACTTAAACGTCTGTGGAGAGAACAACTAGAAGAGTGATAAAGGTATAACAGCAAGGTCGACTAGCTGACAACGGTGAAAACACTATCTGAGAAAAAGCACATAGAAGGCGCGGTTGGATCTCAACGTAACTTCGTACAGCTACGTAAACGATTAGAGCTGCAATTCACCGTGGCAGATGTAATGGTACCCACACTATATTTGAATTGTTGATGTTTAGTGCTGTTGGCAGCACTGTTAAGATGTACAAGGGGAGTGAAATTTGGAAATTTGTTGTAAGGTCTAATGGGACCAAACTGCTGAGTTCACCGGTCCCTAAGCCTACACACTACTTAATCTAACTTAAACTAACTTACGTTATGGACAACACACATACCTCTGCCCGAAGGAGGGCTCGAACCTCCGACGGGGAGGCCGCATGCACCGTGACAAGGTGCCTCAGATCGCGCGGCGAGAGTGAAAAGTGTCAGATGTTGAGTAACCACTGCGAGCGAGATGATGCGAACCCGTCTGGAGGAGCGCTTGAGGGGGGGCCTCATTCTGTGCCCACATTTGGCCAGCAACTAGTTGTTGTATCTAGATCTGGAGGCCATTCGGATGTGACAGTATCACGATGTTGGCCTGCATGAGAACGTGAGCGCAGGTATAGTCGACCATATCGGATCACCACGAGGGAAGATCGTCATATTGTACATCAAGAATATCATAACCTCTTACATGTGCTCCTGCCATCCGAGAACACTTAATGGACTCCTTAAAACATAGGAGAGTTGCTCAGAAAGTAATGCACCGCATATTTTTTCTTTAAAAATTCTTTATTGAACATAATGAGAATTACACTACCGGCCATTAAAACTGCTACACCAAGAAGAAATGCAGATGATAAACGGGTGTTCATTGGACAAATATATTATACTAGAACTGACATGTAATTACACTTTCAAGCAATTTGGGTGGATAGATCCTGAGAAATCAGTGCCCAGAACAACCACCTCTGGCCGTAATAACGGCCTTGATACGCCTGGGCACTGAGTCAAACAGAGCTTGGATGGCGTGTACAGGTACAGCTGCCCATGCACCTTCAACACGATACCACAGTTCACCAAGAGTATTGACTAGCGTATTGTGACGAGCCAGTTGCTCGGCCACCATTGACCAGACGTTTTCAATCGGTGTGAGATCTGGAGAATGTGCTGGCCAGGGCAGCAGTCGAACATTTTCAGTATCCAGAAAGGCCCGTACAGGACCTGCAACATGCTGTCGTGCATTATCCTGCTGAAATGTAGGGTTTCGCAGGGATCGAATGAAGGGTAGAGCCACGGGTCGTAACACATCTGAAATGTAACGTCCACTGTTCAAAGTGCCGTCAATGCGAACAAGAGGTGACCGAGACGTGTAACCAGTGGCAGCCCATACCATCACGCCAGGTGATACGCCAGTTTGGCGATGACGAATACACGCTTCCACTGTGCGTTCACCGCGATTTTTCCACGTAGTCTTCATCCTGTTCTAGGGCCTTCCTGCAGAGCAAAACGAGGGCGTGTGTGCCCTGTCGGTACCAATCCTCGTCCTGGCGGCGGAGCCAGTGCTTCACTGTGTGAATCACCTCCTCATCGTCTCAAAATGTCTTCAAGGAATGGCGTCCTTTAATGGCCCAATCAAGTGGAAGTCGAGGGGGTTATGTCAGAGCTATAGGGTGGATAGGGTAACACAGTCCAACCCTGTTTTACGATGTGTTCAGCAGTCCTCAGACTTGTATGGGGCCAAGCGTTATCGTGTTGCAGCAAAATATTTCCTGGGTTGCTGTGGCGCCGAAGTCGCCGGAAGCGCGTCTTGAGTTTTATTAAGGTGTTGACATATGCTTTTGAATTAATGATGATAATTACACCTTCACATTCCCAGAACACGGTGATCATGACCTTACCGGCGGAAGCAATTGCTTTGCATTTTTTCTTCTGTGGGGAGTGGGAATGGCCTCATTCCATCGACTGTGTGTTGCTTAGGGCCCAAAATGGTGAACCTAAGTTTCATCACCTGTCACAATCCGGGACAAGAAGGCCTCGTCATCAGCTACAAAACGTAGCAACAAATCAAGACGAATGTTTTTTCTGTGCGGTTTGTGATCCACCGTTAGACACCGCGAGACCGATCTTGCACACAGGTTTGAATATCCAAGAGTGGGGATAATTGCATACATACTTTGCTCATTGACAGACGCAGCGCCAACTGCCAAGTAGTAATGCGTTTGTACTCGCGAATGACATCAGCTCGTTGCAACATGTCAGGTGTGAGAGCCGTGGATGGTCTACCTGACCGCTGCAAACTGTGGAGCTCCGCCGAACCGCCCTCGACAGTAGATGCTCCATAGACTTTTCATAAGCGTTTTGTGAATATTCCCCACAGCTTCTTTCCCTGAAGAGAGAATTTCAATGATGGCACGTTGTTTGTAACTTACATACAGACGCCACTTTGAAACTGTCCTGCAGCTACGCTATCCGTCGAAAGTGACGGAAACTTAGCGCACTCACTCAGGAGACTCCAAATAATACATACGAAACGTTTCGCATACGCAGCATTGTTTTCGGCTGAGAAAAAAAAATGCGGTGGACTACTTTAGGGTAACCCTCGTACTATCATCACACTCCTATGATCGGAGATAGCAATCAGACTAGGGATTTACCATCTCATGCGTGATTGTAATTAACGCCACAACATAAAAACAGCTGTTTGAGTGGTGCGGTGACCGGGTAACGTGCCCGGTAGTATGCACAGTGTCGCATAGATGAATCGCTGCCTTGTACTGTCGCGGATAACCATCATCGGCGGAGTTAGGACACTCTGGGAAGACATTAAAGGAATTCGCAGTTGCGAATATGAACAACCATCAGCTCTATGATGGTATTGCGACAACCAAAATTTGTGTCGGACAGGGACTAGAACCCGGATTTCCCGATTATCGCAAGCGGCCTCCTTACCATTTGGCTATCCGAGCACGATTCAAGGCCAGACCCAAACTTCCATATGTCGTCAATCATTTGTCTACAACTTGTACTCGTACATCCATTACGTATATCGCCGTACATGGGAGACATTGTGCTCGAAAATCGTTTCCCGGTGTCACCAGATAAATGCGATATCGTATCATATCTTACTCTGGAAGTTGGTCCTATTGTTCCAAAGTTTTGGAGAGGTACAGCGCTTTCAGTCCTGGCATCACGTTGTGGAGAGCCATGGAGTACGACTCCATCTCACGATTGGTAATGATTGAGGGGACGAATGCTCAGGTGTTACCTCCCATGCTGGTCCACACTGTCTACGACCTGTCTGTGTGATGTTGAGGTACTCCAGTCACCAGCAAGGTAGGCAGATACGTCCCCGGTAGAACAAGTACGGTACCAGGACGGACATGAACTCAGTCCCTATGTCAGTAATCAGGATGTCAAAGACCAGTTACATTCATCGGCCAGCTTGCCCCAGGAGAGGATACAACGACTTTGGGACACCCTTCGCAACCGAATCAGCGGGTGTAACATCATGCTGATAAGTGAGGTCATGCTGACAGGTTCTTTCTACATTTGATTCGAATAATTACACTAAGTGTAATAAAATCACATATTCTCTGATTCTACTGGGTTCTTAAGTTGTCTCGTCGTTTCTAACGGAAGAACACAAGTTACAAGGAAAGTGAATTACGCCTGTAACAAATGTAACGGGCCAGCACACACTAGATGGCGCAAGTTGATGAGTAAAGTCCAGAAAAGTCCTACAATTATCTTCAGCTTTCGGTATTATTCAAACTGGGGTCTGAATACTTCTGTCTCACGGTGGCATGTAATTAAGGTTTTGCCAGAATAAAACTGGCCGGAACGCAGTGTTGAGATTTTTATATGCGTGTTTTGTGAATTTAAATGTTTGGAAAGGCTGAACAACGCATTATCTGAAGAAAAAAAATTAAATAAGAAAGACTGAAGATACAACTTCGCTCTGTGTTGTTTCGGTTTCATTCTACTGAAATTCCAGAAACACTATTCGTGCTATTGTTATATTTGTCATCCAACCCCTGCTCATGTAGATTAAGACGCAGGCGTTCGACCCTGCACGCCGGGCTATGATCGGAATGGGTGTTGTAGGAAGTTTTCTGCACTCATCTAGCCAAATTTTGGGTTGGTTCCCCATCCCAACCACAGAACATAGAAAAGTAGAGCCGTTCTTAAGACACCGGAAACATTCTGTGGGAATGAAGCTTCCTTGTGTATGACACTTCGCTCTTCTTTATTCCTCGAAAGAAGCTTTCCAAAGTCCATCTTAATAAATATTTCAGCTTACTTGAAGAAAGTTATGGCTGTCCTGTCTATTGTAAAGAAGATACCGAGAGATTAGAATGTGCACAACAAACAACTGAGGACTTTCAGAGCAAGCGCTAATGTTAGATGAAGGGACTGGTTGAGGTGAGGAAATCAGGGCAGTTCGAATCAGACGAGTCGCAGGATCGATAACAAAAATACATAAATCAAATAAATGCTCCTCTTAACTTCAGTTTTTACTCGTTGACACTATAGAGTCAGCTCATAGAACCCTGGCCATTATCAGCGCGTTAAACAAATATTAATTATTAACAGATAGCCACCGTTTCTGTATCTGTGTGCATAGAAACCAGTTTCAGCACCTCTCAAACATAAATATGTTTTAGGTTATGCAGTCTAAGTTATTTCATAACTAGTTTCGACACGAACTATTTCAGTCTCCAATACTCAACATACGTGAGACCACTCGCCTCGAAACAGGTTAATAAATAAGAAAATATCAGTGTTCCAGATGCTGAGGAGGACTTGTTCCATGCGTACATTCGAGCAGATGCGAACCCGTAAACTTCCACAAAAGTGGAGAAAACAACCCAACCCTAAAATAATATGAAAAACATTCGAAGACCGCTTGTACATAATTTATTCAGTCTCTGATGGTGTGGCGATTACACAATCTAACTTTGTATACCAGTAACACAACCAGTTTGTAGTTGCAACATTTCTTTATTGATTACACATACTCATGAATTCATCAGCAGCAATAACGAATTAACAACATTTGCATATCAAGGCCCTATCCAGAATTAGTATTTAAAATGCACAAAATGAGTATAAAGAATTGTAGAACACAGAAACAGCTTCAAATATATAGTCATTTAAAAAGTTATACAGGAATGAAGCTTCTCGATGTAATGGAAGCAGTCACTTAAATTAACTTGCAAAACAGGAGGTATTTCAGTCTTGCAATAGTCATTTTGCAATACGACCAAATCTTAAATACTTTAAATATGCAACTTAGGGATAGGCACAGCCAGGGTACAATTTGCCCTTTGTGTGTATTTATGTTCATAAATTTACTGACTCAGTTTTACACTTATGCAATCTTAAGGCAAAAAAAATCAAGTTTGATGAACATGTGATGGACGTGAGCAAACGTTAATCTACTACGATTTCACAAACAAACGATTCAAAGGGTGAACTTATACTCAGCTTTGGGCAGTAGAAAATCTTATGCCTAAAATAAGCCTCTCGTTGAATGGAATAGAGAAATCGCGCGTTAACGGTCCGGACGGCCCTGAATTCAAATACTGAGATTTCCGTCACACTGCAAGCTCGCAGGACGAGGTTTGCTCACGTCGACCACTATACACGTTTCTGAAAACAGAAAAACATGAGCGGCAGACGCATTGTAGTATATACAAGCTACACAAATGTAAGTATAGAAAAGCAATACCTTAATATAAGCATATTACAAGTTAACCCCTGAACAAAATTAAGAAGCTTGCTTTCCTTAAACAACAACAAAAAAAAGATGTAGATACTAAGTACCTAACGTGACAATCCATATACACAAGAAATTATTAATAAACAACAACTACCACTAATTGGTAAAACTAGAAAATTCTAAATCTATAACTAAATTAAGAAATGACGTTCAAGTGAACCAGCTACATTCAGCGTGCCACTAAGCACCAAATCTAAACTTAAAAATTCGGGGCGCTATTTCTAGCCAGTTTAGAAACATAATTTCATGCCCGTTCCAGAACATAACTCGCCTCGCCACCATTGCAGTAAATGTTTTGCTGCCCACTAGCATGAGCAACTGCTACAGTCAACAGACCTTAAGTACACAATAATATTCACTATATATAGGAGGAACCCACCACGAAAGCTTGGGGATTAATTTTTTCTTCTTCATGTGAAATTCACATGCCATCCATCCACATAGCTCTCGAGGTATTAGCAAATCCTGGTCACCACTGGCCAGCCGTGTCAATACAACTTTAATACTTTCCGGCAGCGGCCCATGCTCCTTCGTTGCTCCAACTCAACTGGTCCTCACGGCATACGGCCGTGCCACGTGACATGGTGTCGCCAACTCCCCATAATGAGAACATCGGAAGCACGTCACGTCACAGACTGACTCGCCTCATGCCTTGACTTGCGCACGCGCGCCACCATAAATAGCCTGCCTCAAAGACGCAAAGAGAACTAGGCACAGGGACAACGATCAAAGATGGAAGTAAGAATCGATATCGCCTGGCGCCAGAAACCCACCGGCTCATCTGAGCAAGAATAGTATGAGTGATACTGAAACTTCCCCTTAGAAAAATTTATGAATGACTGTTTGCTTTTCAAACAGCTGAGCAAAACTGAACGTACTCAGACATTACTCTCTTTACTTATTCTGATCGACACTAAACTGACACACAATATTTTTAGCGCTACGCAATCTGACTTTTAATAATCCCTACAAAAGAATGGCCCTGATTAACAATAACCTATACCTTTCATGAATCACTTACCTCACAAAAATCTTCGTTACTCAAACTACTGCAATACAGCGAGCGCCAATACTGCCAGCTAAATAAAAGAATCTAACTACTGAAGTCACTAACTGAGAGGCATAGTTAGCAAATGAAAGATTTTGATAGAGAACAAGCAATGTATGTACCTTAATCGTGTTCTGCATGACATCCAGTCTTACAAATTTACCGTCTCTGACGGACACACGTCCAGATCGTCCGCTCTCAAAATTCAACCATCTCTCTCCCCACATCCACCACTGCTGGCGGCTCACCTCCCACTGCGCAACGCTACGCGCTGTTAACAGCCAACTGCCCAACACTACTATAGCGACTATTTCAGCAATGCCCACCAGCCACAGACTGCACACAGCACAGCCAGTGATTCACATACAGAGCGCTAGGTGACGTTACCAACAGAAAAACCTAAACAGCCTACTTACAATATTTAAGTTACATGCGTAAATACTACCTTTGTACCTTATCAGGAGACCACTGACCGAAAAGCAGAAGCGTTGAGTTATCGATGGGGTCACATAAAAGAAGGAAAGTTTGCTAGCTTTCGGAGTTACACTGTGACGAGCTAGAGTAAAATAAACACACACACACACACACACACACACACACACACACACACACATGCATACACAAACCTTTGCCCTCTGTATGATGCATCTAGATTTACCGACAACTCAACGGTTCTGCTTTTTGGTGAATAATCTCCTTCAGTCCTGAATTATACGGATTTCACAAGAACTTTCCACAACATTTGTACCTTTTCGTTTATGTAACGATGTATATTCATTGGGTGTGTATTCACTGTGTGTTGTATCGCTCTCTGCGAACTTTGCAAGTTCGTACCTGAGTCTACGGCCAGTCATGCTGGTTTAGGGTATCAGAGAAGGGTCGAGCTGCCACCGTATCACTACTTAGCCTATAAGAGTGGTCTGGCAGTGAGAGAGGTGTGAGTGGGAGGTGCCTTGTTTGCAGGCGCCGCTCTCGTCTACCAGCCAGTGGCGGTGCCGGCCCACCATCACGTGGAGTTGCGCAGCGTGAGGGAGCAGCCGCAGGGGGCGTTCCTGTTGCACTCGCTGTACCCTGCGCAAGGTGAGTGCCTTCTAAAGTACAAATGGAAGCCTTTAATTCGTGTGTTCGGACTGCTCACATGGGAAGCGCGCTGTCCGCGAAAGGCTGCGATCTAGCTTCGAGGGGGTGCACCACAACGAAACAGCACCTTCAGAATAGGTATTCCACAAGTATCGCATTTGGGTCCGATTACGTTCTTCTTATGTGTAAGTGATTTTCAGTAACATATCCAAGAAATAGAAATCGTTCTATTTGCTAACGAGGCAATGGGGGAAGCGTCATCGGTTGAAAATATAAGTGGAGTGTCGCTGAAATTAGATACAACACCATAAATGCTATTCTCTACTGAGCAAGGCGTGACCTGAAAATTAAAAATAATGGGTGTGGGTAATTCAATAAATGAAAGAGAAGGTTCTAAATTCCTGGCTGCTCGTATTTACAACAATAATCAACAGTCTGGAATGTAGTCGAATTAACTCGGGTGATGCGGAGGGAATTAGATTAGGAAATGAGACACTTAAAGTAGTAAAAGAGTTTTGCTATTTGGGGAGCAAAATAACTGACGATGCTTGAAGAAGAGAGGATATAAAATGTAGACTGGCAATGGCATAGAAAGCGTTTCTGAAGAAGAGAAATTTGTTAACATCGAGTATAGATTTAAGTGTCAGGAAGTCGTTTCTGAAAGTGAAACATGGACGATAAATAGTTTGGACAAGAAGTGAATAGACGCTTTCGAAATGTGGTGCTACAGAAGAATGCTGAAGATTAGATGGGCAGATCACGTAACTAATGAGGAGGTATTGAACAGAATTGGGGGAGAAGAGGAGTTTGTGGCATAACGTGACTAGAAGAAGTTATCGGTTGGTAGGACATGTTCTGAGGCATCAAGGGATCACCAATTTAATTTTGGAGGGCAGTGTGTAGGGTAAAAATCGTAGAGGGAGACCAAGAGATGAATACACTAAGCAGATTCAGAAGGATGTAGGTTGCAGTAGGTACTGGCAGATGAAGAAGCTTGCACAGGATGAAGTAGCACAGAGAGCTGCATCAGACCAGTCTCAGGACTGAAGACCACAACAACAACATCTCAACAGTCACTTTGCATCTGGGTTGTCATACTTCAATTGATTCGCATCTTGGTGTGCAGTATCCGAATCTAGATTTCAAAATGTTCAGTACATAAGATTTCTTAGATATTAAAAGCTTTTCCTTTTTAATTTTTTATTTTATGTAATGCTCTGTTTACTGTTCTTTCGTTTAGATGTCTAATAAAGAAAAACAAGACGGTAGTTGTGATAAATATCCAAACATAGATCACCTCTTGTCAAGATAATCCATAGAGTGAAATAGACTTTATGATCTAGTTCATGTTGAAATGTTCATGGTGGAGTTCTCAGGATACTAAAGCTAGTATCCTGAGAACTGCTCAATGAATCTAAGAAATCTCGGCCCAGCAGTATACTCCTAGTTTTTGTTACCTCAGTGAGTGTTTCTCGAGAAAGACAGAGGAACTTTGTGGAGTCTAAAAATTACAATTAGCAAAAAGGACAGCTGGTGAACATCTTAGTTGTTATAAACCATCCCATCAGATTTTATTACGTGTGTGGAAAACTTATCAAAGGAAACCAATCACTGATTTACTTAATATGGGACATATACTGTATTTTGATTGAGCTGATGTTGATAAAGTAAGAGTTTTTTGCCTGACACTGCCTGTATAACCTGTACTACCACTTTAACCGAATGGTTGAAAGGAAAACGCCGACCCATACCATTTGCTATTTCAGTGGTGTAGTGTGAACCTAAAGATCATAATTAAAAATATTACTTCTGTCTCATAAATACTGCATGGAATTCAAACAGAAACAGACATGACATAAAATATTGAAATATGTCAACTGTGCAATTTCCTGTGTTCCGAGATGAAGCCACGGTAGCAGACCCAGAAATAGTTGCTTGGTTCTCTTTCAGATAAACTGTGAAGAGCTTTTTGGGCAACTGAGGAGATGATAACTATGTTTTCATTGTGAATTATCTGTAACACGGCTACAAGAATATGATGTGTAGGATGTCACATAAAATTCCCACTTTGATTTCTTTATAGAAAATTTGGGAGTCGTAAGCGATGATCAGATTGAATGATTTGCCTAAGATATACCCACGATGGAACACCATTACCAAGGTGACTTGAAACCTCCGATTCTGGGTGACAACTGCTGGGGTCCTGATACGGAAAGTGATGTAACGGCGGTAAACGAAAGAAGAGTATGTTTGTCACGTTTTTCAAATGCCAAAGAGAACTGCAGTTAAATATATGTTGTGAACTAATTTAGGCCGTCTATTGGCGTCATGCCCATATGTACATATTAAATAGCATTGAGTTCCACATTTGTGAATATGTGTTTCTTGTTTGTTTCAATTTCTTAATGTTTGCCAGTACTATTTTCATTTTACTATTTATCTAGGACACGTGACGTGATAGAGAAAACAAATGATTTTACCGGTGAATTCAACACCCCAAAATTTGGTAAATCCAATCATTTACAAACCAGATGCAGAAAAAGTTTAAATTTTGTTGATTAGTTTAATAAACTGAAATCGAAGTTACATGTTACAGATCTTCTTGAGCATCTAAGTTGTCCAGCTCTTCTGTTATGGATAACATCAGATTTTTTTTAGAAACAAATGTCAATACGTTGATTCCTGTTTTAGTAAACTAGTGCCTTATAGCATCATTTACAGAGTACCTCATTGTTAGGAGAGAATGATAATGATAATAAGTGGCATCCACTATAGTTTCTCTTACTGACAGCTTTTTAAACGAAGGCGCATATTTACAACCCCACAGCCTTATGAGTTGTGGTGAAAAGTTGGTCATAGTTAAATATCAATAACATTCATTAATATGATTCTAGACAGAGAAATAACTTACTTTATCCAGCTCTCAGCTTTAGAGTATTCAGCCACACAAAAATTTTTGATCACTTATCCAGTCATGTAAAGGATTTAATCATCATCATCACATCCAGTTTTGGTTTAGGCATCCTTGCCTGTTCCGATTTCAAGCAGACACCAATCGATGTTTCCATCTGTTCTTGGTGCACCGAACATTTGCTTTCCTTGAGGTGTGTATCTATACATCAATTTACGTATTCTTTCATTCTCCATCAATTGAATTCGTTCATACGCTTTTTTTCCTCTTATTTTCTGAAGTACGCTTTTGACACCCAGCTCGTTTCTAATTACGCTATTCTTTTCTCCGATCTGTGAATCTCTGACCAGCTAGTTGTTTTAGGAGACTCCTATGTGCTGTTTCAGTCCTCCTTCGTTGACTGGTGGTTACGGTTCTTGTCTCTGAACCATACGATAGCAATGGTACTGCCATCACGTTATACACTTGTAGCATCGTCTCTTTTCTAAATTTTGAGGCGAGTACGGTTATGGTTTGTAACAACTGTTGAAATTTTTGTAACTTGATTCTTGATCATTAGACGTAATGTATGAAATCTCACATTTCAAGTATTTAATAGTATTCATTTGTTCCAGAGGTTTATTATCAATTGTTATTTTTGCTCTTAAATGCTCCTTACAATGGAGAGTCACTATTGCATTTTCATCTTTAGATATTGTCATATTATTAATATAATCATTTGCTACCTTACACAGAGACCAAATTTCTCTATGTAATTTATCTGCCGAGCCCCTAAAATTATTTGATCAGGAGTGTTTTATAATGTCGTTGTTGAGCTTACAACTATACACCACTTTATTCTGCTATTTCTTTAAGACGTCATCTATGTATATATTAAATATGAAAGGATACCATTGTCTCACTTCCTGAGAGATGGTTCTCGAAAACGAGCTATGAGAAATACGATTAACGTCATATAAAACGCAAACTGAAATCGGATGTTCTTGATAAATCCTTTCACACCATAAAGGAAACTTTCTGAGTGATGACATGTTACGTGTTTGCGTGAGTATGTGTATGATTTGTGTGTGTGTATGTGTTGAGAAAGTGTTCTGTATTTCTAAAGCTGACTCGTTCAGCATCATAGTGGGGGATCAGAATCAGGAGCAGAAGAACAAGCGAATAATTAAACTGAAAGAAACTGATTCTTGATCCGATACAGTGTTTCATTATGTCTGCAGTTTTACAGAAGGCACCAGTTCAAGATTTCTAGGCTCTTCATTCCCTTTCTCAAGTTAGCTGTTACGCATCCACTTGACACAAATGTTACCATCTTGCAGTTGTTGCGGCCCCTGAAAGCAGTCATGTCCGTGTTGTTCGCTCGCCGACCAAGTACAAGTTCGGCGGCGTCGGTGGCTTCGGCGGCAAGGGTGGCTACGGCGGAGGCTACCCCGGAGGTTACGGAGGCCACGGTGGAGGCTACCCTGGAGGTTACGGAGGCCACGGTGGACGCTACCCTGTCGGCGGCTACGGAGGCGGCTGCAACACCTGCGGCGGCGGCTCCGGCGGCTACCCCAGCTACGGAGGCTCCTACAGCCAGTCCTCCAGCCAGGCTTCCAGCCAGTCCTCCAGTGGCTCTGTCGGCTGGTAAGTCTCTCCCACCTAGCTACCGCATAATAAGTAGTAATACAGTAAGCGTACACAACGGTAGTTCTGTAAATCGACCTGGCCAGTTAAGGTCCTACCCGCATTACCTGTATGTTAGGTGTGTTGCGTACCTATCGGGCGTTATCTGCTTTCGATCGCTTTGTCTGCGTATGCGAGCAATGTCTTACTAGATTCCCCAAGAAACTGGGAGCGTTGAACCATCTAGACACAAAGTGAGAATATATATAAAGCGCCGCACAGTCTATGGAACGATTTTGCTCTACACAGTTATGTTCCTGTCTGTTACTTAAAAATAAACAGTATTTACTGCAATACAGGGCGAGTCAAAAGTCCTTGGACACCTTCATAAGTTGGAAGATTAAAGGGAAAATTGAAATGTGATGATGGGAACATAGGTCTGACGTGGGGCTGCAACTTTTGCAGTGAATGTCATTCATGGGCGCCATCTTGAAATCCGCCATTTTGGATTCAAGTCTTTTTTTTTAATTGGAAGAGGGGTGTATGACACATCAAATAACACTCGCTTGAGCTCTGGAATTTAGTGATTTAATTTGTTTTTGTCTATCTTTTACAGTTTAGAGGTTATTAATGTTCAAAATCGGGAAATTACCTTCATACCGACTGCTACAACACATGTTCTACGTGCTGTCCATCCCATGCATAGCACAACTGTAGTCGCCTCAACCACTCTGACTGCACACGGAGGAAGGAGAGTGTCTCCTGCAATTTTGTCACAGGTGGGTCGTATGCGTTCCTCCAGGTGTCTCAAATAACAGATGCTCTCAGCATACACTATCTGCTTAAGATGTCACCTGGAGGAAAGGCATACAACACACCTGTGACCAAATTGCAGGAGACACTCTCCTCCATGTGCAGTCAGAGTGGTTGCGGCGACTATAGTTGTGCTTTGCATGGGATGGGCAACACGTAGAACCTGTGTTGTAACTATCGGTATGAAGGTAGTTTTCCAAATTTGAACATTAATAACTTCTAAACTGTTCAAGATAGACAAAAACAAATTACACCACTAAATTCCAGAGCTCAAGCGAGTGTTATTTGTTGTATCATACACCCCCTTTCCCATTAAAAAAAATGACTTGAATCCAAAGTGGCGGATTTCAAGATGGCGTCCATGAATGACATTCGCTCCAAAAGTTGCAGCCCCACGTCAAACCTACGTTCCCATCATCAGATTTCCATTTTCCCTTTAATCTTACAACTTATAAAGGTGTCAAAGGACTTTTGACTCGCTCTGTATTGAAACTGTGTATATTTAGTTCTGGTTTTATTCAAAAACTGTTGATTTGTAACGTGAAGCAAAAAAATTAGAGATTCGGAAAACATATCAAACTGCTTCAATACTCCCTGAGCTTATAACTAGGATTATTCGGAAAGTAAGGAACGATCGGTCGCGAAATGGAAAATACAGTGAAAATCTGATGAAGCAATGCACAGATGCTTTGGGCACAGAGTCTAGTACATCCCTCGATCACATTATGTCGCTCTTTTCAGTTCTGAGCTCACAGTGAGAACGTAAAGATGGCTTGAAATCAGCGTCTCCCGCCAATTATGAGGGCCTGGCGAAATATTTCGCCTGAAGCTATGGAATCCATATAACATAACTGTCATGAGGTTCTACACGACAGTTCTCGGCCGCATTCTGCAGGGGCAATGAAGATGCTCCTGCAGCGTTTTCTATGGGAAGTGTCTGATCACCCGCAATATAGCCCGTAATTGGCTACCCCTGAAGTTCATCTCTGCTCAAATGAACCGCTGGCTACGAAGACAATATTTTGACACAGACAACGAGATGCAGTCCAGAGTAGAAAATTGTCGAAAAGCACTGGCGGTTGTCTTCTATAACGAGGGAACTGAAAAGTTAGTACAACGTTACGACAGATGTCTAAGTCTGAGGGGCGACTGTGTAGAGAAGTAGCTGGAAGGTGTAACTAACCGTTGGAAATAAAACAGTTTTGATTTTCACTGTGGTTTCCATTTCGCGACCTGTCGTTCCTTACTTTCCGAATAGCCCTCGTAGAACTTGTTTCTGCTAAACATAAACAACATTCACACTTATCAATAAGAACAAGTAACTCTTTCTTTGATCATGATGAAGAACGTTCCTATGAGTACAAAATAACAACAGTAATTATAAAGATTTTTTATGTTTTTAAGTGTAAACTGTACTTGCAATAAAAGTAATTACTTTGGTTGCATGAAATCGCGTAAGTTAAGTGATGAACTAATTTTCGTTAGTTGTAAAGAGATATATAACACACAATGGAGTAACACTGAACAACGTACGATTATAATTATATGCAAGACATACAAGTAAACAAAAAGCAAACAGAACTCGTCGGCTCCCAGTTTCTCTCTCGTATATTCACTTGTGTTTCTCTCCCTACCTATACTAACAGTGCTACCAGTAATCCTACCATTTACTACGTCATTTATATACTGTACTAAAACTATGGAACCTGAGTTCTCGTAGAGCGCAACTCTACTCTCACCAATCAAGCGGCAGCAGCCTCAGGTACCTACAATGTTTAAAGTTGAGTGGCCTTTTCTGGAGCAGAAGAAAGAACTCCATAAACAGCTGTCAGTAACTACATTTACACTCTGAAAACCACAATCATGTGCTTTGCCAGAGTGCACTTCCCACTGTACAACTTATTACGCTTTTCCCCACTCCATTCGCGTACTGCCACGGGACGAATGATGTCATAAATGTTTCTGTGAGCTCTGCAACGAGTCTAATTTTGCCTGTAGAGTTCTTACCGTTGCGCCATGTAGGCAGTTGTACGAGGGACGTTCAACAGGTAGCAGATTTTGATTTTCTTTTTCTGAAAGCAGGTTGGATTTACTCAGTATTCCTATGCACCTTATTATTCCCCATTCTTTTGGCTACGAAATTTTATTTTTCAACATAATCTCCTTTCAGAGCGACGGTCTTATGCCACCTTACTGGGACGGCCTGTATGCCCACATCGTACCACCATACGCCTTGCTGCGTCAGTAACCTCCCCAACATACATGCACTGCTTCCCGCGGAGTGCATCCTTCATTGGGCCAAACAGATAAAACTCGGAATGTTTTTGGTGTAACATGGATAAGAAAAAACAGTCCCATGAAATTTTGTGAGCTCTTCTCGCGTGTCCAAACCTGTGTGACGCCTTGTGTTGTCATGGAGAAGGTCGTCTGCAGTTTCGTGGGTGCCGAACACACTGAAGTCTTTTTTCCAGTTTCCTGAGGGTAGCACAACACACTTCAGAGTTTATCGTTGCACCGTATGGGAAGAATCAAACAGAATAGCCCCTTGTCCCTTGAGAGTCTTAGAAGACCGTCACCATGACATTACCTGCTGATGGTGTGATTTTGAACTATTTCTTCGCAGCAGAGGTGCGTGATGGTACTCCATGGATTTGTGTTTTGATTCCATTTCGAGCTAATGTACCCATCTTTCATGGCCTGTGACGATTTTCGACAAAAAATTGTCACAATCACCAGCGTAAATAGCAAGCTGTTCCGCACAGATGGTCCTTCGATGCTCTTTATGATCTTGTGTTACGCAGCGAGGAATCCAGTGGTCATGCACCTTTGAGCACTACAACAGGTGGACCAGTGTGTCGATACTACCAACAGATACATGTGGTGTCTGTTCTTTCACCTTCTCTCTGTACCACATGTGAAGTGCTTTTACAGTTTCGCTTTTTAATCTTTTTAATTCCTTATTTTTCGACGTATCTCTCTCTCTCTCTCTCTCTCTCTCTCTCTCTCTCTCTCTCTCTCTCTCTCTCTCTCTCTCACACACACACACACACACACACACACACACACACACACATATATGGTAATTTCAGCGGAATGTCTGTATAATTTGTGTGTACCCTATAGTAAAATGGCCAGTCTTCTCTGTTCTTCTGCGAAATATCTCAGGATTTGCTATCACTATGGAGAATCAGTTCAAAAACAACCCTAATTTATTTACCTGAAAACATAAAAATAGAATAACCGACCGCTATATCTCCATTTACAAGGGCATTTCATGTATACAATTAAAACCCAGTATTAAAATGAATCAATAACGTATTTTTTTTTTCATCAGGGGTCGCAGGAGATAAGAAGTCTGTCAAGGAACGCAGCTTACCAGACACGACCTCTCCTGGATGTCATCCCAGTGCATCACTGTTTTACATGTGTTTGTAACATATAAAAATAAAAATATCTACTTTTCATTGTTGCATATTTAATCTTATAAGAAAAGCCAAAAGCATATTTCTGGATACATAATAGTAAAACGAAGAATTCTACTGGCTGCATCAGGTTTCCGGTCAAACCTCTTTATACTGGACTTTAAAAGAGCTATATCCAGGCTATAATGTGGAAAGTATAGAGCCGACTTCATCTTCTTGAAACTCAGTGGTGAAGGAAGGAGTTTAATTCCTTTTGATGACGAATTTAATTAACAGAGGTAGAGATTTCAAACCTAGGTAAATCCTGGAATCGCAAATCATGGAATCCAGCACTTCCTTTAATAACCTCACAAACATTATCCTACAGATCAAACATCGATATCCCAATGGGGATCGACCACACAGCCTCAGATTCAGTTTATGCATACGAGTCTTTTCCACGGATCAACGTCTCTGGCGCTTGTGTATCTTTGGTTTAAAATGAAGGAAAGCGTCAATTGTCTGCTCATTCTGAAGATGGACTAGATGTATTCGATCGAAATATTAGAAGAATAAATAAATTATCTGTGAATGTACTCCCAAAATTTAATGTATCACACGACTTTCTCGTTCGTACTTATCTCCAAGGAACTTTCTGTGCACGTAATTGCTTTTTTGATGATCTACGTTGCTCAGAAGGCGACAGCGTGATCGAAAATAATTGCCAATAAGGAGTATTGCCCACACAACAGATTTCTCGTGGTGACGTGGTTACAATTTTAAAATTCTTCAGAGGTGCCTTACAGTTTTGCACAAAAAGTATCTTTTAACACCTCTCAACTTTATGAACATTTACCAAGACAATATTTATTTTCTGTTTCTTTTAGCAGCTTCAGAGCTGTTTCTTGGGTAACCAACTTCATGTATGTAAAACTGTGTTTAAAAGGCATAACCGTTTTGAATTTCATAAATCTTATGGCTAGTGTGTATGAATACTTCGGTGTTATTTATGTTAAAACTTGTATTGTTTGCAACTGATTTAATAACAGAAAGCAGCTGTCACGTACACAGTTACTAGCTCTATGTTCAGAACAAGTAAGGAAGCCATCCCTGATTTTACACTTCGGATACGATCTTGCTTTAAGAATTTTTCGAGAAACATTTTTTTTAGACACAGAGGGTTCAAGCGGAATTTTTTTTAAGAGGAAATTTTTGATTTACACAATAACCAATGGTCTACAAGCTAACGAAAATTAAAGTAGCAAACGATACGTTGTCGCACTTATTATGTTCGCTTTTGAATTGTCAAAGTCGTTTTAAGGCTCTCCTACTTGCAGACATACTTCATTTTTTTCACTGAAATCTTCCGTGGTTTTGGTAGGCATATTGCAACAGACATCGAAGAGGTAATCGATTTTACACTTAGACACACAAAGAAATACACGCTTTCACACCGTTCGTACGTGCTTTTGACTTTAAGAGTGGCCTCATATCAATAAATCACTCCAGTTGTCGTACTCCTGTTAAAAGGCATATTCCGGAAATGGAGATTCTGTTTCAGCAGAAGCAGTAGCGTCGGAAAACAATTTCAAGCGGAAATACTTTCTGACAACATCTTACTTACATGCAGATTATCACAGGCCCCATGGAGTTTTCTAGGAGCAACAAAACGTTGCCTTTGCATCTGGCGAACGCGTTCAGTCTCACGTGCTTGGAAGATCTCCCTACAAACGCAGCTTCGTTAACAATCGATAGAGTGATATCTTACCGAAGGCGTTCGGAAATATAGACCAACATGAAGTACATTCACGCCTCTGTTCGCGATAGAGAAGCATTCGTATACGGAACGTGTTGGGTTCCGAATCGATGCTTAGTTTTGGGGGACAATCTTCTTCCTACTCGGCGAACGTCATTGGCATCCAATCTAGAAAAGTTTTGACAGTCTTGCATCTTTTTACATCTGAATGTGGTCCGCGACGACTTCCTCTGCTGTGACAACCTCTGCATCTCCGAGAAGAATCTGCATCCAACGTCCTTTATAGTTATACACTCTTTATCTTTTGCAGCTTTCTGTGGTACTGTACTGTGAAACCTTATCACATGTCATATCACCATGTTCCTTCTTCCTGATAGTGGTATCCACACATCCACCATATAGCGGAATAGCTCCTCATTTCTTATCAGACCACTCCACTTAATATTGATCATCGTTCTGTAACACTTAATCTCCAGCATTGAGAGTATTCTCTTTTTCCGGTTTTGCTATGGCCCAAGATTCACTGCCATAAAATTCTGTGCTCAGGGAGTACATTACCAGAAATTTATTCAAACTCAGGCCTATGTCCGATATCAGTGATTTCTTTTAGCGCGAAACGCTCTCTTCACTAGTGCTAGCCAGTTTCTTATCTATTTCTTGATTCGTCTATCATGCACAATTTTTCTTCCAAAGTGGCAGAATTCCTTCCTTCTGTCTACTACATTGTCTCAAGTTCTGATGTGTTTTTTATCACTAATCCCACTTTTCCATTATTTAAGTTTTTTTTGTTTACTCTCAATATTCTTGCAATATTGATCTGTAAATATGAGCATCTGTTGTCTTACTCTTCTCAAATGGGATCTGCTTCCCATTACTTTCAAGATTGGCCCGAGTGTAGAAAATCACCATAATAACGAAGAAATAATAGCAATAATTTTCCAGTCTATTCGGTATAAAACCTAAAATAATGCTGTAAGTGCCTATCATCGTGTATGCCATCATACTCACCATTATTAATACGAGAGGTCACAATTTCACTCTTGTACATTGGAGAGGTAAGCGGCCGTCAAATAGTGGTATGCATGTACAGTCATGCTCAAAAGTATCCCAACGACCTGAATTGCATTTCTCCTGATTCGCGTGCAACCGGCATAATGCAGCTGTCTAGCAGGTCCACTAATCGCTCCTTGGTACAGTCGTTTGCCTATTGAAAATGGTTCCAGCAAGTCACCACTAGAAATCACTGCTCTGTATCGCAGTAACTCTAGATGTAAAGTAATACCACGATGCTACAAATATCAGGGAACACCTTATCACAGATAATCCTGTCCTTAAGGCTTGTAAGATCACATTTATTACAATAAATGACATACCTGAAATGTTACCACTCTCATTATTACGTCGGATAGGTAATGCACGTAGTAAGTTCGTCGTACTCATGATTTCCTCTTCAAAGTAACATACCGTACTTATATTTTCACACAAAATGACACTAAAAATTTAAGTTATCCATGAGCAGCTAGTTGAGAATATGTATGAACTTCAAATGACACGACGAACCGTCTCGTTCTGCATATGGATACAAACCCAAGTCATGCAGACTAAGCAAAGATTTCGTGACTGACGCAAACCAACAGTCATTCCTGATTAGGCATACAGAGAGTGATATGCCTCGATTTTAGACAGTATCAGTTAGAAAATATCAACTTTAAATTACATAACGCAAACGCTTCTAAAGGACGCGAATTCCTACCCAGCATTTATTGTCCCTGTTAACGAACTACGAGAGATGTTAAATATTACTTCTTCACAAGTAAATTACTTGAAATGCCGTGAGGTAAAGCTTTGTGCTGGACAGGGATTCGAACCCAGAACCTAATCGGATTGATATCGAAGCACAACCAACTGTGACATATCGGATTTTCTCGGCGGTAGCTAGATGTTTTAACTGAAATGACGAGACGAAACATTAATTTTTACCTTCCCAGGACTCCAACCCGGCACCTATCGCTGTTATATTCTAGAGAAAACGAACGTTAATTATGGGTTTGTTGCACCAGCATCGACATGTGAGCATGTTTGAACTAGAAATAATATGGCGAAGAGTTCAGTGCTCACTGAGAATAGAGCCCCACACATATCGTTGTTGACTAACACAAAGAGTCGTCAGTTACCGAATGTTTCTCCACCAGCAGCTCGGAATAACATCTTGAACTTACAGTGATCTCGCAAATAGTTCCGTGTCTCACTGGGAGTCAAAAACGTCAGATATCGTTAGCGTTGACAACGAATGAAAATACATTAAAAATCGAAATTATTATCCACCAGCCGATAGGTGTTCTCATGATAGAGCTTGATAATACATAATGAAATCTTTAGTGCCAGGCCAGGAGACGAACCCATTGACGCGTAATATGTGGAGATGTTCAGGAATCTGCAGTTTTTGACAAACAGCAAATTGTAGCCGAGCTGTATTGTCACGAAGGGATCAAATCCCACGTTAAGGGCTGTCTGAGTTGCATTCTCAGTTCAGAACCAAATTTTATCGGCATACAGAAGCTCAGATAAAAGATGGAATAAGTGTCCTGTGACCCTACATAGCGTTTATTTCGTCACTAGAAATAAATAACTAGTATAAGAAAGGTTACTGGTGATAGAGTTTCTACATGTTGCCACTCCAGACGTTATTGTGGTTCAACCTAACATCTACTTGGTAGAGAAGGAATATCATCTTTAATGTGAATTTCAGACCACACTGCCATTATATCTTCTTCGCTTGGTGTAGGCAGAAGAGAATGGGATCTTTCTCTCCCTATCTAAAACTATTTACAGAAGTGAGAATTGAACCCAGACCATAGGTATAAGAACCTATCATCAGTCCAACAGAACACCAAATCCTCTTTTCCGTGACTCACTTTTCTATCGTAACGCCGTTGCGCACACTGGATGATTATTCTAACACACAGGCTCCCGGTAGTAAATTGCAGCATGTTTAGTAAATTCATTTACATGGTTGACCGAATCACCACGAATTAGCTTCCTCGGCTACCCAGTGCATACATTCGACTCCATTTTGTAATCACCGAAATAAAATCACGTAACTGCCACCTACACAGAACTGCCAACAGTGTAGGATGCAGAAATTTAAATAGGAAGTGTTCTTTTCCACTTGAACTATTCTATTGCGCTAACTGTTTGTAGAAAACGTCGTGCAGCGCAAAAGAGAAGCTGTAACTATATGCGAATTCTCTGATGGTATCTATAACAGTCTGACAAAGCACATGCAGTTTATTGATTACATGCATGTAGAAAACTTGTACTGAGTTAAAGCTGTCAAACAAGGTTTGAAGAAGAATAAATTCCACTACCACACGACAGCTAATGTAGGAAATACTTTTCTGACGTATTTGGACACGATGCGTTCTCCCCATACATAATACAAAAGCTTCGAGATTCATCTGCTGCCTGGCTGTCTATTAAACGTGAAAAGAACAAAATGTCACAGAAGTTAGACCTTTAGCCGCATGCGACTATTTTGGGTTGAGAAGTGAAGGGAATTATGTTCAAAGTTCCATTAAATTGGTAATTTCAGCAGACAGGAGAATTGCTTTTTAAAGAAAATTTAACAGTAAATCTGTTCGAACTCGCGTTATCTTATCTATGGTGCACGACACTCACCATTACACTATTAGCTGACACATATGTACACCAGCTCCAAAGCTCAAAAACAATTCCTCCAGATCTTCTGCATACCACAGCGCTGTCAGGTGATGCAAATGGCCGGGTGTAGACTTCTGAGAAAAACAGTTACAGCTCCTCTTTTGCGCAATAGAATAGCTCAAGTGGAAA
This sequence comes from Schistocerca americana, assembly GCF_021461395.2. Lineage (NCBI taxonomy): Eukaryota > Metazoa > Arthropoda > Insecta > Orthoptera > Acrididae > Schistocerca > Schistocerca americana. Next base: position 1,088,936,718 of record NC_060119.1, on the reverse strand, counting down.
AGAACACTTCCTATTTAAATTTCTGCATCCTACACTGTTGGCAGTTCTGTGTAGGTGGCAGTTACGTGATTTTATTTCGGTGATTACAAAATGGAGTCGAATGTATGCACTGGGTAGCCGAGGAAGCTAATTCATGGTGATTCGGTCAACCAAGTAAATGAATTTACTAAACATGCTGCAATTTACTACCGGGAGCCTGTGTGTTAGAATAATCATCCAGTGTGCGCAACGGCGTTACGATAGAAAAGTGAGTCACGGAAAAGAGGATTTGGTGTTCTGTTGGACTGATGATAGGTTCTTATACCTATGGTCTGGGTTCGATTCTCACTTCTGCAAATAGTTTTAGATAGGGAGAGAAAGATCCCATTCTCTTCTGCCTGCACCAAGCGAAGAGGATATAATGGCAGTGTGGTCTGAAATTCACATTAAAGATGATATTCCTTCTCTACCAAGTAGATGTTAGGTTGAACCACAATAACGTCTGGAGTGGCGACATGTAGAAACTCTATCACCAGTAACCTTTCTTATACTAGTTATTTATTTCTAGTGACGAAATAAACGCTATGTAGGGTCACAGGACACTTACTCCATCTTTTATCTGAGCTTCTGTATGCCGATAAAATTGGTTCTGAACTGAGAATGCAACTCAGACAGCCCTTAACGTAGGATTTGATCCCTTCGTGGCAATACAGCTCGGCTACAATTTGTTGTTTGTCAAAAACTGCAGTTTCCTGAACATCTCCACATATTACACGTCAATGGGTTCGTATCCTGGCCTGGCACTAAAGATTTCATTATGTATTATCAAGCTCTATCATGAAAACACCTATCCGCTGGTGGATAATAATTTCGATTTTTAATGTATTTTCATTCGTTGTCAACACTAACGATATCTGACGTTTTTGACTCCCAGTGAGACACGGAACTATTTGCGAGATCGCTGTAAGTTCAAGACGTTATTCCGAGCTGCTGGTGGAGAAACATTCGGTAACTGACGACTCTTTGTGTTAGTCAACAACGATATGTGTGGGGCTCTATTCTCAGTGAGCACTGAACTCTTCGCCATATTATTTCTAGTTCAAACATGCTCACATGTCGATGCTGGTGCAACAAACCCATATTTAACGATCGTTTTCTCTATAATATAACAGCGATAGGTGCCGGGTTGGAGTCCTGGGAAGGTAAAAATTAATGTTTCGTCTCGTCATTTCAGTTAAAACATCTTGCTACCGCCGAGAAAATCCGATATGTCACAGTTGGTTGTGCTTCGATATCAATCCGATTAGGTTCTGGGTTCGAATCCCTGTCCAACACAGAGTTGCCTTATCCGTCTTACAGTCACTACTTCAAAAATATGTTGTCTTGTTATCTAACTCACTATGTTCTATCTTTTTCAAACATTTGCGAAACTTTCTGTAGCACCAAAAATGGTTCTTTGTTGGCATCTATTACATTACTCTTTATGTAGGGTCAATCAAAGCAAATGGATTTCCAGCATGCTGGGTTGATGATGGAACCGTAACTTGTATTGTCCAGTTAGACGTAGAAAACAGAAAATGTTGCAAAATGTAGCTTTCTGTTTAATTACTTATTATTTATTTAATTAACCCAAAACTAGTCATGAATTAAATAAAAAACTAAATTTTACAACATTGGCTGTTTTCTACATCAAACTAATCAAAGGTAAGTCTTAAAGCCCCACCATGGCTCATATCCCTGAATTTCCTTACACTCTTGGAGTTGATTTTCACCATGTATACATTCAACAATAAGATCATAATTTTTTTGAGTCATCAGTTTCCTGACTAGTTTAATGCGACTCCCAAGAATTCCTCTCCAGTGGCAACCTTTCCATCTCAGAGTAGAGCTCGCAACCTAAATCCTCAATTATTTACTCGATGTATTCAAATCTCAGATTTTCTTCAGAGTTTTTACCCTCTACATCTCCTTCTAGTACCATGAAAGTTATTCCCTGATGTCTCAACAGATGTCCTATCATCCTGTCCATTCTTCTTGTCAGTCTTTTGCATATATTTCATTCCTTGCCAATTCTGTGAAGAACCTCCTCATTCTTTACCGTATCAGTCCAACAATTTTCAACATTCTTCTGTAGCATCACGTCTCAAATGCTTCGACTCTCTACTGTTCCGGTTTTCCCACAATCCATGTGTCACTATCATACAAAGCTGTACTCCAAACGGGTACTCTCAGAAACGTCTCCTCAAATTAAGGTCAATGTTTCGTGCTTTCTCTCGGTCAGCAGTGCCCTTTTCGCCAGCGGTATTCTGCTTATTATGTTCTCCTTCCTCCATCCATCATAAGTTATTTTGCTTCATGGGTAGCTTTAACCTGTATACTTCGTGATCACCATTCTGGTATTAAGTTTCTCGCTGTTCTCATTTCTGCTACTTCTCGTTGCATTCATCTTTCTTCGATTTACTGTCAGTCCATATTCTTTACTCATTTGACTGTTCAATCCATTCAACAGATTCCGTAATTTTTCTTCACTTTCACTAAGGATAGCAGTGATCAGCGAATCATGTCACTGATATCGTTTCACACAACTTTCTCTTATTTCTGACTTGACTTCTTCGGTTTATAGACTAAACAGTAGGGGCGAAAGACTACATACATGTCTTACACCCGTTTTAATCCGAGCACTTCGTTCTTGGTCTTCTAGTCTTATTGTTTTCTCTTAGGTCTCGTACATATTTTATATTATCCGTCTTTTCCTAAAGCTTATCCCAATTTTTCAGAATTTTGAACATCTTACATCACTTTACATTCACGAACGCTTTCTCCATATCTACAAATCCTATGAAGGTATATTTCTTTCTCTTCAATCTTGCTTGTTTCCACCATCAACCGCAACGTCAGAACTGCTCCTTTGGTGCCTTTACCCTTCCTAAAACCAAACTGATCGACTTCTAACACATCCTCATAAATCTTTTCCTTTCTTCTGAATATTATTCTTGTCAGCAATTTGGATGCATGAGTTGTTAAGCTGACTGTACGAAAATTCTCGCATTTTTCGGCTCTTGTTATCTTCGGAATTGTGTGGATGGCGTTTTTCCGAAATTCTGATGGTATGTAATCGATCTCACACATTCTACAAACCATCGTGAATAGCCGTTTCTTTTTTTATGCTAATCCCCACACCGATTTTAGAGAGTCCAATGGTATGTTATTTGTCCCTTCTGCCTTATTTGTTCTTAATTCGTCCAAAGCTCTTTTAAATTTAGATTCGAATACTGGATCCACTATCCCTTCTATATCAACTCTTGTTTCCTCTTCTACCACGTCATCAGACAAGTCTTCGCCCTCATAGAGATCTTCTTTATATTCTTTTTACCTATCCGTTTTCTCCACTGCATTTAACCGAGGAATTTCCAATACGCTCTTAGTGCTACCTCCCTTGCTTTTAATCTCACCCAAGTTTGTTTCGACTTTTCTCGATGCTGAGTCAGTTCTTCCAACAGTCATTTCTTTTTCGATTTCTTCGTATCTTTCCTGCATGCATTTCGCCTTAGCTTCCCTGCACTTGCTGTTTATTTCATTATTAAGTGACTCGTATTTCTATATCCTGAATATTATTGTACTTCCTGCTTTCCTCGATTAACTGAAGTAGTTTTTTCTGCTCCCCGAGGTTTATTCTCAGCTACCATCGTTGTATCTATGTTTTCCTTTCCAACTTCTGTGACTGCCCTTTTTAGGGGTGACCATTCCTCTTCAATTGAAATGCTAATTGAGCTGTTCACTACTGCAAAATCTATAGCCTCAGAGAACTAACTGTAACTGTAAGCTTCCCGTACCTCCAGGCTTGTTACAAGTAAACCACCTCCTCTTGTTATTCTTGAAGAGAGTATTTGCTATTATTAGATGAAATTTATTGCAGAATTCAATTAGTCTTCGTCCCCTTTATTCCTGCTTCTGTGCTCATATTCCGTCATAACCCGTTCTTCCACTCTTGTCCCTACAATCGCTTTCCAGTCACCCATGAGTATTAGATTTTCATCTGGGTTTTGTACTGAATTAGCTGTTCAGTAGCCTCATGTACTTTCTCTATCTCTTCATCTTCTCTTTGCGCCGTTGTTACATATACCTGAACGGTTGTTGGTAGTGCTGGTTTTCTGTAGATTCTGATGAAAACAACCCTATCACAGAACTGTTCCGAGTAACTCACTCTCTGCCCTATCTTCCTATTCATAACGAATCCTTCTCCCGATATACCATTTTCTGCTGCTGTTGAGATAACAGCAGATCATTATAGAAAGTATAAAACTTCTAAGCATTTTACTTCATTCTTTCCAAGACCTCTGCTGCCGAAATGTTCTGAACCCTCATCCGGAATATGCGATACAGGGCGAGAAAACCCTTCGCTTTTCGATTCTGAAAGATTCAAATGCCCCTCCAGATGTGATGATATACATTTACCGTCTTTCCTATAAACCATCTAAAGCAAGTAACGACTCGTTTGCTGCAATTGTCTTCTTGTATAAGTCGAGCGGGCTGTCGCTGTAGTAAGACACTGGTCTCACAATCAAGAGGAAAGCAGTTTAAACCCGTTCAGTCATCTTGATTTAGCCACATTTAATGAGATATTCCGGGCTAATACGCCGTGGTCGGACGGATTACACGTAATATAAAACAACATTACGTCTTCACCTGCGGAGGACAATTTCAAGAGGAATC